>NC_041709.1:13974623-14287553 GCF_900700375.1 Denticeps clupeoides | reverse complement strand
TACACATCACTGTAAATACACATGAAACCTTTCATTAGAGAACCTTAATTTTGGTACCTCGCCCTGCACCAAGTGTTCTGGGATGGGCCCTGGCACCCAAGACCTTGATGTGGATTTATGATTATTTTCATTTTGCAGACCAATTGGAGATCTTTTGAAAATGTCTGAATGCAAACATGTATAAAGGGTTTATTCCAGATATAATTAAGTGTACACACATTTCAAAAAGAGGCTCTGGACCTGAATGAAACAATTCTACTTTTTTTTTCTGTGATAGATTGTATAATTTGTTACAGTGTCATGCACCCATTGACACACATTTGAAATATCCCAGTGGTGCATCATGGAGCCAGCCTCCTCCATCTGAATCTGCCTCTGTCCCGCTCTGGCAGTTCTCACTTGAGGATTCCGGGTGATGTTGGGGCGACCTCTGACCCCTGGGCGATCACCATGCCAAATCTGTCCTCTCAGCACTCCCTGCCCTTACAAATGGGTGTCTGGAGTTCAGCATGCAAATCTAAAACATCCTGGAAAAAAAGAGCTAATGGGAAAAATGTGGTGTCCTGGCCTGGCACTGCTCGATTAGGACTAGGGGCAGCAGCGCACCAGAGAGCTCCAGAGCTGACAGTTCCAGAACACGACACTAATGTTTCACAGCAGGGATTTAGCGCTTGGGAGCACAGTGAACGTCCACAAAGACCTTATCCAACATGAGGCATTTTACAACTTACTCAGTGCGTGGAGATTAGAGTTTGATGGCAACGGGTGGTTCTCAATCCCTTCCTGGGGGGCCCTGTTCAGGATTTTTTTTAATTCAGCCTTTTGAGCCAGGGTGTATAATCGGTCCCATGCAGCGTTAGGCTGTGAGTATTCACCTGACCCTAAACAGCGTGGCGTTGGAATGAAAACATTTTGGCAGGTGGCGCTGAGAAGCAGTACGACTCGTATAGTGATGCTAATGCGGCGTATTACTGTGAATTCATCTGGTTTCCGCACCACAGCATTTTACATGATGCAGCATTCAGTTGAAGTAATGAATTAAATACTCAATAAAGAGTGCCAATTCACCAACCCAACAAATGGTTGGCTTTCTATAGGAATACGTGGATGAGTTTGAGGAATCTTAAATGCAAGATTAGTCCCACAATTGGGAAATTTACAATGCAGTGTGATCCGACTCTTGCTACACTATCCCAAAAAGGTCAAATGCTGCCCTGTGGTTTTATTTTTTTGGACTGTTTTTTAAGCACTGACTACTAGGAATGGGTTATATGATTTAAGCTTGTCGCTTCTTCAGCCTGGATAAAATGATCTGTGCCATGACTAGGAAACAGCACATACCCACGTTGAATTGCGGTCCATGCGGTGTATCTTAATATGCACTTATTAACACATGTTGCTGTGTTTGTGTGTGTGTGTGAACAGATTGGCATTGTCGGTTCTTACTGGAGGTCCGGAAAGACCAGGAGCCCCTCTCTCCCCCTGGAGAATCAAAACAAATATTTGGGTTAGACAGACTACAGTGAAGACAGGCATGAGAAGCCGAACAGGACAGTTATTGCACAGCATCACTCTGTAACCTGAACCCACTGCACACAGCACAGGCACATAATCATGCCCTTCAGAAATCACTCATCTTTTCCATCCATTCTGTTCTCAGGTCCTTTGTTATGCTAAACATGATTAAACAACTTTAAGTCACTTAAAAAGCGTATCATTACACTTCCTTTATGTAATTTCATGGAATTTTGTGTTATCTTTGACAAAAATCTGTGCAGGTCATTTGGCTGCAGCTCAGCCTATCCCTCACTGAGAATGAGGAATGACGCTGCGTATCGAGCTGGAGAAGATATTGACCTGAGTGTAAGGGATTATTGGGGGGTTGAGGGTCATGGAGAGGTAGTTAACTTGTGCCAGATGTGTTTGATTAGTGTCTGAACAGCAGGAGAAAGTGGGATTAAAGCTCCGCTGCACCAACAAACACCCCACTACAGACATTCTGAGTGGCAGCTCTCATCGGCTCAAAACCAGACATCCTGTGCCAACTCTAACTGAAATTAAAACCTAAGCGTTCGCACACTGTGATTTTCAAAAATATTATTCTTAATATTGCACTTAATATCATCAATTGTCTAAATATATACAATTTAAATATGTAAATGCATGCAGCATTGGATTAGACTTTTATTCTGTTCCCATAATAATTCATTTATGAGCAGATGCCGAGATATTTATTTTGATGACTGCACTGTAACATATAATTATTTAATGCTCACACTGTTTATAACTCTTTAGTTCAGTTAGAAACATTATTGTACTGAATATGGTGCTTTCCCATGAGTATCCAAAAACAGAGCATAAATAAAAGAACTCCTTTTAAAATACACAATTTAAATTGTCATAAGGCATTATTTATATAATTTGTGACAACTACTAGTGATTTGTTTTATCTTTGGATAACATTACATGTTATATCAGCTATTTAAATATTTGCCATCTGTTTCAGAAGATACAAAAAAATAACTAACCTTCATGCCATCTTTACCCGGAGCACCTGGTGGACCCTGATTTAAAAACAAACAAAACAGTACAATATCGGCACATTTAATAATGTTTAGAGGATTTACTGATAACATGTTATAGGTAACAATTTATGTACACTAATGGTCAAAGGTCTTTAGAATGACAAATACTGGTTTCACAACGTTTGCTGCTTCAGTGTTTTTATATCTTTTTTGTCTGTTGTTTCAAAGTTTAAAAGGTTTTTATTGACAGTTACATCAAGCACATACAAAGAGTCAATATTTGCAGTGTTGGCCCTTTTTTTCCCCAAGACCTCTGCAATCCGCTCTGACATGCTGTCAATCAATGTCTGGGCCAAATCCTGACTGATGGCAACCCATTCCTTCATAATCAAAATTTGTGGGTTTTTGATTGTCCACCCACATCTTGAGGATTGACCACAAGTTCTCAATTGGATTTAACATTGGCACAAGACAGGACTGATGGTAGCACTCACCTATTCTTCACTGGATCATTTTTCCAGATGCCACAAACAATTCGAAAGGGGCTTCATCTGAGAAAATGACTTTCCCCCAGTTTCCACAGAGAAATGGCTTTGCTGCCCTTCTTGACACCAGACCATCTTCCAGTCTTTGCCTCACTGTGCATGTAAATGTAGTCACACCTGCCTGCTGCCATTCCTGAGCAAGCTCTGCACTGGTGGCACCCCGATCCCACAGCTGAATCACCTTTAGGAGACGGTCCTGGTGCTTGCTGGACTTTCATGGGCACCCTGAAGCCTTCTTCACAACACATCTCTTCTTGAAGTTTTTAAATGATCCGATAAATGGTTGATTCAGGTGCAATCTTAGTAGCAGGAATATCTTTTTATTTTTTATGCAACACAATGATGACTGCACGTGTATCCTTGCAGGTAAGAACAATGATTTCAAGCATCACCCTCCTTTTAAACATCCAGTCTGCTATTGTAACTCAGCATGACTGAATGATCTCCAGCCTTGTGCTTTTCAACACTTCTCATCTAATCACTATTCATAACATTCTGGAGTAGATGCAAATTGCAATAATAAAAAAAAAACGGAAGCAGCAAACTCTGTGAAAACCAGTATGTGTGTCATTCTCAAAACATTTCACCATGACTACTCGTATGTGCATGTGAACGATGGATATAATAAACCTGGGCTACAACACAAGCTAGTATTGAAGAACAAGATGTCATAAGTAAAAGCAGGAGGATAAAGCGGCATAGGTTGTTGCAGCACACACACTATGAGATGGTCATCCTGAGCTTCTCACATTGTCAGAAAATCTCTCTCACAGTGTGACTATGTAGGGCCTCCTTTCAAGAGCCATAGCCAAATATTCCATACAGTGTACACACAGCATTATAGGGACACAAAACCAGTACAAACTGACCATGATTGTCCTAAATAATGCAAGTTATCTGTCTCTCAAGATAATTCTCTTCATCTGAGAGAATTTGGAGATCATTTCAACCACCATATTCAAAGCACCACAAAAACACAATCAAAGCACCTTTTATATATTAAATAATTTTAAGCGTGAAAGGACAACATTTGATGACCTGCATGACCTTGTTATTATAGGATTATTAAAGTAATAACAACAGAAATTAAAGTTTTAAATGGATTTTGTGCATGCTTCCAGGATGATTTACAGCTGCTTTGTGAAATGCAGGTACAGCACAATGTAACCCAGGCAAGAGTCCAACAAATGACACTTTGTATTTTTCAGGTCAGAAGGATTATGGCAGATTGTTTGAGTGTATTTCTGCATCCCCATCTGCAATTATTGGAGACTGATTTCAGGCAGTTTTCCATGTAATTCCCACTGACCTCAATAGAGATCTCAGCAGAGATGGACAGAGAGATAGACCAGTTCAAAAGCCATGATTGCAACTGGGCAACCAGTCAATACACCATAACCCCCTTAAAAAAAGACTTTTTTAGTCTGAATTTCTTGGATCAGACTATTTGTTTAAATTTGTGATTTTTCATGATCTAACAAGCATGAGAACAAATATAACTGTACTGCATTTTGATCTTGTAGTACATTCTTATCTGACATGCGACTGATGAATGAGCGGATGAAATATTTTATCAAAATAAATTGGGCTCAAACAAACAAACAAATAAATAATAGTAATCCTGTTTTTACTACTTCTGCTTCTATTAAGTGCAGCAGGCTAAAAACTGTCTTGGCAGCTCCCACCCAAGCTATTGTTGTGACACTTTATTGTTCAGGTCTGCTGCACTGAAAAGGCCCACAAGTGAACAGCTTGACTTCTAGGCAAGGTGGCCAAAGAAAATACTATGACTGCAGCTCATTCAGCCTCCTGCTCGGCTGTTTCCATTTCCATTTGTCAGTGCAGGGTAGCTCAATGTGGACCTGGACATTACAGCGGCCCTACATCTGATATAAAGTCATGCAGAGGTCACATGGTTGCCATCCAGGGTCTCTGCAGGACACCAATACACACATACACTGACTCATTTATGGGTCTAGCCAAAACTGAAGACAGGGGACTATGAAATAACACATGAGGTTATGTAATAAACAAAACCAAAACGCAAACAAGGCAAAATGTTGAACATTTGAAACTCTACAAAGCAGAAATCCTGCATCATTTCATACTTTTGGCTTGGTGGGTTGAATGACTGGAAAGGCACAGTTAACCACTTACGAAGTGAGTTATCTAAAACATGTTATTTATATTATATATATGTTATTTTTACAATGAAATGCTGTACATGCCAGAAAGACATTTTCGCGTGTAGCCAGTGCGACTGGCTGTGTTGTCTCGGACATAGCGGTCTTGATGTGATTGGGGGGAAAAAAAAAAAAAAAAAAAAAAGTCAGAACCAGTTAGAAGTCGTCTTGGTCTTGCCCATTAATGTCACGCATTCGCACGACGCCACGAAACAGGAGTTCAATACGTGATGAACAGGACAGGGGAGACATCCTGTAACATGTAACAATGACCCAAACAGCTTTATACGATCAGACACAGGTGAACACGATTAGGAAACATTACACAGGATGAACACGACACTAAGTAACCCCCTCTGGACTGGATCATGACAATTAGTGAGGTGCCCACTGCTTTCCGCAGAGCAAGGAGTCGTGGGGTGTGCTGAGTGGCACATGATAACCGAGGGGGTCGAGCCACCTTGATGGAGAAAGCTACGACAATGTCTACATTTACCAGGCATCTGGAGAGAAAGCATGATGAAAAGTAAGATAACTAAGTTCAAGCTCATTGACTATGGTGTATGCCTGTATGCTGACTCCTCAGAATCCAACTCGGCTAATATGATTCTAACTTCTTCATTTTCTCTACACTTTGTGAACATTAGACATTGTAATTGTTCCTCGATGAAGTCAATAACACGACCTAAGTCTGTGTAGTCCTTCTGTCAGCTAAACCTGATATCTTTCAGTATGCACAGAAAATGAATCTGGCTGGTTAGAATACAGTGTCTATGTGCAAAAGCAGCCAAAGTTTCACTATATGACATTGCAAAATGAAAATAAAACTTGATTATCTGAGTCCTCTCCATCAAGTTTTTTGAGATGTAAATTCATATAGAATAAATTATTTTAAATAACTTGTGTTCATGGTTCTTTAAGGGCTCAGGACACTACCCTTTGTTAATTCACTAACTGAAGATCAGTGAACTAGCACTGTCTTACTAGTGTTAATTTGACTTATTCACTAGAAGAAAATGTATTTAAGAGTGTCAGTGAATATTTGAGATCCAAATGCCCATTGTCTTCAATTCAAAGCAATGGATCATTACATAACCATATTCATATGTTACCCGAGGTCCCTGTTACTGGTATAAGATAGTTAATATGAACATCTTTCTGGTACATCACATCTCTTTCCCTTGTAGAGGTCTGATAAAATGTTTATAGGAGAGGATTGTTGAGAATATTATTTTCCACCAGGCCTCCAAATTCTGACAAATGTGGGAGATTTTAAATGAGAGACATATGGACAATATAATTGAAAAGATAACATGAATTAGATTTAACAATTAATAACACTTTCAGCAATGCTTTTTTTCTAGTTGATCTGAGTAATGTCATGTCGATTCAAGCCCTAGTCTGTTTTCGGACTTGATTACAACACTATACGCTCATGATATAAACATACTAAATATATTCCTTGCATTTCTTGTATGTTTCTGCATAACCACCACAGGGTGGGTGTGTTCAAACTTGGACAATTGTATATGAAAGTAGAGAAAGCTACAGAGAAAAAAGCAGAAAAAGAGAAAAGGAAAGGCACAATATGCTTGGCGAGAGAAAAAAAATAAAAAATTCACAAGAGAATGCAGGGAAGAGGAAATTTAAAGGAGTAAAAATTCAAAAGTGAAGAGAAAAAAAACATTATGACAGAAAAAAGACAAACTGTCATAAAAAGAAAGGCATAGCGGGAGAGTGGAGGCCCCAGTTATCTCGCAGCTGTGTGGCAGTGCTGCTGGACAGCTGACAGGGTCAGCATCAGGACAAGTGTGACACCAGTGGCCAGAGCAGAGGTGACTCAACAGGGCATCACTTTATTTGATATCCTCACTACAGGAGATCTTCTCTTTCTGAAGAGTTATGGGTTCTATAGCCTCAAAGGAGAAGTGAAAATGATTCAATTGCGGCATATAATTGGCTTAGCAAAGGTCTAAAAGTGCTTCCAGAAATAATTTTCCTCCTGTCCGAAATGTGTAGGCAATTTTAAGAGTACTTTTCCCAGCTGAAATGCAATATTTTATTAAAACGTCAGAGAAAAAAAATTGTGGTGAACAATGATGTTCTTTTAACAACAAAAACAGAGACAATTCATATCATAATCCTGACAAAATCAAGATTATCTCTTGTTTATCTTGTTTATCAAGATTATCTCTATGTCCAGTGTTCTAAAAAGATACCTGCAGAGCTTGGGTTACATGCAGCTTCCTTTGTATTATTGTCCATCATCTGTATGGGTGGTAGTAGCCTAGTGGGTAACACACTCGCCTATGAACCATAGACCCAGGTTCAAATCCCACTTACTACCATTATGTCCCTGAGCAAGACACTTAACCCTAAGTTGGGGGGGGGGGGGGGTGCTGTCCCTGTAACTACTGATTGTCAGTCGCTCTGGATAATGGCATCTGATAAATTTAAATGTATGGCAAATACTCTTCTGCCAATAATCATATAGTATCATGTTTTATATAAATGTATACTATTCGACATGACTATCACATCAATAAAGGGAAATAACACTGATATAGTTTCAGTGGCACCATATGCAGTTAAAACCTTTAGCCCTGATGGAGTTACCTACACAAAAAAAAAAAGTTTTAATGATAATGACAATGACCTACTAATGGGATGAACACCATTTGAACACAGAATATTCCCTCATTTGGTGTTTTTCGATGATGGTGGGTGAGAATACATTGTCTCATTTACAGGGATCTGGTTGATGGAAGGTCATGTCATATGATTTAGGGATGCGTGTGTTTTGATGTGAAAGTGAAAAGTTGTCACGTGACAACACCCAGTGCACACTGTGAAATGTGTGCATTTAACCCATCCCCTGAGGGAGCAGTGAGCAGCCATGAAAAGCGCCTGAGGAGCAGTTTGCTCAGTGGCACCTCAGTGGCACATTTGCGGGTCTGGATTCGAACCGATTACAGTTCTGTTTCCTTACCCGCTAGGCCACCATTCCTCCACTGATGCTGATGGAGGCGTCATGACCATAGCAAACCCCCTTAACATCAGGAAAGAAATGTTTCAATCAGACCCAAACCCTGATAGAACGAACACCCAGCACACTCATTTCATGCACTTGTAATGAAAGAGAACTGGTACCATTGGCCCCCGTCGGCCCTGTTTGATATGTGACAGATCAGGGGACGGTCCTATTGGTCCCATCAGACCCCGGGGCCCAGGAGGTCCTGGAGATCCCATCATTCCTGGAGATCCAGGGGAGCCTTTAGGACCGAGACTTCCTATTAAAAGGCAAAAGGTCAGGAATGAGAGTTAGCCAAAGGAACATCATCAGCAACAGAAGCAGCACTGATCGTGGTAAACTGCAACATGACAATGTTCAGCTCACCTGGAGGTCCAGGTGGCCCAGGTGGGCCTGGCAGGAATAAGTGTGAGGTAAGCCTTTTCTCACTGGTCATCTGTTTAGTGATCTCAAAGTTGCTGGGCAACATAGCAATCTGTTGATAAAGGTAGAAAATATTCTTATTGACTTAGCAATCATTACCCATAAGCTCACCTGAAAGGTGAAAAAAAAAATCACCTTAATTTGGTTCACAGGGCTCAAATCTCTGATTAAATAAACAAAGACCCCAGAACAAGCGTCTTGACCATTTACATAATGTGAAGGAATAAATCATTTAAACGTTTCTGGGTCTGAGCCCTTGAACACTGAGCTCTCACTGAAACATGACAACATAATAGCAGCAATATCAATAAAGACCTCAGAGGCCAAATTCTGAGGGCGACCTCCACTATGTAAGCTGATCGGTAAGCTGCAAAGGGAGATACACAACAGGAAATCCCACTGAATAATGCAGAGGCATCAGAGCAGATCATTTGGGAAGAGGCTTCTGCTGGACATCAAAGTTGCAGACGGGTCTCGGCTGAGCTGAAGAGATACATTTCCATAATGGTTCACGTGTCTCCATTCCTCTGGTGAGGACCATGTGCCAGGTTCTGACACATAGCTTCAGGCTGAACACATGGACGGGTTGGGGTGAGGTTAGAGGTCTGGACTATGATGTATGTAGAAATTTCAGACACAGACACCAGCCCAGCTATAGGTTCCTTAATGAAATGGACAGATTCAATACACCAATTCTACCTACTTGTGTTTCACATGACCTTACCTTGATATTTAATTTAGGTCCAAAAAGATTATATACTCCATGAATGAGAATACCTGTTGCTTCAGTGCTGTTTTTTTTACAACATTAGTTATGGCACAAAGACTTTCGGAATGTTATTCACATAACAAAAAATCTAAACAGCTAATTGCACATTTTGTAATTGCTGTTTATATATTTAAATAATTATCTAAACAGCAATTAATAATTCATTAAAATTCTAAAATTCTAAATTCTATGGAAATTGCTATGGTTTTGTCGATGGCTCAGTTCGCCCACAAAAGCTGCTTCATCTGTTGCTTCGATCCCTAAACTCAATGTTGGGATTGTCTGTAACTAAAATGAACAATGCAAAGCTTGAACTGCATAAATTCATACCTGCTTTTGTTATGGACACTGTAATATTTCAGCTGGAAGACCAATGAGTTAAACGTCAAAAATGTGTTTACTCTATGCTTTGTCACACCTCTGGTCTCACCTTCGGATGACACAAACCTTGTTTATATGCTTATACTCTATAAGTGTTCTAAATGTGTTCTAAATGTAAATATATTTTTTTCAGAGTCCCATTTTTTTCGTACCTTTTCATGTGAATTTTAAATATTCAGACCAAAACTCGCACATGGGACTTCACTTCTGTATGTGCTATGACAAGAGATTGACTCAATAAGGATTAAAATTTTCTTCAGGAACACGAACACATAAGCTAAATTTAAATATATATTCCCATCCCTATAGTACTACAATGGTGCATTTATTAGTACTTTATCACTTGCATTTGCATAGGAATTGCTAGTTGTTAATTGTTAGATGGCTATTCCAAAAAAAAACCCAACTATACAATCTTCAGCCATTTCCTCATCTGAGTGTCCCTGAACATTTACTGAGTGAAATGTCTCTCTGTACTCCATGACTGACCACACAGCTGAGAGCCGTATATCACCCGTTAAGAGCAGAGGTGCTGAGAGCAGCCGATGACAGAAGAGGGTGCTGATCCACTCTGACAATGCCGTTGTGGTAATGGGCCCTGGCCAATCTCCCACACCGCTGGACCATCTGTGATTTACTGCAGCTTCACACGGGTGGGCATGACTCACCCCAGCAGGCAGTCCAGGTATTAAAGGTTATTTCAATCATTTTTATTATGATACTGTAAAATGCTGAGTGTTCACTGAATAAGGGCGACTCTGTGTTATTTCTGTAAAATACTGGCAGGTGGGCACTCTGGCTGCCAATTAATAATTGAAGACATTTTGAATGCTGTTTTAACACATTTTTTAAAATCCAAAGTATTTTTATTATTTTTTAAAAACATATACCATTTCAAATGAGAACAAATGAACATCAAACCCCAATCATCCAAGAGGAGGAAGAAAATAGATTAAAAAGGGTTGCCATGTTGTTGAGAATCTCTTGGTATCCTACTTCATAGTGTAATGAAATTTTTAACACTGTTGTTGGTAAGGGGACATGGCAGGCACCCATACCTTCTGTTTGAGCTGCAGAACAGTCATCTTGATTTGGTGAAAATCCTCACATGTCGCCTCGCACATCGAGGTCTTCATCACGTCATTGGACTTCTCAAATACCGGGGCTGTGAAACACAGATCACAGCACAGAAATCAGAACACAGGTTCAGAATAGCAAAGATCATAAACTTTGCATGTGTTTGACGAAGGGCTTTTTTTAAGGAGTGGGAGGGGGTCTGGTCCCCCATTTTAAAACCGAGGTACATTGGGCTCATGCTGGGCTCCACCAGTCTGTGTGCAGAGCTATCTATTACAGGATGGGGAAATCACTGACATGTTTTGCGAGAGTGGTATTTGGAACGTCAGACTTGACCACAGTGACACGTTGTGCTTTCAACTGACCCGAGGAGAGGAAATAACATGGAGGAGAGGAGAGCCCTGAGGTGGTGTCTGCCCTGGACTATGAGTGTGTATATGTGGGTGTGTGTGTTTTGAGGGGGTGGGAGGTGGAAAAAGGCTACACTGGACGCAGTCATTAGCTGAGACCATGCTTAAAGGGTCAGTGAACATCCTAGGAGGTGCAGGAAGTCGGTCTTATAAATATGTTAGAACAGACAAGGGGAAATAATCCTTCCCTCAAAATAGCTCTAGGTCCAGGTAGCTTTCAGTTACTATTAAGCAGCTGTTTATTCTTGTCCTGTTGTTCACTGAGGTAGCTGCCTAAAAGGTAGCTGAGGTGCCACTGTGATCAAGTCTGGGGCAGTTGTGGCCTAGCGGGTAAGTAAACAGACCCATAATTGGAATGTTGCCTGTTCAAATCTGCCAAGGTGCCACTGAGCAAAGGACCGTCTCCACACACTTCTCCCCAGGCGCCTGTCATGGCTGCCCACTGCTCACCAAGGGTGATGGGTCAAAAGCGGACACATTTCGTTGTGTCACCGTGTGCTGTGCTACAGTGTTTCTCAATGACAATTGCTTCACCTTCACTCTGTTTTTAGCGTTGAATGCACCAGTGGACCAATAAAGCATCATCCCTCTTCCTTGTGGAACTAGTAAAGCTCCCACAAACATAAAAATAATTAATGAGACGGGTCTTTCAAAAATCAAAGGATTCCAGTTATTTTTCACAGAAGAGCCCTTCATTATGTCATGGCCAACAGGTTTTCGCGTTTGTGTGTGGGGCCAGGAGACCTTGCTATCACCCCTGAGGGACTGAGCGTCTGAGACCTTAACCGCATTGCAGCCACACAGTAACCGTGGATGCTTTGCAGCTTTCCCCTCCTCACAGACAGCTCTGAATGGAAGACGACCTCGCGGGAGGAAGTAGCAAATCTCCAGCTCTGACCGCTCCATTTAAGCCAGGGACACTGATGAGTGAAAAGCAGAGCTGAAGCCCCTTTTGTTGTGGGCAATTTCTGACGTCTGCCTCTCACGCAATGCCCAAATCAAAACAAATGGTAATAGAGGGGGGTGGGTATAAAACAGCGATTGGAAAATGGGGCTGGATGCTGAGCGGGGTGGGGTGGGGGTATTGTGACAAGCAGGGAAATGCCATGCATAATGACTTCCAGGTGTCTCCCTCTTCAGAACACAGTCCCCGGCGCTTAATTGCACGTGAACATTTGTACAAGTCCTCAAGTGGAGCGGTGCGGCCGGTTCGGGGTGAGAGAAAAACTCACCTCTCTCTCCTCGGGTGCACATCTTCCCATCGTCCTCCAAGTAGAAGCCTCTTTCACACTCACACCTGTAGCTTCCGGGAGTGTTCACGCAGATCTGGGAGCACACCGATTCGTTTTTGTTGGCACACTCGTCCACATCTGACCCACGCAAAGAGAACTCAGTGAGTTTAAAAGGTGAGACTTTCATTCCAATGCCCTTATTCGTGAGAAGGCCCCGTTTGAAATAAAACAGTTCACCATTAAAACCACTCGATACCGCCACAGCACCCACTGCTAAACAGACGTGCCATATTATTTAAAAAGCTCTTTATGAACTGAAACCAAACAGCCAAACTCCCAGCAGGACATTGCTGATCAGTCACACTCACTCAAAAACACTTGCTGTAATGGAAGAAGGGCCTGGAGTGCAGACATATCTAATCCTCATCTAAATTTTGCTCTCAAGTACAGTTTGCTTGAGGTGAAAAGTGTGTTTTGCTTTATAACTCCCAGCTTTAAAGTGGTGTTCAGACCACTGACCACATGTTTTGTTTCTAAGATGAACCGCTACAGTGTCTTTCCACAAAAAAATGCAGCACTGGACAGTACTATAAAAAAATCTATAAATAAAATAAAATGCCACTGAAGAATGTATTTTTAAAAAAGTATCATTTTATTATCATAGTTCAAGGAAAGCTTAGCTCAGATAAAGCCTTGTGTTTAGGGGAGTTCAAAAGAGTTGGAGTTCCAGTAATGGACATCAGTTCTTATGTTCTATGTTCAGTCTATGTTCTACTCATTGGTTCTGATGAGGGTACAATGATGAATAAAATGTCTGAATTAAAGATATGATTTTGTCATATAGTCAAATACTACTGTTCTACTAGCAAAATCGAAAACATTGATTTATGTTCAATTTAGTAAAGAGATTCCTGCAGCCAGTGATGTCCGAACTCACCAAGGCAGTAAGGCTTCTCGCGGTTCCTATGGCGCTCCCGATCATATCGGTAGCCGGGGTAACAGGTGCACACCACCCGGCCAAAATGATCCGTACACTGCTGCTCACAGGGGGCGTCAGCACACACATCGTAATCTAATCATGGGCACATGTACACACACGTGTGCACACACACAGTTAGTTAAGACTGACTAAGACAATTTAGATTTGGCATCTGTGATAATAGATCCATCTCTGATGCATTTGAGCAACAGACAGCAGCTTGTTATGTGACTGTGAAATGTATCGAAGTCAGTATTCAGCGTCACTCTCAATATTCCTCTCAGCTGATTACACGGCCAAGTCAGCACTGTGGTATAAACTCCATCTGCTGACATAAGACTTTAACACATTCAACACACATTTTTCAAACAGCTGAATTCAAACTGCAAATATGACATTACCAGGAAACAAACATGATAAACAGTGTACAGAACACGGTGCAGTTCCCAGGATGTTTTTCACAGAGGGAGGTGGAGGCAGTTGGGCAGGTCTCTGCCTGAAGAAACCCTGGCCTTGTGTTGCAGTTCTCATCAACACACAGCACCAGGGAGCAGGTAAGTACAGAATAGAGAACTGCTCAGAGAGTTTGGCACAAATGTGCTATTTCCCTTCAAATACACATTTACTGTGAAATATGAAAGTGTCTCTCTGGAAAACACAATTAATGTACATCTAATCTAATCCATCTAGAGCAGGGTTTTCTACAGAGCACATCCAAATGTTTTTTTTTTTTTGCATAAAAAATCCTCTCAGTTTATTTATAGATCAAATTGCACAGTAAAAATGCAAACTCTGGTTGTGTTTCTGACAGGTTCAGTTAGCCATTTTCTAAAGGTTAAAACAATAAGATTAAGAATAAGAACCTCCTACTGCAGTGCACCACTGGGAGATGTTGGGCAAATGTTTCTAAAAATATTTTAGCGAGCTGAATACTGAACGGCATCCAAACTGGGCAAAAAGAAAATATCCCTACCTTCAGGAATGCACTGTCCCAACACAAACTTAAACCCTTTACAACACGTCTTCCTGAAAGACAAGGGAGGAAAGAACATTAAACAAAGTCCAGTACATTACTATATTACAATACAACAAAAGAAACAAATAAAAAACTAATGGACAGACTTTTGTTCGATGACATTATAACAGTCATGTGCTCTTTTCTTCACAATGGTAATGCTAATCCAGAACAGGGTCCACCTCCTTGCAGAAGAACAGACGTGTAATACATGGTTTACTGCTTCAACTGTTCTGATCGAGAACCATTAAAGCTCAAATTTACCCCATATTCCCCCTATTTAGTTTTACAACTAAAAGCAGCCATCACATCACTAAGCACACGTTCATCTCAAAAGGCACGAAGCAAGCAACGTGAGTCACGTCGGTGCTATTTCCATTTCGGGCCCAAAAGTTTCATAAGACTATTGTGTCATGTGGCTGGGTAAGGGAGAAATGAACATGCCTTTAAAAATGACTTGATATTCTCACAAATGTATTCGTTTACAGTAATTCATGACAGTCCTCATTTCACGTTCACTTCAGAACACAGATGCAAAATGAAAAACATATAGTAAAGAGATGGGTGGAGGAGAGGAAGGGTGAGTAAAAATATGCACAGGCCTTTGCGCGAGTATAAACATGGGGAGATAGCACTGGATGTTTTCTCATCCTCTCCCTCTCCCACGAGGACGTGTGCTCATGCCAGCGCATGCCTGTCGTTCTGAGCTCTGCGAAATCTCCCACAGGTCCCCGTGTCTGCCTTCGTGGGGTCAAAGACCACAGAGAGGAGAAACAGAGCACTCTGAATACAGTAGGAGTACCAAAGCATCAAGATAAAAGGCCACGCTGCTGTTTCATTAGCATAAACCGCTCATCAGTGTGAAACGGGGTAAGGTTAATCACTATCGTTTCTTTTTTAAATCATGACGTAGTGCAGAGTGTGCGGTTTACGGTCCAGAGACGTTGGCACCGCGGTAAGGGGAAGGGATGCCAAGCAGGTGGTGAGAGCTTGAATTAATGCATCATAGGTGGTCTGATCCATCCACACAAAAGGGTTTACGGCTTCTCTGAAGTGGGGGGAAAAAAATTTCATTAGCCAGACTGCGTACGCTAAGCTGCATGTAATAACTGTTTGTACTTTTATTAGCCGCACATTTAAGTCATTAAACGCCAATTGTGCTTTTACCTGTGCCTGCAGAAAACCGAACTCTGTGAACTATTTAATGCAATAATAGCCGCAGTCACTCTTCACTGCCGATACTCAAAAGTACACATGTAAGCAGCGGTTACTTCATTATATACCAGGCAGCTATAATTTGGTACTACCACTTTCCCTACTAATTGGCATGAAATAAATTCTAATACTAATTCTAATAATATGTCAGACATATGTGTACTAAAAAAGTGAAACGTGATATGAATGAACCTGCTCTCACCCCAGGGTATAGTACTACTTCCATTACAGTTTCTGAGCATGTAATGCTGCCACTAGATGGGGTTGCTACAGTTATTCCTCTCTATTCTCCCACTGTTGCTTATTTTATTAGATTTTATCAGATTCAGGGTTTGTATAATAAATCTGAATTCAATCTGTGTCCTCCAGGTTTCTTTTTGCTAATATATTTACATAGAATTTGATAAGCTTTAATGTCACTTGAATGATTCCTCTGCAAGGCCAAAAGGAAACAGCTTGTTTAGTAATAGTCCATCACAGGTCATGGGAGAGTGGAACTTTCAATAAAAAAGATCTATAAGACTTTAATATAATCATGTTATTTAATCATGAAAAACAAAATACATTTGCATTCATATTAATTGGTTTGTTGATTGCCTGGAATTCACAGTGAAATTAGAGTGGTTGGTTCCTGCACACCCAGAAAGAAATCACAGTGTGCAAATTGCAATTTAACTATTACTGCTGTAATGCATAACAGACATCCGAAGCCCATCAAATGAAAGGCAGCTGCCTGCTTTTGTTTTCTTCCGCCAAAGGCAAAATAAAAGCTTGAGGAGAAACTTATTACATATACAAATATCATTTTGTGACCTTTTGTAGTTGATTCATTTCACGGTTGGGCAGGATTGCATGGTATTGATTATTCACAGACAGGTGAACAGAAGCAGCTGTGTGAGGACCTCCACAGCAGTGGAACACATTTTCTCTCCAACAGAGAGACTTGACTCTGCAACAATTGGATCACGTGTGGGTCTTCAGCACCTCATGACTTGGGAGGAAGTGTGAGGCTGCAATAAAAGGTGGATGCTGCAGAGTGACCTTTTAGCAGCCTAATTCATTACTGGGAGATGCTGTTCCCAAGGGAAGGAGCAGGCAGGGGTGTCCAGATCCCAGAGATGAGATAGAGCTTTTCTACTTAAACTAACTGGTGATATTGGGTTTATGTTCAGAAGTATGTGTGCTGGTCACACACACACACACACACACACGTACACGCACGCGCACACTGATCAACTCTATGACAATAAGTATGCAACATGTGTATTGTTATTGTTGATGTGGGCATAGACACAACACTACTTTATATTTTTTGATCAAGCAATTAAAACAATAATTATTTTTGTCACTGTCTGCATCTTACATTACCATGCATTGCAATTTTTTATACAGCACAGCACATCAAGATATATTATATATCTCATTACTAGTCAAAATTGTTGAATGGATACTAGGGTTGTCAAAAAAATCGATTCTCAGATATTAATCATTACTAAAATTGAGTAGTGGTTTTGATACCAGTTAGCACTGGTAACTTAAATTCCAGTTTTGCATTACCAACAGGCATAGCAGTGGTTAGCCCCTCCCCTGCTATCTTGAGGACCCCATGTTTACATGACAGACACTTTAAACATAATTCTGAAGCACCAAGCTTGGTAGAAAATGTGAAAGGCAAGAGTACTGTCTGGAAGTATTTCGGTTTGTGCTCAATTTTTAGCATTTTAGCAATTTTTTGCTTTGGTCAGGTCAAGTTTGAAATTCCAGTATCGTGACCTATGGGTTTGTCACTCAACATGAATAATTTTGT
Source organism: Denticeps clupeoides (assembly GCF_900700375.1). Classification (NCBI taxonomy): domain Eukaryota; kingdom Metazoa; phylum Chordata; class Actinopteri; order Clupeiformes; family Denticipitidae; genus Denticeps; species Denticeps clupeoides. The sequence goes on along the minus strand of NC_041709.1, from coordinate 14,269,961 downwards.
TAGGACATTTCACACAAAGCTGAACAGAAATAAAACAAAACACACACACATAGACACAAGATGTTTAAAACTTTGCAGCATTTTTGTGGTCCCAGGTAACTCTTCAACACAACAAGAAAAACGGCAATGCCAAAACACACCCACGTACACACACACTTGTCTGAGCTGAACCAAAGCAGCACTAAAAAAGTAACCCAATATTTAATCTCACAACAACATCCCTCTAGAGAGCCAGTGTACTTATAGCAAATAGAGCACTTGTGGAAATAAGCAGCCGGCAAAATCTCCCCCAGAAAACAAATAAATCACAACAGAACGTGGAACTCGTGGGTCCTAGAAACTCTTTTAACAATTTTGGTTGATTTAGAGAAGTCTAAATATACGTGGATTCCTCAGTGACTACCAAAGAGTCCAATAATAGGTCTGTTAAACTGAGGTACGGGCTTTAAAATGAATGCCATATTAAAAGCTTGGTTGGGTTCCATTCAAGACAACTCTATAATGCATATTTCTAGGTTATGCACCTGCACTAGATCTAGAAGTAAAGACTGACACGGATTGATGCGCAGATCAGTTGCTTGGCCTGTGATTTTCTGAATCATTTTTACAATATGTCAGCAGCAGATTCTTTTACTTTTTTGGCCATGTGTGTGACTGCAATCAATTCTAAAATACACACGCCTTTGAACCAAAATGCTGTATTTGGCCAAGCTTGGTAAAAACTGAGATTAAGAAAATATTTTGCAGACTAAAAACTCTCATTTCCAGACAAGCCATCAAAATATTCATTTAGCCACAAACCTAAGTAGTCCTCAGTGCATGAAGCCACAGGTCCAATAAGGTCAATAAATGTTTTAATTAATGTAGTGACATGCATTTGGTTGAGGATGGATGGTTGTGTTTCTTAAGTCTGTCAGAGATTGCAGAGGTGCTTCTTTACCTTTCCACTGCATCTGCCCTCACCAAATTCATTACATCAAATTCACTTCCATTTCCTTCCTTGACAGGGGATTAAGATGCCCATCAATGGCCTTCACAGCATAACCATTACATTGTAGGTGACCTGTACCCTGACAAGTGGTACCCCGACTACTTGTTATTCTACATAAAATTGCGGATTCAACTTGGATTCTTTAACGATTTGCACTAAATGAAATATGGACTGAAAAAGGTTGGAAGCAGAGCATGAGATCATCTCCTGAAAAGCAGCAGCTGACATGCGGCAGCCCTGGAAACGCAGAACAATAACGGCACTGATCCTCTGCCGCAAAATGGGAGAAACCAGATGTGGTGAGGGGCTCCTGGGATTTGACACCAGGCTGAAAGTGATTACCCCAGGGTCAAAGCACTCAAGCGGTGAACATAACCAAATCCCACCTTCATGGCAAGACCCTGACAAAAAGACGAGCAAATCCTTCACCAGATACGATGAATCAATAAGATGCAGCAGATCAGAGTTGTTTTCACTTGGCTCTTTGGGTCAGTTTCGTGTTCATGGGATCTTCATTGAAGAGCTCTTTTAATGTAGGATTAACTTAAACCATGAACTAGAAACTGACCCATTATATTCACAAGACCACTTATTAATTCATCGAAGTGGTAGTAGCCTAGTGGGTAGCCTATGAACCAGAAGACCCAGGATCAAAGCCAACTTAATACCATTGTGTGCCTGAGGAAGTCGCTATGGATAAGGGCCTCTGATAAATGCTTTAAATGTAATAGTGTTTGTCAAAATCCTACCTTTAACACCTATACTGGGAAATGCCATGGATTATGTAATGCATGCTCTGAATTACTATGAGCTGACAGGCTGTAATTGTTCTATCTACAACTTTAACAATATGATGTTCTTTAGTACTCACTGTCTAGTGAATAAGTTAATTCTGATCAATATTACTTTCAGAGTAAAGCACTTCAAACTAACTCAAGTTCGCATTGCACCTAGCTGGAATGAGGCAGACATGACATAACCAGAGCCGAGTTGGTTGAGTCAACAGTGTACTGTGTACTCAAAAATACATTTATTGTAAGTCATAATCATAATATTAAACATAATCATTAATTACAATCACCAGATCTGACAGATTAACGGAAATGTTTCAGCAATACTAATACACTTTCACCGGGTGTATGAAATTTTTAAAAAGCCTTAATCACACGCATGCAAACAAGGCCTGCATGGAGACCCACGTCGCCTGCAGAAACACCTTTCAAGGTCAATTTGTGGCAGCAAAGTCACCTGTGCTTTCTTTAATTCCGGAGTTTGTTTAAATTTTCGACGCTGATCCATATCGTGTTACTGGGCCCCATGGAAACACAGACACACATTAGAGTGACCCCGGTTACCCCGCTCTGGCCGCACTCCTCTAATTACCTAATAAACATTCACAGAGCCGACCCTGAGTAAACAGAACGCGGTGAGGAGCACACCACCTCCACACAGGACACTGTGAGGCCACACAGACCGATGGTGTAGTGCAGGTTAAAATTACTCAACAATCAACATTCTCCCGGTATCAAACGATTTCATTTAGCACACACTTAAATACTTCATCATAAAAAGCTATTCAGATTGGAACAAGGCCATGCATTTTCACTGCTTTCAGGAGGCTGCTATTATGATAGAACAGTTTTTTACATGGTGCAGTACTGCAGTCAGTATGAATTTTAAAGTTGATTTGTGACTTCTTAAGTTGGGTAGTGTTTTCTAAAAAACTCAGATGTAATTATAATTATATATATAATGTATATGTGTGTGTGTGTGTGTGTGTGTGTATATATGTATGTATGTATGTATATATAAATGTGGTCCATATATCTGATTTGTTTGATTTATTTTCATGACAGCTGCAGAACGAGGAAGACTTGTTTAGTATATCGGCTAACTATGATAATCACCTCGATGATCATTGCTTTATAATTACCACGTCAGGATCATTGTTTTCTGTTGCACTGTTAAAATCTCAGCCCTGTGAGGTCTGATTATGGTGCTATTTTGCCAGATTTCTGCTGAGAAGGTTGTGGTAGTTTCAATGCTGCCTTGAAAAAAAAGCCACCACATATCTCCCTGCTTTAATGCTTCTGAGGATCTTGATAATGCATTTTAGATTAAGAGTCCTGTACACAACACATTTCTCACATTCCTCCATGCTGGGTCCAGATGTTTTCTCTCTCTTTTCTTTCTTTCCCCCTCCCCGACTGTCGACTGATACCCCCCACGTCCCTCTTTAAAGGGGACTGAGTACATGTTCCCGCAGTGACAAAGGGTCTGATTTCTAGGTTTTAGTCTCATTATAGATTGCTCACCAGCCTGGAAGTCATTGATTCAATTTTCGTGCAGCGGCATGGCCTAAAGCTGCCCGTGTTTGGAGAGGGTTCTTATGTGGAACCGTGCCACCAAACTCATTGCCAAGATAAAGAGCAAGCTGTCAACACATCTGATGAATGCAAACGATATAAACTGACATTTAATTTGATGCATTAAATGTGACTAGAATCTTGGCCTTGACATTGACAACTATTAAAGCCCCAGTGGGGCGTCTGGTACCATCATTGACCTTGAGCTGTAGAGAAACAATACATCACCAATTAAATTTTTGCAAATTTTCATTTCAAGCACTTTTCACTTTAAACATGATAAAGTAGATTAGTGTATAATATCACTTCCACTCTACAACAATAACTGATTGACAATCAATTTCACATGTGCAAAAGGAACAGAAAACAGGTGGAAATCCTAGGCAATTAGCAAGACATCCCCAATAAAGGCGTGGTTCTGCAGGTGGTGACCACAGACCAATTCTCAGTTCCTATGACTGCTGGCAGATGTTTTGGTCTCTTCTGAATGCTGCCGGTGCTTTCACTCTAGTGGTAGCATAAGACGGAGTCTACAATCCACACAAATGGCTCAGGTAGTGCAGCTCATCCAGGATGGCACATCAATGTGAGCTGTGGCAAGAAGGTTTGCTGTGCCTGCCAGCATAGTGTCCAGAGCATGGAGGTGCTACCAGAAGACAGGACAGTACAGCTGGAGATGTGGTGGAGTCCATAGAAGGACAACAGCCCAGCAAAAGGACCACTACCTTGGCCTTTGTGCAAGGAGGAACTGGAGGAGCACTACCAAGGGCACTGTGGCATTTCTTTGGGGGCCGCACAGCCCCCCATGTGCTTGCCAGAGGTAGCCTGACTGCCATTAGGTACCGAGATGACATCCTAAGATCCCTTGTGAGACCATATGCTGGTGCGGTTGGCCCTGGGTTCCTCCTAACGCAAGACAATGCAAGACCTCATGTGGCTGGAGTGTGTAAGCAGCTCCTGCAACACTAAGGCATTGGTGCTATGGACTGGCCCGCCTGTTCCCCAGACATGAATCCAATTGAGCACATCTGAGACATCATGTCTCGCTCCATCCAAAAATGCCACGTTGCACCACAGACTGTCCAGGAGTTGATGGATACTTTAGTCCAGGTCTGAGAGGAGATCCCTCAGGAGCATGCCCAGATGTTGTAGGGAGGTTATACAGGCACATGGAAGCCACACACACTACTGAGCCTAATTTTGACTTGTTTTAAGGACATTACATCAAAGTTGAATCAGACTGTAGTGTGTTTTTCCCTTTAATTTTGAGTGTTACTCCAAATCCAGACCTCCATGGGTTGATAAATTTGATTTCCATTGATAATTTTAGTGTGATTTTCTTGTCAGCACATTCAACTATGTAAAAAAACCCCAAAGAATTTAATAAGAATATTTCATTCATTCAGATCTAGGATGCTTTATGTTTGTTTTCCCTTTATTTTTTGGAGCCGTTTATGTGCTCAAAATGTTAAATGGAACGGAAGCTGCAAGTTTTCTTCTGTCTTTCATATTTGCCGCTGTACATTATTTCCTGATCTCATGGGTTGATTTGTTTTGTTGCAAACAAATCTCAGTCCAAAAGCAATAAATGGACTGTGGCTGCTTTGAGTGGAGATGAATTATTATGTGCATTCATTCATTAGATGACAGACATGACATTACATCTGCTGTTTTAGAGACTTATGATTTTCAAAATGTCTGTTGACACGATAATCAGGTTTTTGGAAGGGAGCAGTAGACACCACATTGCAGTCATTAGACTTCCTTTCTGTCTTTAGCTTTGGCTGCATATAGCAGGACTTGGTAGAGTTATATTTCAGAAATAAGGCCAAAACGGCCTTATAATTCAGTCATACAATCCACAGACTCTCTGAAAGATTAAGTGTGAAGGTCACATGAAACAAGAATAGAAATGCGTCATAAAACATATACACACAACTAATCACATGACTGCTAATTTACTGCACATGAGACCGAGACCAAGACACACTAAGGTGAGACCAAGGCCAAGGCTGGTCGAGCCCGAGACCGAAAACAGAATAGGTCTAGAATCGACATCACGTTACTCAGATATTATGCACCGGAAAGATGTTTATATTAAGTATCTTATACCAGGTGCAGATGCCTTACAAAAGCTATGAATACGGCTCTGTAATGATCTCATGATTTGAATTGAAGACAATGGACATTTGGATCTCAAATGTTCACTGACACTCTTTCATAAAATTAACATTAGTAAGACAGTGCTGGTTCATTGATCTACAGACTTAACAAAAGGCTAGTGTACGGAGCCCCTAAATGTACTGCACAAGTTATTTAAAATAATTTGCTATAAATTAATTTCCATCTCCAAAATGATACACACCTCATATTGGAGAGGACTCAGCTAATCAGGTTTTATTATAATTTTACCTGATCCATAAAGGTGTCAGCTGGAATGTATCAGGACTCCATAAATCAGGTGTATGAGCACCTGCTGTGACTGCCCCGTGGCCCTGGGCCGTCACCTGCTGCAGTGTTTCACAAGGACAATCACTTCACTTTCACTAACTTGTGCACACAGGATCATTTTTTCCCCATTTCATGGTACTTAATGGGCTCCGTAAATAGCTGCTTTAAAAAAAACTAAATATCTCCCCTCCCCCTGAACAAACGACTGTACTGTGCGTACATACACAATATTCTTTTTAGGAGTCAGGGGTTTTTCCTCATAGTTTGAAGACAAGGAATGCAGAGCTAGTAAACGATCTTGTAATTAGTTATCTTTCTTTTCAGGGTGCTTTCTCTCCAGATGCCTGGTGAATGCAGTGCCCATTGTGTACGTTTTTAAAATAGATACATCTGACTGGCTGCATTTGAATTTATGTACGGAATTAATAAGTATACTGTTCTGTGAGGATGCACTTTTTTTTCCCCATCCCATCGAGACCGCTGTGTCCAAGACCAAGATGAGACCAAAACAAATTGCACCGAGACCATGAAAAAATGGTCTCAAGACCCAGACCGATCTTGAGAACTATGTCATTAGAAACAGGCAGCAGCAAACAGATCATCAGGCGTAGATGATAATCAAGTTCACTTTTTAAAACACTTTTTGCACTTCATTTCATTATTTCATTTTTATTTCATCTCAGTGAAACACAAACACATTTGTGTGCCGTGCCATCAGAAGCAGCTTGAAATAACCCTGAATCAGAAAGTACAGTGTGTGATAGCTGACTATTAGGGCAGTGGTGGCCTAGTGGTTAAGGAAGCGGCCCAGTAATTAGAAGGTTGCGGGTTCGAATCCCGATCCGTCAAAGTGCTACTGAGCACAAGCACCATCCCCACACAGTGCTCCCCGGGTGCCTGTCATGGCTGCCCACTGCTCACCAGGGGTGATGGGTTAAAAGCAGAGAAGCAATTTCCTTTGCGATGAATAAAGTATGAATAAAAAAATAATAATCAGGAAAGGCTCTTCCCATTTTAAAACCTTGTCATTTAGGTGACAAAAAATGACACTCTGGGTCCAGATAACTGGATAACTTTCTTGTTTCTGTCTGTTTATTTCTGTAACCTGAACATATTAATGATGGGACCAGAACTCTACAGCATCTATTAAAAACAAAAAACACCACAGACCATGACCTACCAAGAACACAGTACTATATATAAAGTACAGTGAACAATTTCTGGATTATTGTCGTCTGAAGCTCGCCTTGAGGAGCACAGCAGAACTCCAGAGTTTTTCCACAACCAGAACAGCAGTTAACCTTTCCAAAAGGGTCAGGACCACGATGTGTTATGATAGGAGCATGTTATGTTTGGATATTCTGTTAATATAATTCAGTCTATGTCATCTATCTGAAATCTGCAACAGCTTACGTGTCAAAATGTGACTCACTTACGTAAATATATAAGTGGTCATCGTATCCTAAGAACTTAAAAAAAAAAAACTATTCAGACTACTCACATTGACACTTAAAGCCAGGATCGTGGCCGAGGTGTTCCAACAAGAAGAATTTCAGTCGGAAAAACACTTTTGTTTTGTCTCCAAAACACAAAGCCTAGAGGGAGTGCGTTTACAGGAAGCCATAACTTATAAACTGCAGGACTTCAGAAAAATACTTGGATACCTTAATGCTTTCCCCTTTATTCTGTCATTTCTTGAAATCTGTGGTTGGACCATCTCATCTGCCCTGCTAAAAATATCACTATTGATGCCGCCATGAGATGGAAACCAGACGTATCATTACGACGCTTTCACAGAGGACCCCTGATTGATTTCAGAAGGCAAAATTCTGGACTTACTACACAAGGAGCATTATTTGAAAATACTATTAACAAAGACCATTAATACAGTTGTACCTCAGGGGACTGCTCCATTTATATGTAACTAATACAGACAGCACGCAATGCATACATTATTCTGAAAGGGGATCTACCTCCACAGGCTGGCTGTCAAAAGGACGTCGTCCACCACAGACATAACAGTTCACAACAGAAAGTACAGAAACCATTCAGAGTTAGAAAAACAAGCAAACAAGGAAGCCTTTTTACTTATGGTAATAAATAATCTATACCCATCTATATCAATGTTCTGTAGAAAACAAACACTTTCAGACGGGTTGATTATACAGACTTATTCTGTTATTTGACCAGACCATTGAAATATAATCTAATATTGTTCTGCATCATTTCCAAGTTTCTATAAAAGGCAGGCATACATCACTGGAGCCTATTTTGATGTAAAATGACCAGAGACAGAGAGATAGACATATATTTTTCCCGACACAGCAGGATGCGCGAGAGAAAAATCTGGGGCCAAGTTTCCACCGACTCCTGGATTCTTCTGCCTTTTTGGCCTTCAGTGACTTGCAGGATGGTGGACTAAAACCCTATTAAACAAATGCAGATATACAGAATGAACCTCTAGCTGCACTCACTAAAGTAACTGTTGAAAATGCACAAACTGCACTCAACTTTTTTCCATCTTGTTTTCTTGAGCTATTTAAATGGTAATATCTGACATCTTTCTTATTACAAAATAATAATGTTTCCGGCTGAGGCGGTCAGCTATGGCAAAGAGGCTGTCAGTGCAGGATCCTTACCACTTGCCCGATCGGTTCCACACAAACTCAGCAAACTCTGTGCAGTTCAGCAAACACTTGGTCATGCAAACAGATCAGCTAATTCAAAACATTATTTTATTAACATGGTTCCAGTTCATTATGCAACTTTTTTTGTATTCCAGGATTCCTCATTTTGTCATGGCCGACGTACCACCTCCAGCCCACCAGATGGAGCAAGATCAGCCGGGGAGACAGCGACCCGGAAGGGGAAGTGAGGGGGTCTGCGTCCAGAATAAAAGTGGCCAGTGGGGACGCTGCCCGCTCTTTGGAGAATTATGTTCTCAGAAACGCTAGCCCTTTGTAGCACTTTTGACCACGACCTTGAGTTTGCCTGCCCCCTTTTGCAACAACGATATCTGTATGCTGCCCCAGTCCACCTGTGCCACCCAAGACAACATATTACGTTTATTTAAAATGTGAAGCACGTTTATTTTTCAAACATGTAGAATGTGTAATGTTGTAAGATATTATGTGCATTTCATGCAAAGAATTATGTAAATAATGTTCTTTTACAAAAGAAAACAGTAAATGCCAAAGCACTGTGTTCAACAATGATTAAATATGATTTGTCATATTGAATTTGTTGTTTTTTTGAATAAATATAACAGAAAACAGTGTGTATTCTGATAACAGTGTGTAATTATTTCTGTCACTCAGATTAACAGCTCTCAAACTTGCCCACAGCTCTCAAACTTGCCCACTCCATGTGTATGGAGGTTTCCTAAGAACCTCCATACACATGCGTTGATGCTGATGAAAAAAATTTAATATTCTGGCAACTTCACCTACCCAAGAACTTCCAAAGAATAAGTTTGTTTGTTCTGCAATTTTACTGTAAGATCAAATTGTATTCAGTTTTACATTAATCAGCTTATGTTTGAATTACATGCTTTTTTTAACTCTCAAACTGAATCCTGATATGACAAGAAAAACAACTATAACCATCATCTGATTCTCAGTAGGTAGGCCCACATATAATAACCCACTGGAGCCAAGACCACATTATTCTAAGGGTGGAAACAAATTCTATACAATTTCCCAAGAAACATTCCTGGATCCAAAACAAACAGAGGTCCATACAGAGAACTTGAAAGCTCGGCTACATTTAAATCCACGAGGCGGCCCATTGTCATTTCCCATGTTTTAACACATACATTATATTGCTGAAGCACGGCCAATTGTTTAAAAGTTACATCAGTTGTCAAGTAAAATCGCCTGCGGTCATCCAACGGCAACTCTTCGTAGACGTTTTCGTGTGGGGGGCTAGGGCAGGAAACAGCATTCGGGGGACTTCCCACACTCCGGGTGTTGTTCATGCCATTCTACACACGGTGAAAACAGACATAAAGGCTGATGACATAATTACATTTGTGTCCATTGTGGATTTGTGGGTGCAGTTCCAGGTTGGGCAGTCTGTTGTGGATTTGCATGTAGTTGTGAGGTCCTTTTTTTTTGCCATGGGTGTGATTCCCTTTGTGGCATAAATGTATTAATCCTCAACAAAGATTATTTGTTATGGTCAAATAGAGCTGATGTCAATGCAATTAAAGAGGAGACCTCCTATATTGCACATAGCTGGAGTTAAGATTATCTGGTGTCTCTTCCCTCGGGTAGAACACTTCAGCGTGCGTCAGTCAGTTTCTCCCTCTCGTTCGCGTAGAATTTTCCAATTTCTCTATCGCTTCAATCTAAATATGGCCAGCTATCTTTCAAGCCCACAAACATGTTCTGCAATTAAAGTGAATTCAGACAAGATGTGGACGGTGGTCTCCAGAAGGATTTGTTTTAAACCTTCTGTTCTCTTGAGATGGAAGGAAAAACAACTGACCAGTTTTGCAAAAAAAAAAATTCTCTCTGTGATCTCTGTGCTGAAAAGTCAGGGACCTGGCCTGACGTCTGGCACTAATACACCATAACGGGAGGAAGACGTGAGTGTTACTTGCAGATCCGCAGAAATGGACTTTGCCTAAAATTCAGCGCCTGCCGTCCCGCTCCCTGACAAGCCAGGAAATTACACAGAGCGTGTCTGTCCATAAGCTGTTATGCAGGGTCCATGTCGGAGACATCCTCCCTCTCACCCCCCCTCATTCACTCTCTCTTTCTGCATCTTACACTTCTAACTCGAACCATACTGCACTGGCCCCGGGCCAAAGAGAGAACAAATTTAAAAAAAAAAAAAGAACGGGTTACTACAAGTGCCCTTAGAGCGCAACACCAAGGAATATGCCTGGAAACACACAGACATCCGGGGAAATGTTTAAAATGCATCGCAATCTGCCAAAAATGTCTCACTGACCCCTGGTCTGTCGAACATGGTTCACATACCAGATTACTGACTGCTGACCTTTAAACTAGCATAAGGAATTATACCAAAAAAGACTAAAATAAAATGTGAATGAATAAAAATCGCAAGTAATGGCTTGTAGTTTAGTGGAATTTAATTAAATAATTCACTCCTTGAGCATGCAAAATGTAAAAATAGACACTCTGGAGATGGATCCTCTGGGAATCACGCTGTGGAAATACTAAAGATAACTGAGACAAAATGTGACCTGAACAAGATGAGGGCATTAGGCTTGAGCAACAGGCATGACACATAATCCTTTGTGTAAAATTCATAATTAAGACAGTAGAAGGGTCTAAATATCAAAATTCAATAGCACGCCTCCCAAAATTACAATGGGGAGTATGTCCCCATTGTCAGAGATGGCAGAGAGCACTAGAACTCAACGTTCTGCTCAACGTTTTATTAATGTTGAATGGCCATATGTTTGCAATAGAGAATGATTGGTATGTCTGTGCTTAATGGTGCAGGGCAACATTTCCTTGTGGCTGGTTAAGGTCCTGAAGGACTGATAAATTATAGTTTTTTTTGTGCTAATGGGAGAATATATTAAGGGTTAAAATTGCTGCAGAGTATGTAAAAAAAACAACCTTAATATATGTAGAGAGTGAGTGAAATGCAGTGAACAGTAACAGGAATAAACACTATGGCTCTGAAGCCATTTAACAGGAATTTTACTTTTACAGTTCTATTTACATTCTATGCTCTGTTTGTTGGCTGGCTTTTTATTTGTCAAAAAAAGATTAGTGGAAATGAAGGCAATAAATATAATTTTAGGAATATTTTAGGAATATTAAATTTTCATGTTGGTTCATCTGAGAAAAATGTTCTGTAGTCTGCACCTACCTAAATGCACATTATACCCCAGATTTACTCCATGAAAAGGCTAAACATTTGGTTGCATAAAACCGGTTATTGAACCTATTATTTCAAATGCTTTTTTTAGGTCCAGCATGTTATTTCAAAAACACACAAGTCATCATTCTGTTTATCCTGTAGGGAAGACACAGTACCTACCTGGGTGTATTCAGTCTGGGATGGGCTGTGTTTGTGTCAGTGTGAGGTGGGGGTAAGGGGTGATAGAGAGTAAATAATGTGCTCAGTTTCATCGCTGGTGGTGTTCATACTCTTACGACCCATCCGCCGTTCCACGGGAGAGCATTATTTCTGCAATTTTGTGCAAAATATACATTTTTATATATATTTAAATTAAATATATATACTAAGAACCAATTTTTTCACTTGAACAGCACATGGAGGACCTATTACAGATGAGGAAGACATCAATGGAGTAATGCAGTAATAATATTTTACCCCTTTTATATAAAATGTATTTGTAGCAGTTAATTCTGATTATGTGGTTGGTAGAGACAATTAAAAAAAAAAATTAAATCAGCATAGTATAGTCCTTCAGCCTTTCCTTCAGGTATTTTCAGTACCATTTACTATGTCTGAACCTGACTATCTATTTATTGATTTTGGCAAGTTCCAAGTTCAACATTATCTCTATCTGTCTCTGATTCACAGTACCGATCACTCATTCTCTTAAAATCCAATACAATAAAAGCATTGAGACAGGCAGATAACTTTAATCACACTTTTAGCATCTTTCTGAAAAGCTTACGTGTGAAACAGCTGGAGCTAACATATCCAAACTTGTGCAAAGAGCAGTAATCTGAGGCAGATTTAGCTCATGAAAAGGTGCCATTTGGCCTAAGCAGCTGAAAAAAAGCCCATGAAGTCAGGAGCCCGTCATCACTAAGATGGCATTGGTGTGACTGATAAGCCCCGATGCATTTAGGCACTGCAGAAAGTGAGCCAGGCAAGAGTTTACTGTCTGGAACAGGACGTGCTATTAAATTGACTGGCATGCCTACTCACATCGCTCCTGGCTCAGCAATAAAAACCACAGATGTGTGTATATTTATGTGACACTCTGCAGTAATGGTCAGGCATCTAACACTGCAACACAAGTACAATCAAGCATCAAGTATGCCTTCTAGGTGTAAAAATCACTAATTGTCACAAGGTAATGTCAATCTAGGTCTGTAGCAGATAGAGAGAGTCCCTACATAAAGATGGAGACAGAGAGTGAATGAGTTTTAGACTTGATTCAGATTATGGCTGAACAATATATCGAAATCGACCTGAAATCACATTTTGAATAAATGCAATTTTACAAATCACAACAACTGCGATTTGGCAACCCCAGGCAGCATCGGGATGACATGCTGGGTTGGTTGGAGACAGTCAGTGAGGGAGACACTGGAGGGTTGGTGACCGCCTGGGGCGTTGGGGATGCAGGCAGAAGAGAGGCAGCTGCAGCGACGACGTGGTAGGGAGAACAGGACCGAGCGAATGGCGAATGCAGCCGAATGGAATGGAATGCTGACACATAAGTCCCCCACACATAAGGCTGCCATTCAAGCCATAGAGAATAATGGGGTTCAGAGCCAAGAGCTGCACATGCCACATTCGTTTAGTAGTGTATAGTACAGTGAATGATCAGTGGTTTGTGGTTGGCCTAGACGGTAAGGAAATGGACCTGTAATCATAAGGTTGCCGGTTTGAGTCCCGAACAGCCAAGGTGCCACTAAGGTATCACTGAATAAAGCACCGTTCCCACACAGTGCTCCCTGGGCGCCCGTCATGGCTGCCCACTGCTCACCAAGGGTGATGGTTAAAAGCAGAGGACACATTTCGTTGTGTCACCGTGTGCTGTGCTGCAGTGTATCACAATGACAATCACTTCACGTTCATCCCTGGTCTCTGTCACAGTTTTAAATATGCATTATAGCAAACTCATATCTCAAAAATCTAATTGGGATTACATTTTTAAAAAATGTTTAATTAATAAATAATATACCACTACCACTCCTTAACTCCCTTAATCTTTCAACTCATAAACCACTTTTAACAGTTAGCTGTGAGTTAATTGTGAGCAAAAGCTATGGGGTCTGTTTAACACAATCTACTTGGCAAAACAAAATCTAATATCCTCTCCAGCGAGTAGCGGCAGGTATTGACAGGAATGGCAGTTGCTCAACTCGGCACAATTATGTGTGATTAAACAGGTTGATTTCCTTACTGTGCTGAAGGTCTTTTTTCCCCCTCCACTAACGTCTGCTTTTTGTTGTGTTGAAATACAAACCAAGAAAGTAAAATGAGAAGGAATTTTACGTTACGCAAGCACCAGTCTCAGCCATTAACATCCATTGACCTTGGCATGACAGTAACATGACCAAGCCACGATTTAGCGAAATTTTGCGAAAATGTCAGTAAAAATTGTCTAATCTTTGATCTGTGCTAAAATATGACTCAACATCTACAAACTGTTTTTTTCATTAATAGAGTTAGAATGTTTCTTTTTCCTAATAATTAATTTACTGAAATCAGAGGACTATAAATCTTTGAAAATTGTGAAAACAGTTAAATTGCACAACGTTAGCACAGCACAGACCCGCTATGACTTATATGACTAAATGGATGTGTCAGACATTTATCAGTTTAGTTTGTCAGCGTTGTAGAGTACCACAAGCGCACAACATTCCAGATTTTCGTTAGATGTCAAGAAATGAGTAGCGGCTCACACAGATTGTTACATTTGATTCACATTTCTGGCTGCACATTTCTTAAACTTGTGCAAACTCTGTTTCCTCAGAGTCATTGGTAATTATAAGTTGACGTCCAGTTAGAAGCAATAGAAAGAGAAAAAAACATACATTCTGTGAATGTAAAAAGTTGTACCCTGACATGTAAAAGTTAATGCATATTGAAACAGATGGAAAAACAATTTGACAAATCAATTTGAATTATTATCATAGTGCCTACATTGGAATACAAAAAAAAATATCCAAATGCCTAATTTCTCTATTTATTTTATTTTTGTGCTGAATCCAGAACAAAGAATTAAGGAGGCAGGTTATTGGACATGCCTGTCCCACCCCTGTAGCCAATTTATTGGTGCAATATTCTTAGCATACAAAAATTCAACAGTCAATATCAGGCAAATTATTTAGCTGCCCTCTAACATGTGGCCTGGGGCTGCGCTTATTACAGCCACTCGCGAGGATGGAGATGCTGGGGTGATTTACTCTAATGTGTGAAAACTGGAATGCTGCAGAAAGACGCTGCACGCTGGACCAACGAAAACACAAAGCTACAGCGTGAACATCTCTCCCCTCAGCACAGCTGCGCCTTGCAATGGCAATGAGGTTCTCCATTAAAAACATATTCTTGCACTTGCAGCTAATTAATAACAGGCAGAGTGAATGTAAAGGTTCCGGAAACACTGAGGTGAGGTAAAGTTCATGTCGGATGAATCCAGGCAAGCTTTACAGCACAAGCTGTTAAGTCGACGCCAACTGCCCAAAAGAGATCCCTTTTGGAAAGAATCAGAGGGCTGTCTGCAGTTCTCAGCCAACAACAAACTGGGTATACCTTACAGCAGCGTAATGAACGTCCAACAGCTTGCCCATCTCCGGCCTTCGGTTATCTGTGAGGAGGGACTTTGGTCTGACGTGTGTTTTGTGGGGGAACATGAACAAATTGAGGCACCAGGGATGATTAACAAAGTGTAAGGTTGTGAGTTAACCCGTCAGGAGCCTTCTGTCCTCTGATGACATTAAGGATGTGTAGGATGCACCAGTTATCTCTGACTGAAGTCAGACAAGAAGACCCAAAGCCCCATCATTTTATCCTTTAGGTCAAACGTCCAAGTGAATAAATCGCGGTAACTAGAGAACTGGGGTGGCGGGGGGTGGCGGGGCAAAGGAACTCAGGAGCTCCACTTGTGCTGTGAAGAAAGGGTTCAAATATAACCCATCATTAGAGGAGCATCTAACTACACTTACAAAGGATACATGTGAAAGCTATCTTAGTCACCATAATAAAGGGCCTTACTCAAAAATCTAAGTGAAAGTGAAGTGATTGTGAAACACTGCAGCACAGCACATGGTGACACAACGAAATGTCTCCTCTGCTTTTAACAATCACCCTTGGTGAGCAGTGGGCAGCCATGACAGGTGACCGGGGGAGCAGTGTGTGGGGACGGTGCTTTGCTCCGAGGCACCTCAGTGGCACCTTGGTGGATAGGGATTCGAACAGGCAACCTTCTGATTACGGGGCCGCTTCCTTAACCGCTAGGCCACCACTGCCCCACCAAAAAAATACATAAAAAATTCTGGGGAGAGCGCGAACGCAGTGAAGCATATACATGTCTATGGAGAGAAGTGCATAAAAATGACTCACTCTTGTGCTGCTTGGGGCTGTACAAACCGCTGTACGCTCCAAACCAAATCCCGGGGGATTACATTTCATAGGTAAGGCTGGACAATTGTTTTGAATATATTTGGCCATTATAAAATCCCGTTTTATAAGTCTTAACCTTAGCTAAGCAAGGCTAAGCTAACGAAGCTATGCATTCCTGTGTTCAAGTCAGGCTCCAAACAACGTTTTGGCTAAACGTAGGCATTAACTATTTAGACTGTTCTTAGCTGTTTAGTTAACTTTTCTCAAACTTTGAAGGTTTCTTAAAGAAATAGGGTGGTAGTAGCCTAGTGGGTAACACACTCGCCTATGAACCAGAAGACTCGGGTTCAAATCCCACTTACTACCATTGTGTCCCTGAGCAAGACACTTAACCCTAAGTTGCTCCAGGGTGACTGTCCCTGTAATTACTGATTGTAAGTCGCTCTGGATAAGGGCGTCTGATAAATGCTGTAAATGTAAATGTAAATTCACCTCAGTTTAACTAGCTAGGCTAAGTTAGCAAAGTTATGCATCCCTGTGTTCAAGTCAGCCTCCAAACAACGTTTTGGTTAAAATTAAGAACTATAATACAGGATTTTATAATGGCCAAATATAATCAAAACAGTTGTTTAGCCTTACCAGGATTTGTCGTTCGACAGTAATGTAAAATGTTTTTTGTGATTTATTTAATTTTGTAGAATATTGTATTTTGAAAGCACTGGGCATTTCAGGTTGTTAAGTAATTTGTATGTTTCACTTTGAAATTAAACATTTCACTATTAGTATGCGACTTTTCATTGATATACAAGCAAGTGTCCTTTATCATATTGCAATCGCATATCGCAATATTGATCTCAATAATCGCAATGTCTTTTTCCCCAAATCGTGCAGCCCTAGTATCTTCCCTGCCACGTTTTCTACACACTTCTCACTCTCAGTCACTGACAACATTTTTTTTAAAAAAGAATGCATAATTGATGTGATTAGCTTCATTGTTATTGTCAAAGTTCTTTGGTTTAACTAAACAATTTTTTTGGACTCAGCAGTAGTTAAAAACTGAACAAAAATGAACAGATGAACAGTGTCCAAGATGTCTATACATCTAAAATAGTTTGTTTTATAGATAATCATACAAACTTGCACAGAAGTCTGTATGATTACTTCAGAACTGCACACAGCTTGAGGTCAGTCAGTGTGTGTGTGTGTGTCTGTGTGCCTGTCTTTCTGTCTATATTCTTAATTATGCTGCTCAGTCAATATTTTTGGATTGGAATTGGTAATATGTACTGGACAATCATCTGTATGAAATAATAATCAAATTTTGCAATATTGGATTGCTAAAGTAATTTTTATTGCAGAATCCTTGATACTAAATTTGATGAGCTCTCCTGGTTTGACTCGGGCTGTCAAGGGTTTGGAGAATACATTTTTGACTTTATTCCATTTTCCTGACTAAAATTCTGGCCTTCCTGATCAATAATCTGCTATGGACAGGTTTGAGCCAACTTCTAAAAACACATCTGATTTCATCCTTGTGCAGCATAAACATATTCAGCAACAAATTCTTCATCTCCTTCTAAAAAACAGGAAACCCCCCCGTGTCCTTTGATGGGCGTCCATTAACTTCTTAAAAAGAAGTAAGGGACAGCAGAGCACCAAACACAGTAAATACCATTCTGGTGAGAGTGAACAAGAGATCCTGTCTCTAAATTAATTCCAGTCATGGTGACATGATGTTGAGTCTTCTGCGCGGCTGAAACATACGGAGCCTTCGTTTTCCTGTGACTTAGGACAGTTATATATGTCCACACACAGAGGCCAGAATAACTACTATCTAAAGGCCATTACTTCGCTAAACATTAAATGCTGCCCTGGCCATGTTTTACAAGCCTTAGGCACAGACTCTTAGACACACAGCAGATCATTTGTTTCTGTTACATTTAAAAAAAAATGGAGCGCACAGCAGCAGAAAACAATCCATTGCTCAACTCCAGAAAATTCCAGCGGCTGGTCTGAGTGTTTTGGGTGACAGCATTTTTTAGAAACATATATCAAGCGGTTAGTTAATGATAAGGTCTTTTGTAATGAAGAACACCTGGACAGTGTCTGTAAAGGGTATAAAGTCACAGAGAATTACCTAATGTGTTCTGCTGACTCACTTAATGACACAACGAAGATTTCCACGAGTTTTTTTTTTCTGCGTTTGATATTTCTCATTCTCAATTGGAGGAGTTCCACTGGCAGAAAACTGAAACATTCAAGAAAGCAATGAATCTACTGCAAATAAGTAAAGCATGTGGCCATTCTGTTCCCCACAATGCACCAAATTCCTTCCACAGCATTCAGACACTGGCTAATTAGGCCTGTGTTCTATTGGACTTTATGAGATCAGCAGCTGGGATCCATATTTATCACCCTGTCTCTCATAATGACTTCAAGACATGGATATTGGTAAGTAAAATCCGATATCAAACCGATAGATGATAAAGCAATAATGATTCCAGTTCTGAGCTCCCAGTCACAAAGAGCAAAGCCACATGAACACAGCACCACACCGAGACAGGAAACTGATTTGCTGAACCAGAGAAGATGCAAAACGGCTCTGTCATCTCCTGTTAGTGCAGCGCAGTTCCTGATTCATCACCTACTGCAGCTTCTGGGACGAGGGGTGGCTTTACATAACGCAGCACTTTTAATGGTCCAGGGGAGTCAAACGTCCCCTCGCTCTTGGCTAACGGAGCAAACTATAAATCTGCCACATTTTTTTTCTGTGAAAATAGTGCGCATGCTTTTGGACCAGGAGAGCTTTTTTCTGGAAGGAGGCTTCAACAAATGGGAAGGAAATGAGTTTAAAATGGAAAATGTAAATTTAATTATAATACATCATGCCTCCTGACTCCTGGAAGTCTCTTTGTTAACACTTCCACCTGTGTGGAAATGTCCAGAGGAGTGTTCTGCATCCAACAACAACATGTCAAATGCACCGTCGAGCACAAACACCCTTCAAAGCTCTGCGGCTCCACCATTTGTCCATTTGCACAGATAATGAAAATGCCTCTGGAGGAGATAAACATGTATTTGTGGGCAGACGACCAGCACGTGGGGGCTCTCCATCCCCGATGCTCGGGCTGAGGAGTGATATCCTGGCCTTTAGTCCTTTTTGAGTAAACGGCCGCATCCTGGAATGTTCCGGGCATTGCGAGAGCCATGGAGCGAAGGGGAGTCGAGCTAGGGGGAGAGCGGGGAGAGAGAGTTCACAACAAAACAAAACCGTCGGAGACCACCAGAAAGCATCTGGAGGAAAAACAAAAGCAACAGTTACGCACGCCACATATCAATTGTACATGACGGCTGCGGTGCGGTAAATGCTCGGTTGGCTCAAGTCTGGCGCGCGGCTCTAGACAGAGTAAATCACCGTCTCGCGGACGCTGGTGTTTAAGGGGTGAAAATAAATGTGCGGTTCATGAGCAGTACAGTATTATCGACTATCACCAGCTTCAAAGGACATGATGCTGTGCTGCAATAAAACCTAATACTGAACAATTTAATAGCCTGCTATCTATTTAAATACTTCCTAATGTCGAACAGAAATTCTTTGTCTTTGTACAGGTCTGGAAGACACGCCTTGTTTAACATAATGATCCACTGATAAACCAAATCTCAAAATAAACCAAACAAGGAAAGGTTTCAAATGTGAAGAATATAAAGATCATGTTATAATTTACACAGAACTCAAGTCCATCGGCTAAGAAAGAAGTAAAAAAATGTTTGTCTAATTTATTTTAATTTTAATTTCCAGGGATGTCTCCTGGTGTTTTGCACCTGTTGAGTTGAAGTGTTACTGTCCCCAAAACACTCAAAATGTATTAAAATGCATTCTTTTTTTTGTAACGCAAAAAGCAGACAGAGAGTCTCTACAAGTGAAGTAGAAGTGCTGCAGTGGAAAAGTTCATTCTTCTAAACGTTGCTGCTTCCAGGCCAGTTTCTAGTTGTTTCATAAGCTTTAAAGAATGGATAGAGACCAAATACAATAAGAGCGCAACACTGTGCTTTCAGCATCTTCCGATAACGCTGGCTGACATTGATAACCTGTTTCAGATGGCCTGGCTGTGGCTCATGCATGCAGGAATAGCAATCCTGAAAAACCCCATGGTGATGTCATTATGACAGACGTCCAGTTGGCGAGTTGACGAGACACCGGGCCACACGACACAAACAGGCCACCCCATTCATAGCAAACTCAGCTCGGCGGGGAATCATTTTTGCTGCAGTCAATGCCAAAATCTGAGCCATGGTTAAATGCCACCACTCGTGCTATCAGACAGGAGTGTAGGAGTGCTGAGCAAAAATGGAAAAAAGATCGCTTGTAGGTTTCCCTTGAAATGGTCCGACAGAGGGCGGTAAATTCTATTCTAACCTAATATCTAGTAACCCAAAATCCCATAACCCCCGGCTACTTTTTAACACACTAAATTCCATTCTTAACACTCAGGAACCTGAGCCGTTAAAGGCCTCTGCTGAATCCTGTGAAAATTAAACATTTTTTTATGGAAAAAGTGGAACCCATTAGGGCCCAGATCATGCCACCTCTTGGCCACCAATCAATTGCACCACTGAATATTACAGTGTTTGACCAATTTGAACCTGTCTCTCTCTCATATTTAGAGCAACTCTGAAATGAAACCCTCGGGACGCTATTCCTCCTCGTCTTTTAAAAGAGGCATTCCCAACTTTGGGGCATCATTAACGCTCTCCATCATTAACAGTATCCTCTTCTCTGGTGTGGTGCCCGAAAGTTTTAAGCATGCTGTTGTTCAACCCCTGTCAAAAAAAGGTCTCAACACAACTGCATTATCAAGCTTTAGGCCGATTTCAAGGTTACCTTTTCTTTCTAAACTTCTTGAAAATGTTGTTCTTGTCCAGCTACAGCCCTTTGTAAACAGGAATGCAAAACTGGAAGATTTTCAGTCTGAGTTTAAATCACATCACAGTATGGAATCTGCTCTGTTAAGAGTTTTTATTGACATTTTCTTAGCAAATGATTGTGGGGAGTCTTGTGCTTCTCGATTTAACAGCAGCATTGATCATGTTATTCTTGCTTCAAGGCTGGAGCATTAGGTGGGTATTAGGGCTCCAGCCCTAAAATGGTTCAAATCATATCTGTTTGATAGAAGCCTCTGCATCTATATTAATGATTCCTTCTCATCTTCCGTGTGGGGTACCACAGGGCTCCATTCTGGGTCCTCTTTTATTCTCAATGTACTTTCTTCCTCTTGGAGCTATTTTTTGAAAACACAATGTTTCTTTTAAATGCTTTGCAGGTGACTGTTTACTTTCCCTAGTCTAAAAAGTGATGTTCTATCCAACCTCTCCTCGACTGTCTGACTGATGTCAAGGAATGGATGGCCTTAAATTTCCTGGACCTAAATGGACCTAAGGGTTGGTAGTAGCCTAGTGGGTAACACACTCACCTATGAACCAGAAGGTTCAAATCCCACTTACTACCATTGTGTCCCTGAGCAAGACACTTAACCCTAAGTTGCTCCAGGGGGGACTGTCCCTGTAACTACTGATTGTAAGTCGCTCTGGATATGGGCATCTGATAAATGAGAGTAATACTGAATGTATCCTTTTTGGTAGTGGTGACCCCCGTATTGACCTTGCTTCCCTAGCCCCTTGTGAAAAATCATTGATTACAAACCTTGGTAAAAATGGACTCAACTCTGAAAATGGATGCAAAGGTTAACAATTTTCTTAAATTGTTAACCTTTTCTTTTTTCAACTGAGGGGCCTGACCAAGCTCAAGAACAGTCCTTTCCAAATGAAATCTGGAAACAGTGATTTTGGGATCAGCCAGACACCTTTAGCTCGCCTACAATTAGTACAAAATGCAACTGCACGATTTCTCACTGGTACAAACAGACACTATTATCTATTGTCTGTTCCTCAGTCACATTACAAGCACAGAGGCAACAGGGCCTTTAGAGTGGCCGCCCCATGTCTATGGACTGACCTGCCAATCAGTGTCAGACAGGCTCCATCAATCACTGTGTTTAAATCTCTTTTAAAAACTCACTTTTACACCCTGGTTTTAACCCAGTGTGACGTGGTTCTTGTATGGTGTTCTTATGCAGTGTTTTATGAGGCTTCTGATGCAGTCCTTTCTTAACTCTTAAAAAATGTTCTCTAAAAATTCTCTGTTTTATTCAACCCCTTGTTTAATTTATTGTATTCTGTTTTTCTTTTGTTCTAAATTTTTAATGAACTTTTTGTCCATGTCTATTTTGTTCCTGGTAATTTAGCTTATTTTTTATTTTAAAGTACACCACGTTGGTTAGCTCCTTTGTTGTGTTAAAGTGCTTTATAAATAAATATGGTATGGTATATGGTATGGCAGTCGTATTTCACCGTTTGGCCTGTGATGACAAGCATGCCACCTGAGACCTTCTACACCAGGTTTTACATGTAGTCACAGCAAAACTTGAGTGGATCGGGTCACAGCGCACCGTCCCCCGTGGCTTCCAAGCGTTATTTTTGGCAAGCGGCTCAGAAGCTTTTTATTTCAACACCCACTGGCCTGTGTCTGCATGTACAATACAGGTGGACTGAGGTGCCCCTGAGCAGGAGTGCGATTCATAGCTTCCTGAAACACACCTCGCTCTTCTTCCCGTGGAACTAAGGAGCTGAGAGACAGAGGTTGAGGGGGCAGACAATACCCTAAAATCGCACTAATCATTTAAACATCTCCTGTTGCATGGCTGCAAAAGCATGACAATAAAATGGCCTGTCACCGCATGCTTAAGTTACAGTCGTGACACGACTCCATCTGGTACAGCTTTGTCCTGTGGCAGCGAAACCAGATTAAAGGTTCCAAACTCCTTAATCCCTAACCTTCAACAAACAATTCATACCCCCTTGTGCAGTGTTTTGGTAAGCAAAGCTGACTTCACTTGACTTTGCAGCTTCCAGCAGAGTCTGAGGACCGGAAGGAAGGGGGGTGGGTGTCTGTGGTCACGTCACAACAGCAGATAATCTCCCGAAGGCTTTAAACTGCATCGACGATCTGGTGGGCTTTGCCGTGCGGACTAAAGGTAAAGCAGGTGATGTGGAAAAGGTAAAAAGAAAATCCCCACAACTCTCTGATGCAAACAGTATTGGTTTTTGGCCCCAAAGCACCAGACCACACGGACCATAAAGAAACGTGAAAATCTCATTATTATAAACATTATTAATTATTAATTAAACATAATTTCATAAAGTTAGCATCATTCTCTGAACAGAACAGCTGGGGCAGGACACTGAAACCCCAACCCTGTCTCAAGTGTCAATAACAAATACGACCAAGCGAAACAAAAGCTCAATCATGCAGCCACACCAGGCAAGACAGTAATCTGGTCTGTTATTTTCTCTTTTTGATATAGTGTTGGGGGTGTGCCCCGCCGCCCCCCAAAAAACAACGCAAAAAGTGCTGAAATGACAGAATTCCGAGAACTTATACGTTTTCTGGCAATTTCAGCATTTGCTTTCCAAAAAGAATTTCATTCACACTGATTTTTACACATAAGATTTTGACCTGTACTGAGGCAACTGTTGAAAATAAACTCGTTATGCTAGGCTAATTACTTGAGGCACATAGTAAATGATGATTGGGGACCAGCACCTACCTGTAGCATGTGGTGACTTCTCCGCTGGATTTTACGCAGGGGTAATTTGTTGTGGCAATTTTGTTTTCAGAGCAAACCTCTCTATGTGGAAAAAAAAAGTATAAAGGAAAACGTGATTTAATAAGCAATATTAGTTCGTGAAAACGTCAAGATAACAACGGTGTTCCGTCTAAGCTCAAAGAAAAAAAAAAAACGTTTACCTGTCCGCGTCGTCATCCTCGCGAAAGGTCCAGAGCGAAGCCGGACAAAACAGAGTCATAACCGCGACGACCCGCAGACTGGCCCCCGCGCCCGTGTAGCGCATTTCCCCGCCTGCGCCGGCCGCTGCTCCCGCACCTGCGACGGTGTGACGGCGTCCGCGCCCGCCGCAGGGTTGAAGTGGCAGCGCCCGCGCGGCGCTGATTGGCTGCCGCCCCCCTGCGAAGCTGGCGGCCCCGCCCACCCGTGCAGCGTGCAGCGTGCAGCGTGGCGAACGCTTTAACCGTTTCACGTCACGTCGAGATGCGAGGTCGCAGCGCGTCCAGCAGAACGCGGAAAAGCTCATTTATTTAAAACGAAACTAATCTGTGCATTCTGTGCATTCGCACGTACCGCATAGATATGTTTTTATTTACTTACTTACTTATTTATTCTTGCTTTTACAGCATTTGGTACATGCGCTTATCCAGAGCGATTTACGGAAATGCTTTAAAATATCCATAATGGAAATCCTTCATTTGCTTCACTAGGACCCATTCTGCAAACACCATTTGTTGAATAAATCGAATCCCAACTTTTTTTAATACATAAGAGTCCTATATAATCTAAGTATTTACTAAAAAGGATTGTATTTAGCTTGCATTTGAAGATCTTTGGTTAGAAGGGTCTAGATGAATGCTTTCCTAGTTCCTTGAGAGATGGTAGTTGCAACCGAGCAGTGCTGGAGGATCAGAGAGATCGAGGTACAGAGCGTGGAGAGATAAGAGATCTGAGGTTGGAGGGTGCTGACCCATCCTTGGCAGTGGAGGGAAGAGAGCGCTGGAGTGGTGTGGGACAATTTGGGAGGGTTGGAATCAAGTCGTGCTGCAGCGTTCTGGATGAGCTGAAGAGGTGGAGTAGCACTTAGAGGCAGACCAGCCTGAAGTTAGACCAGCCAGAAGTTGGAGATGACAAGAGATTGGTAGAGTAAAAATGGCATGTCAGGCCTTTTGAAAAGCAGCAACTGGCGGTAGGAACACTGTGTGCATGAGTACTCCTAATACCATTTAGCAGAGGGCAGAGATTACATGGCGATGTGTTCCTCATGCAGCGTAGAGGTGCAGCACATGAGTGTCTATGGAAAATGTTGCTGCCTGATCCTACTCAATCAAGTATTCATGGTCAAGAGGGCTGACATTGCTGCTAATGCTGGCTAAACAAAGATTCTATGAGAAATGTATCACTATTGTTTAACCTTATATACATTTTAATATTTAAATATTCAATATATATATTTTGGACATGGTAAGCCTTGTTGCAGGGAAGAATTAGGCCCGAAGTTTGTTTAAAGTTTAATGGGATTTCATGATGACACCTGCGCTCCCACACCACACGTTCCACTTCATAAATTTAGTGAACTCAGCCCACACACAAGCACTCAGGCATCCCTGCATACACACTTGCGCACACAGTTAGTGAGAAAGGGAGAGAAACATTGCGCTACGACTGAAGGATCACAGAGGTGTGTGAGGTTCTGTCTTCACCCTCAAACCTTGACCTGTGTGTCAACAGCAATTTGGCCTTTTAACCCTTAGGCCATTAGATGCATGGGAAGGTGTCTTGAAACAGCTAATCTCTTTACTGTCTGCAGATCCCTAACTTTGTATTATGTAGAAAGATCCATTAAAAAATATATTATTATTTTTAAAAATGTTAATTTATTTTAATCATAAAATACAATTGTATAAGATGTTTCTTAAACTAATATAAACTGGATAGTTATGCATCAAATAAATGATAACTCTGTACTGCCACGATGTGGCTTAGGCTATAATTACATCCACTCAGGCTTCAGTGTGGTCTGAAGAGCCAGGTCTCACAGACACAGCCTGAGGCTTTTGGCTAGAAAAAAAGTTGCAGCGCAATCAGGGAGCATTTTGCATGCCAGTGAATATCTAATACACTGTCAAAAACAGCTAAATTGTATACAACCACTGAAGCAGTTGTCTTGGGGCCTGAGGGATGAAGCCAAAAAACTGTAATTGACTAAGTGGCTTCATGTTACACATGTATTTAACCTGCGTCAGAGTTTTGTACTGAACCCTCTGAAACCTGCAGTAGGCACTTAAAGTTTCCAAGGTCCTTTTATATGGAGCCCTATTGGTTTAGATTCACTCATTGTAGTAATATTTTTGGCCAAATTCTTACTAAGCATTCTCAAGACTGCTGCCACCTTAGCACCATTTAAAATAATACATTCCTGGGCTTGAGGTAATAATAACACATTGGACCTGTGTATTTTCAGCAAGCTATGTTGTGAGATTTATATCATTATAATTTTAAATATGCAGCGCATTTTAATAACACCGTGGCCAGATTGTCTGGAGCCGGAATACAACTACAGTTGTAGCTGGGCTAAATTTGGCACCCACCAAAGAATTTCCATTCATAGTGCACCGTGCCCCAGAGCCAGGCCCTTTGCCTGTGCCGACTACAGTCCCCCAGGGCTCTATGGGATAACACAGTCAAAGATTCATTTCCAGTAAATCCCACAACGTTTTGTGTCGGTTATGATTTACTGTAAACTGCTTTCTGTTATGTGGGTTTTCATGTCTGGATGTGACCCTGGGGGCTGCGTGGGCTTATTTAATCTTTGGCCACAACAAAGGCAAAGAAAATATTCTTAATTTTTGTTGCATTTGCATTTAGACATGGTGGCTGAAAATGACATTTGGCAAGTATTTCGGTGCACTGTCCAAGACAGATTAAGAGTAAATGGCATTTGCCAGCCTGATGGGATGTGTTAATAAAATAATAAGCGAACATGGTTCATTGGGTAGAATTAAATGTGGTTGGTGAAAGACTGAGGCACAATAATGGGAAAAAGGCATTTATGCATAACCTGTAAAAAAGCTTACCATATGCAGGGTGACATATTTTCTAAAGTGTATTCAACATCTGAATGAATTCATAAGAAATCTGCTAACTTTTGGAGTAAACAAATAGTAGTAGAAACCATTTTGAAACATCTGAGCAACTCCTGATTGCTTATTTGAATTTTTAATTGCCACTGGAAAGGGAGATATGGTAAATGAAAGCATCTAGCCTGAGAACAAATGATATTCAATTTCCATCTCTTGGGAAGCCCGAGGCATATTTGCTTTCATATTTAACAGCACAAGCAAATATTTGCAATTCCACGTAACCTCAGGTGCTTGAGTAGATTGAGTAGATCTAATGCTAATATTGGGCTTCTGTGAAGACTTTATATCATTATGTCATTTGTAAGGATATCTGCCGTAAACGGATTTAGCTTTACACAGCCATTACAATATGCCTCCCCTCTTCCTGATGGAGGAATATAATAGATGATGCAGCAAGAATTTGCTTCAGTCTGCTGAACAGCTAATGCGTCAGAGCAATTTGACCTTTTTTATAAGACAATGATCCTTAGTGCAAGAGAAAATCATTGTTGGGATGGCTCAAGAACAAAGCGGCCAGTCCCCCTCAGCCAGAGACCTCGTCAGGCTCATAATGAATCCTTTTTTTCCCCCATTTCGGAATAAATTGCTGTACATCACTCTGCATAGAAGAGCTCATGTACAGAATGCTAACACTACAGATAAACAAATAAAAAAAACATTTTCCAGCGGAACACATCATTTCCCACATTTAATTTCATGTGCAATTTGGTTGCTTTGGTTTTGTGTCGGTTATGATTTACTGTAAACTGCTTTCTGTTATGTGGTTTTTCATGTCTGGATATGACCCTGGGGGCTGCGTGGTATTTATTATTTACTCTTTGGCCACAAAATAGGCAAAGAAAATATTCTTTATTTTTCTTTCATAGCATTTAGACATGGTGAATGAAAACAACATTTGGAGAGTATTTCAGTGCACCGTACATGGCAGTTGCCAGCCTGATAGGATGTATTTATAGAATTAAATTTATAGAATTATTTATAGAATTAAATGTTGTTCTATATGGGCACATCTTTTTTTGCCACGCTTTTTTTCACATGCAATTTGTTTGGATGAAAGGATAGATCATCTGCTTCATCTCTTTATTCATTAATCATTTATTACATTGTTTCTGGAGAAAATCACGTGAACATCATGTGAAGAACATTGCCAATGACACTAAGATCAGACATTGAAAAATGTCACCATGGAGGGCGAAGTTTCTCAGTAAGATTTGAATTAAAACAATAGATGTTTTATAATTTCAGCAATACTTTCAAGCTTAATGCTAACCTGTCAGATACATTGGTAGCAGGGGACTAATAAAACCCATATGATGCTGCACATACAGTATACTAACCTTTGAATGACCTGTGCCTATGATGTCTGCATCATTTTTCACTCATTTATGCATGCATACAAACACACCCGATTTTTTTGACTACTACAATTCATAATTTAGCTCTGGGTCATCCCCTCTTCTAAGGCACTCTTTCTCTCTTTATTGCTTTCATTTATTCCATCTTCCTCTGTCCCACCCTCTGTCGTTACTCTGATACTCTGGAAAGTGGTGTGGGTTACAATGGGTTGGACAGCGGATCTACTGGAAGACTGCAAAAGGATATCCAAGCGGAAAAAGAGGCCAGAGATTTCATTACACCGTGACCTCGCAGGCTGTAGGTCAGCGAAGATTTGCTTTTATTTTTAGAATGACGTGTGTCACAGCAGAGATGGCCGAAAGGAAACACTGCATAATGGGACGTGCTGGACAACTGTTTGCAGTTTTTCTGCCAGACTACACCCAAAACTTGGGGGGCAGTGGTGGCCTAGCGAGTAAGGAAACGGACCCGTAATCAGAAGGTTGCAGGTTTGAATCCCGAACCGCCAAGGTGTCACCGAGCAAAGTACTCTCCGCACACACTGCTCCCCGGGCGCCTGTCATGGCTGCCCGCTGCTCACTAAGCAGAGGACACATTTTGTCGTGTCCAATCGTGGCAATCACTTCACTTTCACTTTTCAAACAGGCCTCAAATCTTTCATAGGACATGAGTTCAAAAAAATCTGATTCAGCCTTTAACCCCAACAAACCTTCTTTGTCCATAGGCCCACCCCAGACATTGGACACTCAACTGCCTCAACTGCATTTCTGTCATTTATTAGTCTTTTTTTGAAAATCCCGCATAATCCTGTTTTCATGCAGACAGCAGCTGTAGTTCCCTCCATGGTCAGAAGATGGCTCTTCTGCGTCATCCAATCATTCCCTCCACTCCCATCATCTCCAACAAAATGGATGACCAGCGTTATAAATACCAGGGGTGCGTCACGACTCGGGAGAAGGCATGCTGTGCCATTTAGGTTTCACCTGTTCTGTTGTTTCAGTGCAGCGAGGCGGATCTGTGAAGAGGGTCATTATGTCTGTGAGGACAAACCTGTGCTTCTGAAGGGCGGGGCAGAGTAATTCTGCACATTATTGGAGCAATAGTCTGGTCATGGGGTGGGATGGACCTGTAAAAGGTTTTAAACGCCCGCTCTGAATTCCTTTCCCTCTGTTTTTCTTTGTTTCATTTCCTTGTGGTCGGCTCTAAAAAAAACAAGAAGCGCCTTGAGAAAAATAGGTCTGTAGACATCCAGCTGCGTAGGCATGCACAGAGCCCATTAATATCTTTATGCCCCATCTGTAATGTTATGGTAAATGTGCTTCCGCCTCAGTCGGGTATATATTCCCCCCTGGACTCACGCAGCTCCTGTGCTTTGTCACGTTGTTCTGTTCCCAGCCCCGGGGCACAGAAGCAAGGAGGGGTGCGTGGCTGTGTGTCTGCACCCTGAGCTTGCGGTCTTTAATCAGTCCATTCTGAGCTTTGCATCTCTTTTGGGGGACACTCTCTGATATATATTATTACCATCTTACCCCAACCAAAAGCCAATGCTGACACATTGGGGAGGGGAGATTGCACACCTCAACCCCCTTTTTATTTTCTCCTGAGGTGTGGCTTTGTGACATCCTGCAGCAGGGAAGAGCTGTCCATCAGTTGAGGACACGCAGGTTGTAGAATGGCTGGTAGTGACAACAGGCACAACAAGTCCTGTTAATATATATGATATTGAAACTCGGTTTTAACTGTTTTACTACATACGGTGTACTAACAATCATAACTTATTGCTATGGAGCCTATGATGGAGGATATTTTGGAGAATCTACAGTATTTCAAGAAACATGTTTAGTTTAGAAACATTTATTTAGGGAAAAAAGAATTCATGGGTCAGTTCTCTTTGCATCATGTCATTGCCTTATCAACATGATTGAACAAAGAGCAGCTGACAAGTGTTCAGCATATGAGCTCTTTTAGGACTTTTGGAAAACCCGCTCTAGATAAAGTTTCTTTCGATTCCCATGGAATCCAGCTGGCCTCTGGTCCACAGCTGATCTTCAGGTGCTTAGAAGTAGCCCAGCAGACCTCACCTCCTGATCTCACCTTCCTGAGAATGGTTGATGATGCGCCACTTCACACTTATCACCTCGCATCACCTGGTGGCAAAGATGGCCGTCCTGGGGGTGATTACGGGATCTGTCTCTATAAGGAATCTCTGATCCCGCTCCTGGTACGCAGTCTCGATAAGGAGGGCATCTCCGACTGTGGAAAGGATATGGCCGCATGTATCTGATTGTTGCGTCTCTGAGGTTTTGGCACGGTGTAATGTTGCTTGCTGAGATGTGATGTGTGGTAATTTCATGTTACTGGGAAAGAATTGCTTTTAAATTACGGCAACACAGAAATCAGGTGCCAAAAACATCCATAGTGCAGCATCAGGTACAGTATTTCATGTCAAATAAATAATACCACATAATAATTTTGCAAGACTTCATGTTTTGTGACTGTAAACATTTGCATTGGTGAGATTATTAACGTATTTTTGTTGAAACTTAATTTAACCAGGCAAAGCATGAAATTAAAATCATTATTTACAAAACTGGAGCTCATATCTTTTACATATAAATTACATTTATGTCAGTGTTCTTGACATTGGAGACACACTTGGAAACATAACAGTATGTTATGTCATATACAGTTACAGAAGTTAAGCGGTTAAAGAAGCAGCACCGTAATCAAAAGTTTGCCGGTTCGAATCCCGGTCCGCTAAGGTACCACTGAGGTGCCACTGAGCAAAGCACTGCTCACCAGGCACCTGTCATAGCTGCCCACTGCTCACCAAGGGTGATGGTTAAAAGCATGGGACACATTTCACTGTGCTGCAGTGTTTCACAATGACAATCACTTCACTTTCACTTGTCAGTCAGTGACAGTCATACAAAATATGTATGTTTATTATGTTTGTTAACTTAACTTAATAAATTAACATAAATTCTTATTGTATGTTAACTAATACACATTCACAAGTCATGTAAAATGTTCTTCTGAGTGCATAAACCTTTTCGACTTTACATAATCGACTCAACAACCTCAATCGACTCAGCGCCTTTATCTTTATCAAGCATAAAAGTGTAGTGCATGCATCCTCTGTCATGGCTGGTAAGCTGCTTATAGTTAACAGCAAAATATATACTACTTTATGACCACTAAGGCTTGAAATTTCATTATATATACTTCATGCATATTTTATTGGGTTTCAATTTTATGTGTTCTGACACCATTTACATTAGGCAGCTTCATTAAGAAAACTGTCACACTTGTAGTTTGAGGGCAAAATAATATTTAGACCACAGGAAATAATTGTGCTTATTATGTATTTAAATGTTTGACTGGCCACCAAGCACAAGTCTTTCGGTATTGCATTCTGTATCATGCATTTGATCTTAACTTGTGTTTATGCTGTGGAGAATTGCTTCGTGATTGAAATGGTATCAGTATTTCAACAGCATGTACCGTTTTGATTGTTTGATTGCTGTTCACTTGCATACGTGCGTATAAGTGTTCACAGGGAGCACAGTGGGCGGTGTTTTTGTTTTGTGCATGTGTGAGGAGTTTTTTTGTTTTTCCGGATGTCATATCTGAATGCAGCGTATCCCTGACATCGCCCTGGGCCCAAATACTGCACTCGCCCATACTGGACTGTGACACATCCCCTGATATGCCAAGAGTAAACACATGGACAGGGAGCAGGGCGAGGCCTGCACTCAGAGGGGAATTTGTGCTTGTTGTTTGTTTGTTTATTGGTGCTGATGGACGGCTTCGGCGGCAGACCTCCTGAGCAGAGCCAATGCCATTTCAATTCCTGAATAAGCATAAATAATTTTCTTTTAATGAAACCGTATGCACCAGTGCTTTTCCCTGCATATTTGAGCACATCAGACCAATTAATTACCCACTAGTCACAGACCTCAAACGATGTGAAATGCTTTACATTTACATTTACGAACAAGCAATCTGTGAGAAAATCTCCCACAATATTTGAAAAGAAACCTCCATTAGAGTCATTACTGGACGGCTGCCACTAAAAAATGGAATTTATGGACCAGCAGCGCCAATTCATGTAGAATGGCATAATATTCAGATCTTTTACCCTACTGACAGATTTCAAACATCCCTGCTGCTTGTCTTAAGGCTGTTTTATGTAAAAATCCTCTAGTTTAAACATAAGCACTTGTGCATTATAACCTTGGTGTTTGTAAAACAAGACAGCTGATTTAGGTATAAAATTACCCCAGGTCCATGTTTCTTGGGTGTGTGTCAACCGGCGAGTGCAAACCTGAGCAGGCGGCGAAGCTGACCCCTGTGGGGGTGAAAGATGGAATATCCAGCAGGCGGCCAGAAACCGGGAGATGGTTGTCAAGGGATCCCAGAGCCGTGACAGCGAGGAGTCATTCAAATCCAGCAGGGACCCGGAGTCAGGACACGAAATGCTCCAAAGCTCGCATGTGCGCACCGCATGAAATCACGGATCACAGCTTAAGGTCAAAGCCATGTCCATGCAACGAAATAGGAGCCCCCCACTGCAGCACGACAACATGTCCTCCCTCAACGCACTGTCCTTCATGTACACGACCGGATTTTTGCTGTCAAAATTACATATGTCACACATTCATTTCATTATGGTTTAAAAATACTGTGATGGGCTGTGATGATTAATAACTTGACATTTGCAAATGAATTTGCACATGCAATTTTGGAGTGCAACCATATAGTTTAAGAAATCTATGCTTTTGCTTGCTTCTACTCAGTCACTTGACCGAAATGCCAAAAGTCAAGTGACAAAATAAGCACCCATTGCAAAAATCTGTTGCTATCCACATGGGATTAAGTTTTTTTGAGGCATATGGCTCTCAGTTGGATCTTTCAGTCCTCTTTGTAAGACAATGTTTCGTAACAACTTTGTCCATTTTCATGAATTTCTTATTCCATCATTGAAAATCCATGCTCTTCTCTGAATGATATTGGCATTTTTCTGAACCAACTAGCATAAATGTAATTTTTATTCATGCCATGCCATGCTGCTGTAGATGCTCTTCACTTATCTCCATTGTTTGTCTTGGGCTTATTTCACTGGAATAACTGACTGCGCCTTCTCTTAAGTCATTCCATCCTGAATTTTTCATCATTCTAAGGAGTGTGTGACCTACATAGTCTTACAGGCGTCTGCCAACTCTTTGCAGCCATTTGATCCCTTCTGAAATCAAGGAGCTTCAATTACACTAGACAGTGATCAGAAAAGGTCTAAGGCCCAAGGGACCAGTTCCTGTGTGTGTGTGCGCGTGTGTTCTTTTCTGTACATTTGCATAGACTCATTGATAGTGTTTATGTAGCGCTGGTCAGGATTTATGTATGTTTCTCTGAAATTAATTCAATTGCTCACATCCATTTTCTGCCTGGGCTCTGTGGTGATTTCACCTCAATGACATGCCTCCATCTGAGCTCAGGCCATATGTGTATATCAGAGGAACAAGAGGCATGCTTGTTGTATGCATGTGTGTGTAAAGTGTAATGCACCACAGCTGGCTTCCTCTCACTAGATGTCTGTATTCCTCTGCCAGAAAGCTCCTCACAGCAGAAGGGATCATAGGGGCATTCCCTGCAATCAAATCCCATTATTTATACATTAGATGAGCCGTTTGCAATGTTAAAAAGGCGGATTCTCTAGTAGATTATCATTAAACTTTAATGGGAAAACCTCTAAAAAAAGCTCTGATGCTTTTTTTAGTCGTCTAGCCACAGCCTTAGAATGATGTGCTTATTAGTGTTTAATATCGCTCAGGTCTATTTAAATGCCTCTGATACGATTAATAATTAATATAGCAATGCTTCAGGCACTCTGAGGTCCTGGGTATAACCAGCATTTGTACCGTTCAGGGTTTCTTGCCAGGGGGCAGAGGCACGATGTTGGTAGCCCAGTTTCGTGTGTCTTACCCCTGTTGACTCTTGCAGAAAGCCGGTTGTCTGCTGCGTGATGGTGACATGAACATATAAAAGTGGCCATTGATGAGGATAGAGGATGAACTGAATAATGTAAGGAAGACAGCAGAAGGAAAAATGACTTTGCACAGCTCAGGCTGCTAGATTTTTGCGCTCCTTCACTTCTCCTCACTCACTCTCTCTCTCTCTCGCTCTCGCTCTTGCATTTGCTGTTTAATCGTTAGCAATTTTCCCCTCTCTCAAGCACAGCATGCAAGGCCCTAGTGACTAAGCACAAGCATTTGCCTTATTTTGGTCAGATGGCAAGAAACTGACAATCAGCAATACTGTGAATGTGAACAATGTAATATATATTCCTGTTTTTTTTATATTTAAAATATTAACACTCACAATATTGTTTCCTTATTATGTCCCATATAACTGATATTCCTTATTTAGGGTCATTTAAGTAGTAAGACAGCAACAGTGTCACGTCCATGCGGGCATGACGCGGTGGGTGAACGGAGAGGAGGACGAAGAGTGACGAGGAATGACGGATGCTTTCACCTGACATCATGGAACAGGGGTTTAATGGTGAAGCACAAGACAGGGGAGACATCCGAGACATAGACACTGGTGAACACGGAACATAACTTCAAAGACCTGACAGCGAACAGAAACGAACAGGGCAGCTTTATACAATTAACACAGGTGAAAACGATTAGGGAACATTACACATGACAACAATGAAACTCCGGTCCGGATCCTGTTCCGGACCGGAGTAACCCCATTTCGGACCGGATCCTGACAGAATCCCCCCTCCTATGGCACAACGCCTGGCGACAGATGCTATTTGATTGGTAATTTAAACATAAATTGTCCAACAGTTTAATTTGCAAGGGGGTAGCACTGTGGAATCTGATGGCCATGCAAAATAGTACAGAAATCACTGTGTCGGTGGTCATTTATTAAACGCATCCAACCAAATACCATGAATACACAAGTATACAAAACGTCAAGCCAAGCAGTTTATTATCATATGAACAGAGTACTATGTTACAAGCACAATGAAACTCTTACTTGAGTACCATCTCTACAGACAAGACATACTAAGCGTGAAAGTAAAGTAAAAATATGAATATTCATACTGGCATATTCACTGAAAATTCATCTTGAAATAACATTGAGCACAACTTGTCTCTTCTTAATGAACATAAATATATATATATATATATTCATGTATTTATTATTTTTACTTGATTGTTTATGGATTTTTGTGTCCATTGAGGGCCTCTTTTTATATGAAGTAGTAATTTATGAGGTACAAAAAATAGGTAAACAAATCAGAATATTAAGAATATCGAACTGAATTTCCTTTCACTCTAAATTATACACTAGAAAGTATGCCCGAGATGCACATAAAAATAGTCTTAGGATTGCATATTTTACATGGTCCCTTACAAAAAAATATCCACACACTTAAAATACAAATTCAGAAATCATAATTTCTACTTGCTTCCATTAAGACTAATGAAGCCGAGGGACTGGTAGGAGCTTAAGCCCATTATCAGTAGACAACAGTGACTCACATGCAAGGCAACCTTCATTTAGCCCAATCCCAGCTCCTATGAAATCCAAAGACACTTTCTCTCTGTCTGTCTTGCATCCTGACATTTAGCGGGTGACTGCCATGCCAGGCTGTGTCTGGCAGTGGACAGGCCATCTCAGGCCGACAGGAGAAATCACTCGATACTGTGTCCAAACCCTTTTATTCCAGCAGGCCATTACATAACCACAGCTGGGCCAGCAGTCTGCCATCTACATCTAATCAGCTGTGATTAAATAAAAAGGCCCAAAACATGAAGGGCAATTCCCATTTACTTTATTGTACAAAGGCCAACAAATAGGCGTTCCGATTTTTTTTCTCTCCTAATGATGCTGAAATCCGGAATGATTTTGAATTCTTAGTAATCATGAACATCTGGTTGTCCCCATCTGTTCCCTCTGCTATGGACACAGATTATAAGGCAAAAAATTATAACGGCAATGTCAAATGGGTACGGGCTGTCATAGAGAGGCCTATTTTAAGACGGTTAGTCCCTGTAAGAGAAAAGTGTGGTTACAGCTGCTGAAGGTGCATTGCATATGGAGGTCAGCCGATGTTCTCCAGGATCTTATGCTTGCAATATGTACAAAAAATTTTTGGCTGCAATTGGCATAGAGGGAGCCCATTAATCTGAGATGTGTTCCAGTGATCCTAAGGGTCAGATAAAAGAGCAAGAGCCCCGGCACTCATTACACACACAGAGCATTGAGATCAATTCATACCTGAATCCTCCATTGACAAGTGCCACTGATGCCAGGTAATCAATGTCATTCATTTCACCTGTCAATGGTTTTAGCCATGCAACTGATTGATATCCATCATCTGCGCTCTGTGTAGCCATGAGAGACATGTGTATCTGATTCTTTTGTCATAATCATGCAATGATCTGTTTTCCCCAAGGTTGTTACTGTCATGGTTAGGTGCCTCTAAAGTAATTTGGTGGTTTTCCAGGGACAGTGGGGACTACATGACAGAAATGCCCCTCTTCTGACTTCATCTGGCACTGAATGGTTCTTTAGGCTGACAGGTTCACCATCTTGAATTGTTGCTGGCTTCTTCCCAACACATTTTGCATTTAGAATACCGCATTCTGATCCCAGTTCTGTGTGTTTTATTTATGGAATAGCGCCTGTTGCTAGGCTTCGAAATTCAGTCTGATAACACAGAATAATAATACTGCACGAAAACAGAGTAGGTCTAATTCTACCCTTGTTTTATTACCATGCTTACTTTATTTATATGGAATTTGTTTCTATGAAGCAAAGTGATTTTTATAAGCTTCCTACAGTATTTTAGCATTTCTTGTTTTCTTTCTTTACCATGGCTTTTGCATCAGCCAACATAATTTGCATCCGAGTCAGGTAACACACATACACACACACGTGCATGAGCTAATTACCCCTACTCCCATAACTTAACATCTGCTACATCCTACATAGGTACCACATCCTCAGCCTCATCAGCAAAAGAGCTGAAAACCATCATCTGACACTGCAGATGAAGCATAGAAAAGGCCCAAAACCCTGAATGACAGAGATAAGACCTACCGCAATGCAGAGAGAAAGACAAGCTGGGGAGAATGAGCAAGAGAGGGAGGAAGCTAGAAAGTGCAGAAGTGGGGACAGAGAAGGGAGAAGAGAAAAGAGAGCATGTGAAAACTAGTAAAGAACAGATCCTGCTAGGAGACAAGATAACACACGGTATGACAGGGCACAGAAAAACACAGCAGTGGGAGTCGTTACTTGGTTCAGAGCATTAACACCTCC
Organism: Denticeps clupeoides; assembly: GCF_900700375.1. Lineage (NCBI taxonomy): Eukaryota > Metazoa > Chordata > Actinopteri > Clupeiformes > Denticipitidae > Denticeps > Denticeps clupeoides. The sequence continues at coordinate 14,232,379 of NC_041709.1, read as the reverse complement.
TGCATAATGCAGCTGCATTTGCATGCATTTCACTTCACAACTTGCATGCATTTGTATGCAAGTGGAGGGTAAATAGATATTTACAAAATGCAACACTGAAAGCCATCAGCTACACTGCCCACATAGCCTTTCAGTTTCATTAGGGCTGTTCACTGCATGCAAAAATGACAAAACCAGTCTTGCTCTAAGTTTTATACCATGGTTTGTGTGTGCTGCTCCTGTGCCATTTCCTTTTTGTTGTGCCTTTGTTAATCTATGCACGCACCAAGAAATGTAAGAGACAGCTGTGGGCAGTGTGTTCTGTTCCAGGGACAGAAGCGAATAATGTGACATTGCACCCGAGAATGAGGACAACCCTGAGCAATATATATATATGTGTGTGTGTGTGTGTGTGTGTATATATATATTTTGAAAGAACACTGCCTGTCTGGTGGTGGCAATGGGTGCGTCAATGGTCATCTGGGATGTGGCCACTATACATATTGCATTGCAGGTATTTTTATTGTAACAGGTTGCATGATCTGGGTGAGTTTTATCTTAAAATTACTTTATTATTCCTTGCTGTTTGGTTTAACAGCGAGATTCTGTATGGACACTTCAAAAAACAGGAAATAATTTCATGACATATAGGTATGTGTTCAATTATATAGTTCATGATACCCAAGAGCGATCTGAAACAGAAAAATACTAAAATGCATTAGAAACAATGATGAAACATGATTTATCAGCCATTTTACAGAGCAACGAATCAGGTTAGTCTTAAATGTTTGGTTTGTTAGAATTGAATAGAATGCAGGGAAAAAGTTGCTTGAAATTACAGCAACGAAATAATCTATTAGAAAGAAGATTATACAGCACATACAGCACATTTTAGACCATTCCTTGTACCATAAATAGCTGACAACCATTAACTAAAAACAGCTAATTAGCACCAAGTCCACAAATCCTTCACACAAAATGTCATCTCACTCAGAAAACATTATGTAAATAAAGCATATTTACTTTTAATGAGATTACCTGTATGATTTAATTATCTTTGACTCTCTGAAGACTTCAGTACTTCCCAGAGTTAACATTGCTGCAAATGCTACTAAATGCTGTAATATTTCAATTACTCTGTTGTTTACGGTCAAATAACAAATGAAATGCTAACGTAATGATGGAAACATGGTAATTAATGAATTACTGTACATGTTCTAGTTCTAGAATGCTATAATGCATATATAATGCACTAATACAGAGGTTCAGAGAGGAAGTAATATTTTTAATTACACACCCAGTAGACTCAGACTTCCATAAACAAAAATGGAAATAATATTTAATGCAGTTTAGTGGGCCAACTTTTACATTTTTTCATTTCTGCCCAAAGGCTGCTTTTAATGATGTGCACAATAATACTTGGAACAGCATGTCACATGGTACTGTGTTAATTATTTTCATCTGGTCAATCCTGCAACCAGATGCAGTCACGTTGTGGAAACACCACAAGGACATGGTTTGAAAATAAGTACATTCACATGATAAATATGCCATTTAAATGTTCTAAAATTATCGCATTGATGCCATCATTTTGACAGTCCTGCCTTAAATATACAATTTTAAAAATATGAAAGCAGTAGGCAGCCATTTTCTTTCACCAACTTGTGCATGAAGGTCAAAACCACTAGGTATATCAATTCCAAGATAACTGTCATGGCCACTACCAAATATAATGTTTGTAACTAGTATAGAAGGACTTACATATCAGGAGTATATTATCAGGGCATTTCTGTGGCATTGGCACTAGTTAGAAGTGCATCGTCATGTGCATTTGCATCATTAGCAGAATTGATCAGACTTCCAATTTACTGAACAAAAATCAGACTTAGCAACGGAAGCTGCTCCAAATCTACTGCTCCTGCCCTGGGTCCCATGACGAGTACCTGCGCGTACCAGCATTAAAATGTGTTGATTGCAGTGATTGATTGACTACTGTGATAGCATTGCAATTACTCTATACTTAGCCTCCATTTTAGTCATTTTCAGTGCCATGTGTTTCGTAATCTGGATGAATGTCAGACTGTGTGTAATGTCACCGGTTGAATGTAAAGTTTTTCAGTGAGAAGTTATTTTCAGTGTATGCACATGACGTACATATTAATCCTGTGCCTAATCCATATGAATGGGTTACGCATGTTGCTTTCTCTCTGTTCATTATTCTGACTGTATTTCCAGTTAATAGTAGATTAGACCTGCGAGCAGCTGGGTCTGCATCCCATCTACATAATCAACATAGCAATTAATTAACCCTGTTCACCCCAAAACTCTGCAAAGAGCACCTTTAACCTGTCATTAACCCCTCTGTTCCGTGTTTATACTGACATCTGTCAACATCCATAAAGCCTGCCAGCTCACCTGAGTGCACATGTATGATCCAGGAAGCACAAATCCCAGTTATTATCCAATCATCCGTGTTCGCTTTTTACAAGTCTTTGGAAATGTAATGCATTTATTATCCGCAACCTACATACATTTCTTACACAATGTTGTCGTCACTACCAGGAGGGCCATATTTCAGATGGGCTAGTGATGCATCTGCTTGCAACTGGGTAAGTATGCTATTATTCATGTGAGGTGTCATCTGTGTGCGCAATTTAAAATCTGCGCATTCAACACAAATAACTTTTCCCACCTCACCTGTGATGTCCTAATTTTTCGGAGGAGGTTATACCACAGAGTGACTTCTTCTACAGGATGAAGGAGCTTACAGTGTTGGTTGGAAATGTCTGATAGTCTATGACATTACACAGAACAGTTTGTTCATATTTTTAGTTGTTCAGCTCAACAAGAACAAAAGTCACAGAAAAATAAGAACAGACGCACCCTGACCTCAATCCCATTACAATTCTGCATCATGGTCTAAACTCGGTTCCACTGAGGCACAACAGCACAAACTGAAACAAATGTTCTGCTTTCTAAACAAGTGTGATGAACTCATGCAACTTCAATTACTGATCAGCGTCTTATTATTATGTAACTTACCTTGGTTATACACTAAATGTGTACAATTTGTATGTTCATTCATTAAATGAGTGCCACAACAATTCTTTATGGGCTGCATTCTAGCAGCACTTGTGGCCCTCGTCCTTGAAAAGTGGAGGACAATGTGGTCAGCAAAAACCCAGTCCCCCCGCAGGCGTGACCGAGTGGCTGGCGTCGAGGGAGCGGGGTGCGGAGGGAGGAGTGGGGTTAGAGACTGAGTCGCTTCTTGTTTCAGGGGAAGTGTCGAGCGCTCTGAGCACACCTGTAAGTGCATGCCGTCGGGGTTGAGGGTGGGAGCCGGGCGCCACCAGCAGTCACACCACCGCCCTGGAGCTGCTCATCTGTTACATCGCGTTGCACAGTACAATCAGCAATGTGCTGTGCTCTGTTAGATTTGGAATCATATTGTACTAGCGGCGGCTGAAAGTGTCCACAGTTTTCATGATGTCTTTTCTATGAAGACTGGCCAGAGATGCATTTACCTCTTCAGGAGCAAGCAGAATTCAGTGTGGTACTATATGTTTTTTCACATTCATCTGGATAATTGAAGCTGGAGCTTTCAAACTCAGTTATGTTTCTCAAGGTCTGTCGTGAAGTGAAATTTTTTGAAACACCATTAAACCACAAAATGACTGCATTTCTATTCAGTGGTGCTACAATGAAATGTGATGTCCTTGCTTTTCTGTACAGACCAAATACACAGACCACATGATGTTTTAAACTTTAAATGCAAAAAGAAACAGTGTTCAATGTCATGTTTTTCCAGATTAAAGCCTTAAAGCTGCATTAAAGATGTGACCGTTGTCTGAATATCAGCTAGCGCTAGTAATACATATGGTGCAGCATTGTACTTGACGGATGACATCATCTGACTTTCACAAGTGAGTGATCCCCTCAATATTGCATTTTCTGGCAATTATATGAAAACTGATGTCACTTTATGTATAAGCATATTTTACCTGCCAATTTGGATGACCGTATTATTATAAATGATTGTGGTAGTAGGGTGGTAGTTGCCTAGTGGGTAACACACTCGCCTATGAACCAGGAGACCCAGGTTCAAATCCCACTTACTACCATTGTGTCCCTGAGGAAGACACTTAATCCTAAATTGCTCCAGGGGGACTGTCCCTGTAAATACTAATTGTAAGTCACTCTGGATAAGGGCGTCTGATAAATGCCGTAAATGTAAATGTAAATGTAAATGTAAATGTAAATGTAAATGAAAGGCCAATGAGAAATGCTCTGGGTGCCTAACATGCTCATGTTGTGGCTGTATACCTCTATGGTGCATGCAGAGCCTCTGTTGCTCACTCCTAAATGCTACTAATTTATGGTTCAGGACACTCAAACAATGAAGACTCTTTCTTTATGGTCAAACTGCATGAGTCAGTATCGCTTACAGGGCAATGTTGACATGGATCACCTTGGATTGAAGTTGCAACAACACCCTCACTAGTTCTGAGTATTAACTCAGTACATGTATGATGCATGTTTATTGTAGGAGATCCAACTGAAGCCTGGTGGTGCTGGAGCGAGTCATGAAGGTTATGGCTTCACGGCAGAATGGGTTCAAGCTCTCCTGCTTCTGACTGATGGATGCAAACCTTCATTCAACCACTTTTCAATTAAGCTGTCAGTTCATGAGTTTGAGCATGTGCTACAAGCCATAAGCCTGAGAGGTTTGCACTACAAGTCAAATTAGTTCTCTCAAAGTAAAAGATGATTGAATTACATTTTTTTTTGTATTTTTTTGTTAAGTCAAGGATAAATGAGTAATTATGTAATACTAAAAACCCAGAACACTGCGTCACATGCTGATAGTGACCTTGGGAAATCACACAGAGGACAGCAGTAGCATGTGGACAGATATTAGCACCAGCTGTTGGCTACAGGTTATCGCTGTAATAATAATGGTAGATGTCCCCAGTGAGTCACAAAGTCTACATGTTGTCTAATTAAATTTCAGTTTTCTTTTTAGCCACATTGTTTCAAAAGAATAACACTACAGCAATCAGGCTATAGTGATGATTCTTGTGCTGCAAATAAGCCACAGTCTTGCACATTTATATACTAGAATGTCCCTAAGCAAGACTTTTGACCCTATGTCTATCTCCCAGGGGGGATGTGCAGCAGTTAGTTGACGTAAGTCTATATGGATTAAATGTAGTGTACATGAAAGAAGCTTGTGACAAAGTCTTAAATAGGATTGCAATCAGAATTCACTTCTGTCTTTATGTTATTGATGTATTCTAACATTGATCTGGCAGTGTTCCTGGGAATATTTTACACCACAAATGGTTCAACCATTTAAGGTGGTTAAAGTAATATGTGTTGAAATAAAGCCAAGAAATACAGGACTCATGTCTCTAATTAAATATATATATATTTTTTTTCCAATCAGTTATATATATATACACACACACACACACACAAACACACATATATACACACACACACACACAGACAAAACAAAAAAAAATTTAAATAATAAAGTAAAAGAAGATGTGATGGCAGAGATAGATAAATGTATCTATAACCCCTTTTTTGGGGTGTTTGTTCTGGAGAGTGACATGCCTGTCTTGCTTGTTTCCTTTAATTAAGGCAGAGCAAGGTCTGATCAATCATGATACAGCTCATTCCCTTTATGGAGGAAGATCACATGGCAGCGACAGCTGCTGCTGCTCCACTACTGTCGGGGCTCAGAAAGCCATTCCAGTGAGTTATGGAGGATTTTACCAGCAGGAACGCACCGTACCCTCACCAGACCATGGACGAACAAAGACACACACGCAAGCACACACAAACACACACACACACACACACACACACACACACACACACACACACACACACACACACACACACAGACACACAGACACACACAGACATTGATTTAAAAAAACAAAAAATCTCTAAAACATAAGGCTAAACATTATCCATAATCTAGTAACCAAATTACATCTTGTATAACAAAATATCCCATTTTGAAAATTCCCTTCTTTGAGGTAAATTCAAGAAGACAAGTCATACAACAAAATACATGTCATAGTTGTTTTTGGTGACCTGTTTTAAGTTTAGTTTTAATCTAGTCTTTGCATCAAGCTGTTATTTTAGTCTTTATTATTCTTAGTCCATACTCATGCTAGTCTTGTCAAGTTTCAGTTGACTTAATATCTGAGCATTTTAGTCATATTTTAGTTAAAATTATCCATTAAAATTTTAGTCTAGCTTTAGTCAACGAGATCTGATGACATGTTAGTCTAATTTTAGTCAATGAAAATTGCATTTTAATCTCTTTTTTTAAGTAATGCAATTATATTTAACCCAGTCAATACAGTTTAGTGCTTAGTAGAACAGACAAAATCAACATTTTCTTTTAGTCACAACCATTTCATAATTAAAACAAGGTTATCTTATCATATGTTTACCTTTTTTTTTCAAGAATACTTGACATCCAATCCAAACACGGAAGACGCTTGTAAAGATCCCTTCGTCATTGAAAATGAAAAGACATTTTAGAATAATTTTTTTATCTTGTGAACCATATTTAGTCTTGTTTTTATTTGTCAACAATATTACATTATATATTTTGTTAAAGTTGTAGTCACATGTAGGCATTTACATCTCGTCTTCTTCATGTCCAAAAAGTTAATTGACAAAGATATTTTGTCATAAATTTCATTGACATGTGTCATGCACACATACACACTCATATTTATTTATCAAGAGACAGGACACATGCTTTTTTTTGCTGCAGACTTACAGATAAAGACATATATTCAAAATATGTCTGATTATGAATGGTTAATACACACATACATGCACACACCCACACCCATACATGTACATGAAAACACTGGAAGGCACTGGATGCAACAACAGGTTTTATTCTCAAACATTCTAAATGCTTCCGCAATTCCCAGCCTCATTAGTTTTATGGTCTGAATGCAAAACGCTAGCTGGTAAAATAATATAAATGGTTTAGTGTCTTCCATTAGGGTGAGAATTTTAAAGTTTAATTTATCTTTCTGATGTACCTGACCTGGAGAACTCATCCGCCTGAGTGGCCTGCTCACCAACCACCAGTGAAGCAGCTATCCTCAGTAGGCTGTTTCTGAAAACCTTTACAGAGTTTCAACATTCTCCAGTGCAATTGGACCGCACCAGGTCAATACCGTTTGTGAAGGTCTTGTAGTTTATTACTGAGGAGAAGCAATTTCAGACTTGCCTTTATTAAGCCTCAGACAAGCTTTTGAATAATTCTCAGCAGTATGCATTTCAGCCGTTAAACTTTGTGTGCACCACTGACTATTTTGTGTTACCATAAAAATGTTTTATTTTATGTGTCCAGTTGTACTAATAGTTAAATGCCTGCCAGACTGGATACACAGCATATTGACCCTTTGGCCAGAAAAATTCATGCAGGAAGTATACACCATTGATTAAGGTCAGACACCAGGATGTGACAACTCACACAACCTTTCAACAGGTCATGGCACTTGGCATCTGTCACCTAAAACTGAGGAAGGAAACGGTGCATGTGCGGAGTCCTCCATTCATGCCAGGGCGGATTAATTATCAAATGGCAATAGATTTATGATGGGCAGATTACAGATTCCCTAAACATAATCAAATGTTGGATGTGGAGCAGCAGCTTAGTTTGGCTCCATCCTCATGACACTGGGTCCAGTTATTGGAGCCCAGGATGTAACACGGTAAAGGTGAGCATGAGCAGCCATACTGTCAAGGTTGCTCTATACAGAAATGACTTGCCTCTTACATAAGAGACAGGAATGCAAATGTGTTTTTCTCTTGAAAATGGTGTGGTGTGTGGAGGATAGATGAGTAATTTTTTGGTGTTGGAAAAAAGTAACAAATTATCTCGCTGATGGTTCGTGTGTTGTCATCCTGACAGGGTGCATTTCATCTTGTAATTTTGTGGTGTGCATGGGAACACCCTTTTAAGCAGCTTTCCAAATGCTCCCAGGAATTATCAAGGTGTCTACATAATGAATCAATGATCATAGAGCAGATTAACAATTTGCTGTGCAACTAATGTGCCACATCTGTCATTCAGACAACTCTTACCTCTGATTGTGATGAGGCACTCTTAAAATGAAATGACTTTGCACCCAACTGTTGTATCATTAATTGGACTCTGAGTCTAAATCAGAAATAGGGTGGTAGTAGCCTAGTCTTTAACACACATTCCTTATCATCATTAGTAGTGTCTTTTATCCCTAACAAGACACTTAACCCTGAGTGTCTCCAGGGGGACTGTCCCTGTCACCTCTGATTGTAAGTCGCTCTGCATAAGGGCATCTGATAAATGTTGCAAATATTTCTTATAATATTATCGAAATCATATAGTAGTAGGGTATATAGTGTGGCATATAGTATCCATACAGTCAGGCAAAATAATCAGTCCATCCTAAGAAAAATATTGGGGGGGTACTGTTGTAGTCTGTTGTGGGAAATATGATTTTTCAATCAGACCATGCAAACTACTATGGTTTGATCAAAAGCATGTTGTGTGTTACAAATAATATCACTAATCACTTTTAATGAATAATAACACTGATCACAGTACACCAGTGCCAACAGCATTAGCTGTGTTGTGTCTCATTGCTTAGTCATGATGACACCGTGTCCCTGGATAATCATAATGCTACTATCATAACAAGAGAGACATGCCATCTGTCATTGACAGTCACACTTTTGCAAACTTAATTAGACAATCTATCATCTGTCATTGACAATCATACTTAATCTCATGTATCTGGCATGTAAAGTCTTACATGCACACTTTTCTGCCAAATTTCTCTTCCTTCATTTACACTGTCTGTCCAAATGAATTCACAGCATGCTAATCAATAGCTAGTCACTGCTATTAAGGTGAATGTTAACAGGTTTGCCGTTATCAGGTATCTGCCATGGCTAAAAAATCTACACAAATCTCCATGATGTCCTTTTTGCATGTGACAACAGAAAAGTCTAAGGCCACTTATCTCAGGAATATACTTTTGACATGTAGATTTATACAATTAAAAATAGCTTTAAACAAAAGAGACTGAACAATTTCCACCCACTGTGGCTGCCGAGGTCTTCCTGCATTTCCCCTGCAGTAGGTAAGAGTATATGGGATTATCTAATTCCAGGGTGCCAGGAATTTATCACAACTGGGATAAGGGTCCATGTTAAAAGGCCATCTTCTGTGAATCGGCCCTGGGAGGGCTCCAGTCCATGTGATTTCGGTGGTGTGAATCTCCAATGTCAGTCATTTATAGATGAAAGCGGAGCAGAAGTGTGAGAGTGATCTTTCCCTGCATGTCCCCACAGAGGCACCACATTGCATCTGTCACAGCCAGTGGGAGGGTGATGGACACAACGTGCCGCTGATGAGCCACTCGGCTGAATGAAATAATGAAGTAGTCGCCAGGCAGTGACGTTTCATGTGGTGACACTCTAACAAACAGGGCTGGGGAAGCACTGAGGATGACAAAGTATAGGGGTTGGTGATCACATGACTTGTCAAAAGGTGGTCAGGAGTATACAGTGTGAAGCTGGATGATCAGCTTGAAGTGAAAACCTGGCCTCTTGCACACTTTGCTTATGCTACTGAGACAGATTGTCATCTCTGTTGGGTATTTTTTGCTTCCTTCTAGTGAAACAGGGCACCAGAATGTTAAAATATGAAATGACTGCATGTGCACTGATCCTGGCTGGATCAAATTTGGAAAAAATCCTTTTGGGATGATGTTGCATTAGTGAGCCCATTGACACAAGCTGTTGTTTGATTGAAAGCGTCTCAGATTGCTGATACTGAAAATTCACAACATATTAAAAAGTAACTTAGAAAGCAACATAATGGTTGTCTCTTTGGACAGTGTCCTGAAACATTTGTATTTTATATTGCAGTGTTTCTCAATCCTGCTTATTACCTTAGTATTACCTGTTAACCAGGGTTTGGGTCTGGTGTTCAATGCAGGAACCAAGCCCAGTTAAATTATAACCCAGTTAATTACCCCAACTTGTTTTAAATTGTGACGCTTTGATGCTTTTAAGTCTAGCTGTTCTTGGAAAATATAGACTAAGCATTGCTAAGAATGGGATAAAACTGCAATAGTGACTGAATCACTAGTACTCATGAAAGTAGACATGTTAGGCAGAGCAATCAGACCTCGCTAAGAAAAGATTTGGGGGCTCTAATGTAATCCATTGTGAGAAATTTGTTGTCTGGCTAATATGTTGACATATGCATATGCGCCCTTTCAACATTATTTCATTTGCATAAAATATGACCTTTGATTGAAGTATTTAACTAATCAGGCTGTGCATCCTGCCTTGGTTTGCCAGAACAGTTTCATTAATAAGTGATTTAAAAAAAGTAATCCAATTAAAATTGTGATTTACATTTCCTGGGTGTCAATGTGAAGGTGAATCCCAGGTCCTATATGGCGTCATCCTCTTCCCAAACAAGGCCTTGAGATAATTATGGCCAATTACAGTCATGTATGATAAATACACCAGTCCTGAGCACACTCCAGGGTAATCCAAGCAAGCTATCGGAGGAAGTAATGCGTTTTGGTGGATAATTGCAGAGAGCTAATGAATTAAACGTTGATGAGCTCCCATTATTTAAAGTGGCTGCACGTGCTGAGACCATACCCCCTCCCACGGCTGTGAATGTCTATAATTCATGAGAACAATCAAAGAGCCAAAGAGATGGCGCAAACTGTGAAAAAGACAGAGAGCGAGAGATGAACGTGTGAGACATGCTTACGGTGCAGAAAAAACGTCTGCCTATGAGAGCGTTGTCCTCTGCAGTGGACTGTAATACTGGCCCTGACATAGATTCATGTTTATCATTACTCTCCGCTGTTTAGAATGACCTGAAAGTGTCTGGAGGAGAAGCATATTAAGAAAAATGCCTGACATTATGGTTCGCCTGCAGAGAAAAACTCGTATCCATCTCTCAAGCTGGCCTCAGACAGTGGAGCATCAGAAAAATTATAATAACATGGCTGGCCCGATGGATTGGAATGTGTGTGTGTGTGTGTGTGTGGGGGGGGGGGGGGGGATGGGTTAAAATGGACATGGCACATATTCACTGTGCTAAATCAACATTAATTTTTTTTATTTTACTTTTTAGCAGGCTTTTGGTCACCATTAGATGCATGGGAACCCAAAGCTGGAGATGGATGATAACAGATCTTCTTAATATCTCAGGGTCTAGGAACCTTAAGCCTGTCATCATCCGGTCTGCAAGGTTTCATGTTGCTTCTGTGCTATTATGTTTCCTGGTTGTTTTTACCCATATATAATTGTATAAAGCTGCCCAATTCTTGTCTGTTCGCGGTCGGGTCATTGTTACTGGATGTCTTCCCTGTCCTGCTCACCATGTATTAAACCCCTGTTTTGTGACGTCGTGCGTATGCGTCCTTCTTCTTCACCACATCCAGTCATTGTTCCAGATCTACTGCCTTGCCATGTCAAACCAGCATGACAAAGCCTAGTCCTTCAGCAAACAGTGAAGAGGAACCAGGTACACCGGAGATGACATCAACAGGGTCAATGAATCTTCATCAAATGTCAGCTGACCTCCCTGTCAGACAAATTTGTCAGAAATGTACATTTTTTTTAGGAAATTAAGGAAATATTGGATTCCTGATCCATTCAAACAGCTACTTAAGCAAATATGATCTGAATTCATTAATATAGCCCTTATACACTATAATCAGTATAATTATCACGTTTTTGTAATTCATTGTATGTCAAACTGGTGGTACTGGTTTTTGGAACCGAGAAGCTTCTGCAGGTAGGTTTGAGACAACGATCAGGAATTTGGAGCCAGTCCGCCATCAGGTTATCCGACATTCCACTTGTGTTCTTAGCCTCTCTTCTTTAGTAATGAGCAAGGCTTTGACCATCTGGGTATCGCTTTTGTCCCTGGAGAGGCACTCAGGTAGTCACAGGCTACTTTCAAGTGGAGAGTCTATTTCTAAACACGCATTTATTAGCACTGGTTGGACCATCTCCACCTGGCACATTACATTTAACAGTGTCAAATGAGCAGTCACAGACCAGAACGTCCCCAAAACATTGTTTTGTGTAGAAATGGAGGCCATATGTTAAATCGGGGAAATTAGTCATCTGTCTGCTCTCTGAGAATGACTGTGCTGCATCAGTAATAATAAGCCAGGTTAAACCAGGCAGCTCTGAAGATATTCACTAAATTCTACATTGCCCTGAAAATTGATCATGAGAAATGCAACTCTCAAATCTTCACAATTAATTGCAGAATTACAGAAAAACTCAAAACGACAGTTTTTTTAATTAGGAAACTATACTTACTTGACAAGCACTGAAGAGACAGTCAGTGAAACCAAGCTGACTGAGCATCATTAACCACTGATTTATTAGACTGTAATTAACCTTTGGTGGCGGCTTGATAAATAAGTAGCTTTTTTATCATTGGCTTTTTTCTTGCTATTATGGCTGTAAAAAAAGCTGTAAAAAATGTTTTACTTATTTTCACATATCAAATGGGTGGTGTTCAGTCTTTCTCATCAAACGTATTTCTTGAATGAATATCTATCTGAATATTCGGTTTGAAAGTGGCTGTGGTAGAGAACATAAGCAAATGAAGGATGGAGGAGTTTTGACCTTGCGCTACACTTGTGCATGTGATGTATTAACAGGATGGGCTTTAAATCATCCAGAAGGAGGAAACAGTGTGAGTGACTGGCAAACATAATCTTAGTTTATAGAGGATGAAACTCATTTTATTTTGTCTATGTAAATCCATAAGATATTTTTGTCGTGACATTAGCAAACACTTCCTATGTTGAATGACAACATGGCCATTCAAGCTACATGAGCATTGCTGCATTCCATTATGCAGCATCAGCATAGGCCAGATGCCATAAAATACGACATGTCTGGTGTCATAACGTATAGCTGCTGACACGGCCTAACAGAGATTTTGTACTTCAGCAAAATAAGAACAAATGTCCATCACAAGCCAGGGGACCTCAGTGTTTTCCGCTTTGCCAAGATACTACACCACTGGGGAAACAACTTATCATTTGATCATGTTCTCCCTCTCTGTTTCTCTGTAGTCTGCAGCTCTTCATGATGACAAGGGGCAGCCACTGTATGTGTTGGCCAGCCAATGGCCTGCTGAGTCAGGCTCAGATCAAGGCTTTTATTTTTTTTATTACTATGTTACTTGACAGGACTTGCCCATTGTGTCCCCCCAGGGAAAAGAGGGTTTAGGGTATGTTCATCATGCTGTCCTTCATTCAGTCAAACCCACACTGCTTACAGTGTAGTATTTTTAAAATGAGGCCCTTAAGAAAAGCCTGGTGGCTAATTAAGGTCAGGCTGGAGTAATCCAAGAGCAGGAACACTGCAGTGTGTTTCAACACTGAGCATGGAATATGAATTGAAACCTTTTTCTGTAAGGTCCATAATATGTGTAGATTGGACAGCCAAGATTTACAGTGGTGTGAAAAAAGTGATTTCTTACTTTTTTCCATGCTAGTCACATTTAAATGTATTCATTATTAAGAGAGAAATATTTAAACCAACATGGTCCTGTATGACAAAGTGACTGTTCCCCATGTTAAAACACAACTTAAAAGTGGTTCATCATACCAGTTCAAAATCTCTAGCCACACCCAGGTCTGATTACTGGCACACCTCAATCAAGAAATCACTTAAATAAGATCTGCCTGACAAAGTGATGTTGACCAAAATATCATCATGCCAAGAGCCAACCCATTGGAAAGTATATGGCTAGCTAACATGTGATTATTGAAACTTTTCAGCTGTATCTGTGTCTCAGCCATAGACCTTGTTTCAGTGTGCTGAAAGACAAGTGACGTCCATCCATCTAACTGCAAGTTTGTTGACTCTTAAGTGGTGTAACTTAACACAGAGACCATTAATGAGTAAGCAGGTTTGGCCTTGTTGGTCAAGGACTCATCACATTTAAACTGTCTGAAGGTGGACTATTTATTTACACCACAGCAAGGCCCCAGGATAATGCTAAGACAGGGGATCTGATGGCACTATTCTGACACTGATCGAATGACATGAAAATGATTTACACGTAACCCTGCCTATTTAGGTCATTCTATAAATATAATGTGTGCCAAAATGAGTACAGGACACACAAAGTTCCACTCCAATGCTGCTAATGGGTTAACACCAGTGATTGTGCCATCCACCCATTCAGATCTGTATATGCTCACAAGCTGACTCTAACTCACTTTAAGAGGCATTTGCTAAATTGAAAAATAAAGCTAAGGCTAATAAGAAAAAAAAAATGACAAAAAGGATAAAAAAGAAGTAAGACACTTGAGTCCAGTACTGTCATTACAGGACAATTCAGGACACTCAATGCAATGTTTAAGAGTAGTCACCTTATACCACCAGTCCTCTGTCTGAGACACACCACTATTGAAAACTTGATTCCGATTGGCAGATTAAATATTCAGGCCAGGCTCTATGGGTATGACGTGATGCTGCTTATCTTTTCTCTCAATACTGGTGAGGCACAGTAACCAATGAATATTGCATTTGGTTTAGAGTGCGGGAGACAAAGGCAGAACTCTAAGTAAGATACAGTGAAGCTTGGCAGAGCGAAAGAACCTCAAAGAACATATTTCCCTCGCATCATTTCAATACCTCCATCCACTGTGGCCACGTGGTCAATGTACAATGACAGTGTAACACTGATGGCTGACATATTTACAACAAAAGATACTCCCACACAGCATATACATATACACGCATATATATATATATACACACACAGTGGGTATAGAAAGTAGTCAGACCCCATTAAATTTTGTGCTCTTTGTTACATTACAGCCATTTTTCCTCATTAATGTACTCACACAGCACCCCAAAGACAGAAAAACACAGAATTGTTGACAATTTTGCAGATATATTAACAAAGAAAAACTGAAATATCACATGGTCCTAGGTATTCAGACCCTTTGCTCAGTATTTAGTAGAAACACCCTTTTGATCTAATACAGACATGAGACTTTTGGGGAAAGTTTTTCACTCCTGGATTTTGGGATCCTCTGCCATTCTTCCAGATCCTCTCCAGTTCTGGCAGGTTGGATGGTAAACGTTGGGCTCAGGGCTCTGGCGGGGAGATTCAAGAACAGGCTTGGAGTTGTTGTGAAGCCATGCCTTTGTTATTTTAACTGTGTGCTTAGGGTCATTCTGGAAGGTTAAACCTTCAGCCCGTCTGATGTCCTAAGCACTCTGGAGAAGGTTTTAGTCCAGGATATCCCTGTACTTGTATCCCTGTAATCTTTCCTTTGATTACAACCAGTCATCCTGTCCATTCTGCTACTGCAAAACACCCCCACGGCATGATGCTGCCGCCGCTATGCTTCACTGTTGGGACTGTATTGCAGAGTTAATGAGCAGTGTCTGGTTTTCCCCAAACATGCCACTTAGAATTAAGGCCAAACATTTTTATCTTGGTCTCATCAGACCAGAGAATCTTATTTCTCACCATCTTGGAGTCCTTCATGGTTGTTTTAGCAAACTACATGCAGGCTTTTATGTGTCTTGCACTGAGGAGAGGCCACTCTGCCATAAGGCCCCGTCTGGTGGAGGGCTGCTGTGATGTTGACTTTCTTCCATCCCTCGACTGCATCTCTGGAGCTCAGTCACAGTGACCTTTGGGTTCTTCTTTACTTTCCTCAACAATGTAAAGAAACTGATAGCTCAGTTTTGCTGGACGGCCAGCTCTAGGGAGGGTTCTGCTCATGCCAAATGTAGGACCATGTGATATTTCATTTTTTCTTTGGTAATAAATCTGCAAAAATGTCAACAGTTCTGTGTTTTTCTGTCAATATGGGGTGCTGCGTGTACATTAATGAGGAAAAAAATGAACTTAAATGATATTAGCATGTCATGGCCAACGCGCCTCCAGCCCGCTAGAGGGCACCTCACCAGCCTGGGAGATGGCAACCCGGAAGAGGAAATGGAAGCGGGCGGTGGCAAGTATAAAAGGGAGGTAACACCAAGGAGACAGGCCCGCTCTTTGTATGAGTTAAATGAGTTGTATGAGTTTACTCACCAGAGACGCTAGCTCTCTTACCCACGACCTACGATAATTGAGATTCCCGTAATACGACCTTCGCCTGCCCACGACTTCGAGAATTGCCTGATCCCCTGGAAACCACGAAAGGAACCCCGACCGGAACTTCCTGACTCCAACCTCTTCCTGCCCCTGACCCTGAACCTACCTGACCCCTCGGCTAAGACGGGATTCCATGCTCCCCTACCTTTCTGCCGCCCAAGACCTACTCCCGTCCTCCCAAAGATACCGAACCATCCTGAAACCCGCCGTCTTCCGGTTCTCCTCTGCCCCGGTCCTTCCCAAAGATCCCGAACTGACTCCCCGCTGCGTTGCAGCGCGTCCATTACTTCCTCATTCCTCGCCAGCCAGGCTTCCCCGGTCCTCCTGCCCCACTCGCCCAGCGTCCTCTACCGGTACGACGGCTTATCCCCACGCCGAAAGTATGTCTGCAACTACGTCATCGTATTCCCCCTGTGACATAGCAGTATTTTAGCAAATTACTGCAAACTGTCACAACCATTTGGCATGGCGAGGCAGGTGAACGGAGATGACGAGACAAGATGACAAGGAAGAAGGACGCATTCGCACGACGTCACAAAACCGGGGTTTAATTGGTGAAGGACAGGACAGAGGATACATCCAATAACTGGTGAACATGTAACATAAAGACCCGACCGTGAACAGAAACAAACAGGGCAGCTTTATACGATAAGACACAGGTGAAAACGATTAGGGAACATTACACAGGACTAACGTGAAACTCCAGATCCCGGACTGGAGTTACCCCTTCCGGACCGGGTCATGACAATAACAAAGAGTAAAATTTAAGGGGATCTGAATACTTTCTGTACCCACTGTATATCATGCACACTACTATTTTGAGATGATTAGAGTAAGTTTCCTGTACATTTACCACTATTCCTAGTCTATTATTAACACAATTTACCGTTCATTGCTTAATGGACAGTCACAATGGGGCAGTGGTGGTCTAGCAGGTAAGGAAACAATCCCGTAATCGGAAGGTTGCAGGTTCGAATCCCGAACCACCAAGTGGCCACCAAGGTGCCACTGAGCAGCCTGTCATGGCTGCCCACTGCTCACTAAGGGTGATGGTTAAAAGCAGAGGACACATTTCGTTGTGTCACCGTGTGCTGTGCTACAGTGTTTCACAATGACAGTCTCTTCACTTTCATGTCTAAGTACCTCCTGTATATAATTTTTTTTTTGCAGTGTAAGGGATACCGAAGTGAAATCATACTAAAGATCATGCTTTATGCTCTAGACCTGTTTACTCTATATGCAGCATCCCAGTGAGCAGGAGAAAAGGAGAAATAATAGGAACTAGGTCAAGAAAAATCCTGATACTGCATTTCTACAAATACCTCAACACCTTCATTCTCAGTAGTACAAAGCACGCACACTAAACCTTGAAAAAAAATGACTAATGAGCATGTCTCTATATTTGTTTTATTTCTGTGCAGCTACAGATATGACTTATATGTGACATCCAAAGTGATTCATTCATTACGAACAGGCTTTTTCTTGCCTTGTTGCGCACACATCCCACCACCAGCCCACATCCTCCTCCACCCCACCCAACCTAGCCCACGCCCCCCACCTGCTCATCGGTGGTGAAAGACCTGCATAACCTTTTCCTTGCCAACTTCCAGCCCCCTGACCAGATGCTGCAGCTCACCCATTTCTAATTCTTTTTGATGTTGCGTTTCCTGAAGTGCTGTGGGTGTTGTGTGGGTGGATTGTGTGGTAGTTCTTGGACATGCTGTCTCTGGCTCACGCTTTTCTTGAAAAAACGTTCAGGGCGATGTGTTTAGGCAGGTGATGACTGATAACTGAAAAAAAAAAAGTGAAGTGATTGTCACTTGTGATACACAGCAGCACAGCACATGGTGCACACAATGAAAGTTGTCCTCTGCATTTAACCCATCACCCTGAGTGTGCAGTGGGCAGCCATGACAGGCGCCCGGGGAGCAGTGTGTGGGGACAGTGCTTTGCTCAGTGGCACCTCAGTGGCACCTTGGCGGATCGGGATTCGAACCGAAAACTGCTAGGCCAACACTGCACCACTGAAGGCACAGTTAGGGTTAGGTTCAGAATACATGTTGGTGAAATGATTGCCTGAAGTAAGGTTCTGAAAGCAACAATAACAAAAAAATAAAAAATCAATAAATCTGTCAAAACACAGTGGGTCAGTTTGCTCTTTATCAGCATTGTGTTAAGCATCGTGTGCATTTTGATAGATGTAGACCACAGAGCACATTCTGTAAAATCACAACAGCAAAGTGCATAATCCAAAAACATTAATCAGAAGTGTCCCCAAAGCTCTGAGCAATGAAACAGGCTCAAAGGCTCTGTGTCACATGACATGTTGAAACACATCAAAACATTTCTTGTATTGGCATATAAGAATTGTGAATAATATACATATAAAAATGACTGAGTGGAAAATCAATTCTATGAGGAAATTGTTCGGAATGCTACTACAAAGACACACTGCTTCTCTGCGTGTTAGAGAACTAACAACCCATGTCATTATTTCTGTCACCTGGAAGACATTTAAAAAACTTAAAATGGGAGGAACACACCTTCTTCTTCATTCTGGATCATTTAAACCTGCTCCTGTCATTGTACATGCAATAAGGTTAAATATCTCATTCTTTCAGCTCTCAGTTGTACAAAGAATAGTAAGAACTGCCACAAAAGTGCTGATTAATACTTGAAATATATATTTTAAAAGATTTCGATTCCATAATACCTATTCTGGACAAACAATATTTATTCGGTCTACAATAAAAACCAACTTTGCTGCACAGGGTCCTGTCTCTTCCCATCTTCTCCAGTCATCTTAGTTTTTAGCTCATGATTTCACTTTTTCATGGCACCTTCAGAAATCACCAGAAATGCATTCTATTTTACATTCCAATATCATGCAAAGAAATTGTCCCCCATAGAATATAACATTGCATTTATTTGTTGAAGATAGAAAGACAAAGTGGCTGGAGAGGAAAAGAGATTTATAGAAAGATACAGAACAAAGAAGGAAAAAAGAGTGAATGACAGACATAGAGCGATAGAGGAAGAGAAGGAATGAGACAGGAAGTGATGGGTTTGGGGGCCAGGGGGGAATGACAGCCCATTACATCCTAAAAATGCATTAACTCCCCGCCCCGTGACCCTGCCTGAATTCCTCTGAAATCTGGTGCCTTGTGACCCAACGAGCACTAAAGCACTTCAGATCTGCTTGGATTAGTCTGTCTTTTTTTCTTTTTTCGGAACAGCCTGTGACCCTGTGAAATATCTGGCTTCCCCCACTCGGTATTTGACTTTAGATTTGCATAATCAGCCGCAGATAACTCCCATGGTCAGTGCAGTGATATCAGCCTCGGCTGACCTTTTCATTGCTTTAAATCTGTTCATCTTTGTGGGCAGAGCCTCTAAATAAAGCTGTTAGGTGTAGAGTTGTTGGCTTTGAAAAGATTTTTATTTATTGTAGAGATGGCATCAGATAATATTACATTTACATTTACATTTATGGCATTTATTAGACGCTCTTATCCAGAGCGACTTACAATCAGTAGTTACAGGGACAGTCTCCCTGGAGCAACTTAGGGTTAAGTGTCTTGCTCAGGGACACAATGGTAGTAAGTGGGATTTGAACCTGTGACTCTGTAGTCTTCTGGTTCATAGGCAAGTGTGTTACCCACTAGGCTACTACCATCCCTGCCACATGACTGCCACTGATATTTGAAAATCATCGTCCCTGTGAATATAAATGACTATGCATGTGCTGAACAGTAGCTTGGCAGTAGAAGGCAGCAGGGTTGGTGGTATGTTCACAAATTACAAGTCCAAATACAGACATGCCTTCCTAAAAATGCTCATAATTGGAATTCCTTCTCTTGTTGTCTTAAAAATTGCCAGGTGCGCCTTGTTCAGGTTCCACTTTGTTCTTCCTATTGGGGCAGTGGTGGCCTAGCGGTTAAGGAAGTGGCCCTGTAATCAGAAGGTTGCTGGTTTGAATCCCGATCTGTCAAGGTGCCACTGAGGTGCCACTGAGCAAAGCACCGTCCCCACACACTGCTCCCCGGGCGCCTGTCATGGCTGCCCACTGCTCACTCAGGGTGATGGGTTAAATGCAGAGGACAAATTTCACAGTGTGCACCGTGTGCTCTACTGCTGTGTATCACGTGTGACAATCACTTCACTTTTTTTTTTTTTAGTACAAAAGGTCCAAACCACCAGTATAAGTTTTTTTGGAGTTTGAGGTTGTGTATTTAGTCCTTATATCACAGTACAGAAGATTTGGAGGGTTTTTATTTATCTATTTATTTTTGCTTTTTGATATTAAAATACTTGCAGTTATACTTTGTGTTGCACCATGGTCAGACAGCAAAGCTAAAGAGCCAACTCACCTCAGCAAATGAAGACCGAATAGACAGCACAAGAACACTGACTTTTTTGACAGTTTGCAAAGTTTTGAAAATGTTGCGTGTGCACAGCCGTCATATCAGACGGCTAACATAATTCACTTAATTTGTGTAATCCCTTCATGAGTTAACAAGTTAATGAGCAATAGTAATGTCCACTGACCCAGCAACATGCAGCATTGCTTGACTTGCTGTACACCCAGCAGCTTGTGCTGTGTTTTCGGAGACGTGTCAGGGGTGAGTGCGCTTGACAGCAGTCATAAGTTCCACTCTTCAGACATCACAGGCCCTTAAGCAAGTGCCAGCGATCACATGCAGTCACCACAATTAGTCACTTGTTAACAGGCATCTTATAAACTGATCTGCAGTTTAGCGGTACAGTGCAGTGTGGTTGTGACAGTGCAGTGCAGACGATGCAGTGCAGTTGTGACAGTTCATTATACATATCTATTTATAACTTTATACATGTGTTAACGCCATTATTAAGCTGTCAAATAATGCAAATGTCTGCAACATTTTATTGTTTCTTTCAGTTTAATCTGTCGGTTTAAGGATGAAATAGGTACAAAATAACTGTTAATTCAAGACAAAATGTAATTTCCCTTGGTGCTTGTAATGATGCACATGATTGATAATCTTACTTTGAGATGTCCTTTGTCACTAGAATAAATATTACTTTCAAAATGTTATTTAAGTCTAAGCTTAATTTTGCCATAATGAGCAGCAGTGATATTTGTGCTTTATCTTGTTAGGCAGAATTCACTTGGGATGGGGGCTGGAATCAAAGACGGTTGAATGCAGATGCTGCGTGAGCAGGCTGAGTGAAAGAAAGAACCCAGTACCAAAGCAGACATTAAATTATTCTTTAGTACTGTGTTTGGCTGTGGCTTTGACTCTCTGTAGCTAATTGGGACCATGAATTTATGAGAAATATTCTGAAAACCTTATCTTGAATGTTTGGTCATTATCTGAAAGGTTTATTCAAATAGACAATTTGGAGAAAAGAAGAGACATTGCAATTTAGAGCAATTTAGTCCCTCTGGGTCCGTAGCGGGAAGGGTCAGTGCACATCAATGAAATGGTGTGCTGAAATGTTCTCACAGAAGTGTCATGCCCCCCTTCCAAAACAGCCACAATACAAAAGCAGAGACAAATATCTAAGACCCTAGAAACCTGTCACGCCGTCATTCAAGTCTTGTGCCGAAGGTTTGTCTCCTCCCTCTGCAAGCCTGATCACATTTAGAAAATAGATGAAGAGATGGATCCATTTAATCACAGAACAACTGAATGAGCAGAGGTCCTCAATAGTGTGCAGGCAACGATTTTCAAAGCTTCAAACCAATCAAATAAATAAACCTTATTTGTCTTATTTTCCCACTCAGTCTCTCTTTACTGCTAATGGGCCACTTTTCTTTTGGTCTTCAATGCTTCTGCAATAACCATACCATATACCATACCATATTTATTTATAAAGCCCTTTAACACAACAAAGGAGCTGACCAAAGTGCTGTACATTAAAATACAAATAAGTAGAATTACCAGGGACAGGACAGACATGGACAAAAAGTTCGTTAAAATTAAAGGATAAAAAGAAAACAGAATAAAATTAAATATGAGAAACATGAAGCAATTTGAATTAAACAAGGGGTTGAATAAAACAGAAAATATTTAAGACAACATATTAAAAGAGTAAAGACAGGACTGCCTAAGAAACCACATAAAACACGGCATAAGAACACCATACAAGAACCACGTCACACTGGGTTAAAAGCCAGGGTGTAGAAGTGAGTTTTTAAACGAGATTTAAACACAGTGATTGACAGAGCCTGTCTGACACTGATTGGCAGGTCAGTCCATAGACGTGGGGTGGCCACTACATAGGCCCTGTTGCCTCTGTGCTTGTAATGTGACCTAGGAACAGATCATTTACATATATTTACATTTAAGGCATTTGGCAGACGCCCTTATCCAGAGCGACTTACAACGTGCTTTCACAAGGGGCTAGGGAAGCGAGGTCAATACCGGAATTTTCAATAAAAAATTTAAGGCCATCCACCTCTTGACATCAGTCAGACAGTCAAGGAGAGGTTGGATAGAACACCGCTTGTTAGACTCTAGGGGAAAGAATACTTGAAACATTGTGTTTTCGAATAGCTGGACATGAACAACCGTTTCAAGAAGTTTAGAATTAAAAGGTAACTTTGAAATCAGCCTAAAGCTTGATAATGCAGTGGTGTCGAGACCTTTATTTTTCAGGGGTTGAACAACAGCACTTTTCGGCACCACTCCAGAGACCAGGCTACTGTTAATGATGGAGAGGATAAGTTGCCCCATGTTGGGAATGCCTCTTTTAAAAGGCAAGGAGGAATAAAGTCTAAGGGGGAACCCAAGGGTTTCATTTCAGAAATATGTTGCTCTAAATATGAGAGAGAGAGACAGGCTCAAATTGGTCAAACACTGCAATATTCATGGGTGCAATCGATTGGTGGCCAAGGGGCGGCATGATTTGGGCCCTAATGTGTTCCACTTTTTCCATAAAAAAATGCTTAAAATTTTCACAGGATTCAGCAGAGGCCTTTAACGGCTCAGGTTCCTGAGTGTTAAGAATGGAATTTAGTGTGTTAAAAAGTAGCCGGGGGTTATGGGATTTTGTGTTACTAGATATTAGGTTAGAATAGAATTTACCGCCCTCTGTCGGACCATTTCAAGGGAAACCTGCAAGCGATCTTTTTTCCATTTTTGCTCAGCACTCCTACACTCTCGTCTGATAGCACGAGTGGTGGCATTTAACCATGGCTCAGATTTTGGCCTTGACTGTTGAGGTTTAAGCGGTGCTACCTGGTCCAGAGCGACTTGGCAGGCAGAGTTAAATCGGAGTGATATCTCCTCTGGGTTGCCAGACAGCGAGGCTTGGTTACACGTAAAAGAGGTGAAAAAGTGAGCAGTAGTGGAGGGTTTTAAAACATGGCGGAGCCAAGCAGGGCTTCACAAGGCTTCACGGGTTAAACAACAACAGGCGTAAAAACAAATAAAACAGGCTTACGATTTGAGGTCTCCAGTTTCCAGGTTACCTACTGGTATCACACATGTTAAAACAAGGTCCTGAGCAGGCCCTTTTACAGATGCCAAGAGCTTTTTTAATCTAGAACTGTACAGTTCTAGATTAAAAGAGTCCAGTAGATTCAAAAAGTCCTTGAGGGTGTAGGTTTTTACGAACTCCCCGCCAATCCCGGGGTGGACGGGATGATCGCAGAGGTGGAGACCTCTGTGGTGAAGTGACCAGAGGAACAAGACAGGAGAAGACTCCTTGGAATTTCGAGGGTGCAGTCATTGTTGGCCCAGAAAGACCTTGGGTTGGTGAGACACGCTCGGCCTCAGCTTCGCTCGAGTTCGATGGAGCTTCTTCCGGCAGGCCACTAGCACGGGCGCCATCTTGGTCGGGTTTGCCGATGTGTGCGATAACGGGCAGGGCTGATGTGCCAGGAAGGGCAATGTCATTTTTTATGCCCAATTACTTATTGGCACGGCTCATTGGCACTCCCCAGTGTCTTTTATATCACTGCTGTAAAGCTGAGGTGACTTGTTTGACCATTCTGACTCTCCGTTCAGGTGTCCCTAAGGTAGCTGGGTGACCCAACAGGGAAGGACTCGACACGTCATGGTTTCCATTGGACTTTTTCCTTCCTCCTAATAATACAATCCATTATTAGCATGCCGGACTCGCAAAGGACAACACTGTGCAATTTAGTGAGGCTTTAGTGACGACTTTTTCACTCTTTGGGTATTTATTCTGATTGCTGTCAGCTCTCACTGTTTGTGTAAATGTATTTTGGTTGTGTTGTGTCCTTATGCAGTCATTGTCTTTTATGCCTTGTTTCCACATGGAATGTGTTTTTATGTTATTTTGTATTAAACCCCCATTTATGTTGAGTGATGCAAATGTCTTCTTCCCTGCACCGCCCTGGTCCTGACAAGATGGTTCTATGCAAAAATAATAGAACAAACAATTTTGTTCTGTGCAAAATACTATTGTATAGTAAAATATCACTTTTATTCAGACAATAATTGTATCAGAAATTTTGTATATATCATTGTATACAATATATTATATTATATTGTTTATACTGTAATACAATTAGTTTTTTCTTTATACAAAAAATAAAAATATATATTCCAAAACTTAACACTGTGTATTACATTCCAAAAGCATATTGAAAACCGTATTGATTTAATGGTGTTGTGCATGTTGACGTGAAGAAATCAAATCAAGCTAATGGCTGCCATACATCAGATGCCATGTCCATTCTGACATGTTCACTCAAGGGTCAACTCCAGCAACATAGCCACATCTCAACAGCTCACAAGGCATCAAGGGATCAGGGCTAGAATGGCCCTAAATCCAGAACTAAAAATACTTTGCCAATCCTTGGGATTACAACACTAAACAAGTGAACAATATGCAAATGCCAAATCTGTGAGTGGACAGGGAAATGGCCATGAATGGTGCCTGGGAGCCACACCTGCTCTTTTCTGCAGCATAAGCACTTATGGGTATTCCAACGCCATGCTGGGACTCAGCTGATGTCCCTAAAGCTCTTTAAACTCAAAGGAACTCAGCAGAGTTAAGTAATACATGCTAAGCTCTGTTGACATATGCCTACTAGCCACAAGATTAAAACCAACTTCTGACACTCGTTCAGCAGAGATTGGTTGACAGCATGGTTGGTCTGACTGGTCTACAGTCCCAAATGGTGGTGTCACCTCTAGCGACCATGTGTTCTTTATGTGTTGAAGAAACTGGTTCTGCAGTTTTTTCCCGCTGTCCAAAGACACACAAACTATGTGGAATGGTGACTGCATGCACTCAGAGTTGGAAAGTGAGAGCTGAGACATTCTCCTATAGAGCACCGCAGTTGTGGAACGGCTTGCCTGTCAGTGTCCGGGACTCAGACACAGTCTCAGTGTTTAAATCTAATCTGTTTTCTCTGGCTTTTTGTTAAAATCCTAGACCCGCATTTCACTTCACTTTGACGCAGTGTCAATTATAAAGTCCAGTTTATCACAGAGTCCCCCTGTTAGACACAGACAAAGTTAAATTCACCCTAGTTAGGCTGTCCTAGTTAGGGTACCGGGCCACTGTAGCACCAATATACCACTATAACCACAGATTTCAGTATCGGTCGTACAGTGCAACCGTCTGCCGCTGCTTCTGTTTGTGTTTCTCCGAGATACGGAATAAAGCACCCAGACTACTGGCAGACCCCAGTGAAGAGACCAGCAGATAAATCCTGGTTCCTGACAACTGCTAAACAAGGACGTACCATGAAACAAACCAGAGGGTCACCACAGCCACCACCACCGCTACAACTACAGCTTCAGGGATCTTCAAATGGACCAGTAACATCATTATGGACACGTAATCTAGACCATGACACTGGACTACATCCTGGACTCCTCCAACCCTACAACTGTAGGACTTATTATTATATCATCCCCAACCCTGCACTGACACCATTTGCAGGCTAACTCTACCCTGGAAGGGGGTCCCTCTCTGTATCACTCCTTCCCAACGTTTCTTCCTTTCTTTTTTTCTCTCTCCTAGAGGTTTTTTCCTGTGGAGTTTTTCCTTGTGTGCAGAAGGGTCAAGTGTGGGGGTGTCAACTGTAGGGCCTGTCGAAGCCCATGGAGACATACTGTATGTGATTTTGGGCTATATAAGAAATAAATGTTGTTGTTGATCAGTACATTTTCACATTACAGGAATTTAATAGCAGCACCATTAAATATGTTGACCTGTAGAAACAGGCATTTTAATATATAATTAAAGGCATGTGCAGGTATCTGGTATCTTCTGATATTTCATTTCGCTCATGACACATGCAGACAGCAATGCTTCTTTGAAATACAATCCTATGACTTGAGCTGGGTATGGCTGAAGTCTGTCATGGAAGTGCTTGTGAGGTTTCATACGAAAGTGAGATGTTGATCACTGCGGATGTTACTACAGACGTGACTCAGAGGAAGCAACTGGAGGAAGAGGAATCTATCCATACACATTCTACATACTCGAACCTACCCTGGGTGAGTCCCCACCCTGTGCCCAATGTCTGGGGATGTGATCCGGCACCCGCGACCCTGATATGGATATGGTGATGGACCTGGATAAGGATAGTGAGTGAGTGCATGAGAGTCTTCTGTTTGTTCTGTGAGTGAATAAGGTTAAGTTAGGGTTAAGTTTTGGTGTACACGTGACTGCACTCTGTGACCTGGTCTGGCCTGTTGCATTCTGGTGAGATCTGTGCATGTTCTTTGTCCTGTTTGCTTATTCCCACAATATCACCCGGGGACAGCTGATGTGTTCAGTCAGATGCAGCACTCAACTACCTCGAGATCATAAGTTATGCAATCTCCCCTGCTACTGAAGTTACACAGGCCTTCTGTTGGGAAGAGCTGCTATGCAAAGTAATTCAGCATTGCTTGGTCTGGGGAGGAAATAAAAGAAAAAAAGAGAGCAATTTTTATTTAATGGAACAAGGTTATGTTGTGCTTGTGTTACTACACAAGGAACCCATACACAATAGGATCATACTTCATTGGGTCTAGATTGGTTCAATTTACTACATATTAGTAGTTGAAATAACCTGAATAAAACTTTATTCAAATGACGTAGAGTGCATCAGGTGCACCTTTACACATTTCTCACCATATTAACTCTGAATGCCTCTGCAAGCATAAAATGCACATCTGGAATGATTGAACGATCTGGGCTTACCACCAGTTGCTGGTGGATTGTAGATTTTAGTTCAAGTGCTGTTTTCAGCAACTGCGCCAAGGTTTCGCTGGACTGGCTCTTGTCCCACTCTCTGTTCGGGTTTGGCATCAAACTGTGCAATGACTAGTGTGTGGATAATTTCCTCCAATTAATCACAATGAAAACTCTGTGGGCACTACCATTGTGTAATTACGACATTCCCCATGGCACTGGGCGTAATGAGGTAATGCACTTTTTTTTAATTATATGATACGACCCTGTAATGTAAATGGTTAACACATCATACTGTGTCCAAGGTGAACAAAAACTCGTTATATCTAGAAAACTTGACAGAGCATTGCATGGGGATTAGCTGCTCCTCATCTCCATGTCATGTGAATGAATATATGACCTTCAGCTAAGGCTGAATTGAGATCTGCCAATTTTACGCTTCAGTTGGAAAAATAAACCCACTGGAATCAAGGGTCAGTCTGTTCAGGATTTTGTGATTTTTGCAAATGCAACAATTCATGCAAATTTCATCAAACCCTGTGAATTCCATCAAACCCTGTGAAAGCATATGCATACACTTACTAATCAGTGAGTGCTGCTTCTGATTAATTTCCTTATTATCCTTTTGGTTTTCATTTTCTCCTCCAAAAACACCAAAAAACAGTCATTGCCATTTTTTTATCCCAATTTTGTGATGCTGTAACACTAATCTGTCCTTGCATCATCATGGTAAGTCAACGTGGAGAATCACCAGCAGCTCAGAATGGGCTTTTTAGCTGGACTACCACTAACAGGTTTGGTTCAGTTATATCAAAGTAGGCCAAACGAGAACCTATATTAACGAGATAACTCGTCAATCCAGAAACACGTCAGAATTGATTCTTCTCAAGCAAATGTGCTATGCATCCATATACAACGGCAGAGAATTCCTCCCAAAATGTACTGTCTTACAGATTTTATAAAAAAGTGAAGTGATTGTCAGTGTGATACACAGCAGCACAGCACACGATGACTCAATGAAATGTGTCCTCTGCTTTTAACCCATCACCCTTAGTGAGCAGTGGGCAGCCATGACAGGCGCCCAGGGAGCAGGGTGTGGGGAAGGTGCTTTTGCTCAGTGGCACCTCAGTCGGGATTCGAACCGTCAACCTTCTGATCACGGGGCCACTACTTCCTTAACTTCCAGGCCACCACTGCCACCTGACCAGCTGATGACCCCTGTAAACACCAGCTCTCAGACCCATCTGTATCCGTCTGCCACCGCGTGTGTGATGCAGCTATTTTTCAACGCGACGAGCCCACGTGTCGCCGGTGACCGTTGTGATCTGGATCCAACGCGATCGCTCGACGCAGATGAGTAGCTTGCCTCCGACACGGCGACGACGCCGATTTTACGCCGCGATTGCGTCACGCCCCACGCCCTGTGTCTGTTTCGAAAGGCGTCCACGGCGTGCGTTACGGAGACGTACGAGTCAGCGCAGTGGCCGCCGCCGCCGCGCCGGGGACTGCCGGACAGTGTTGCCACGACCGCTGAAAACAAGCCAGCATCCCACCACCAAACCGCAGGCGTGCTCCCCCAAAATGCACCTGCGATTTTCTTAATGCTGCCGCTTCCGTTTTCCCACTGATTGGAATGTACAGGCTTTACATTAAAATGTCCAAGGTTTCTGTTGTTCAACGCATTTGCAGCAAAATTCAATTTAAAGAGAATCAATCAATTAAGCAATCAATTAAGCAATCCGTCTACAACACCACAACATTATGGTGTTCGTTTATTCAATTTTTTTCACCACCCCGATATGGCACCGTTATTGTTCATTTTTAAAATAAAATAAATCACATTGGTGTTGATCAAATTAATTATAACCGTGAGGAAAGTCTGCCGTGAATCTCGCGAGATCTGGCAACCCCTAGAGTAAATCCTAACGGTAGATGGCGGTAACCCAAGAACCCTCAGCCACCAGGTTCACCACAACTCTCTCAGTTTGCGCCACTCGCAGAAGAGACAGCAGAGCCGAGCAGCTGAAGGACAGCAAATGAAAGAGGAGCGCGTCCACTGGGTCCTCCCGAGTTTCACGCGTGGTCTGTCCTCCACAGCCGGAGACAGTGCGTCCCGAAATCATGGAAGAAAAATCCAATTCGTTCTCCAGCAACAAAGACGAGAAGGCGGACGGGAATAACGTGTTCCAGCGGCAAGACTCCATACAGAAGAACAACATGGGGAGCAAAGAGCACAGCAACTCGGTGGGCTTGAAGGGGGACCGCGAGGAGACCATGGTCGGCTTCGATGACATGGACGCGGCGTCGCGGCAGTACGGCTTCATGCAGCGCCAGTTTGGGGCCATGATGCAGCCCGGGGTGAATAAGTTCTCCCTGCGAATGTTCGGCAGCCAGAAGGCGGTGGAGAAAGAACAGGAGAGGGTCCAGACGGCGGGATACTGGATCATCCATCCCTACAGCGATTTTAGGTAAAATCGCGCTGGCGTGTACCTCCAAACACACACACACACACACACACACACGTCCCCCAGACATGATATTCCTGCCACGGGCGTGCACTGGCGTTAACACTCGGGCGCGCCCGGCGTGGCGGAGGGAAGCGGGAGGAGGCGGCCGTCCTCGGACGCCCTTGGCGAAGAAGGTGAAAGTCATCGTGGCGGCAACAGGAAAAGTGCCGTTTATTTCATCGTCGTGAAGTGGAGGGGGGGTGGGGGGGGTGGACGTGGACGTGACGGGACGTGACGGCTACGTTGCGCCAGCGGGGTTGTAAACATGTCCCCCCCCCAGGACCGTCTGCGGTGGAACAGGGGATACGGAGGGGATAAATCCCACGGGAATTCGTGTCACCCGACCTGTAGACGCCGCCTACCAATCGTAGTATTTAAAAAAAAAAAAAAAAATGACACGACCGTGTCGAGATTAAAGGACGTCGTGGGATCCCGTGAAATCCGTGAATGGCATACCACTGCAGTATGGATATGGTATCCCTCTCAAGCCGCCTGAAACCAATAATTCATGCGCACGTATCACAACAAAAATGTCATAAAATATATATCTCGCGCGATATATATATAGAGAGAGAGAGGTTTTTTTCGAATTCGTTGAAAGTCGTGTATGGTTTTTATTTATTATTATTATTAAATTTTTTTTTTGCATGATGAATGAACCATATGCACGCAAGGAACAATGCGCCGACCGTCCTGCAAGAGCATTGGCTGGATTTCCCTGGCAACAACTTGTTAAAGAAGCGCTGTCCTGCCTGGACAGCGTGGACCCGCCCGCCCATGTCCCTGTCCACGGTGCTGAAAAAAAAAAAAAAAACGACCGTCCACACGGGGCCAATTCGGCAGCTCAAATAGAACCGTGTTGCATATTCATAATCAACATTACCCATGCTCGTTGGCATGAGTGACCACCGTTTTTTACAGCGCATGAAAGAATAATAACAGACAGTGGTGTCATTGTACAAAGCACATCAGTTCACCCTCTGACATCAGGGGTTTAAAGGAGGGTGAGGAGGATTATGGCTATAACATGACACTCAGAGAGCTTACAGTTGGCCCAAGCGCTGTGATGTAATGTGATTGACCTTTCCATATTATGAGCGAAGGGTGTATGTGATCGGAGCCGCTTGACATGCATACCTGACCGCGGCCCCAAAATTGAAGCTGGCCATATTAACCCCTCGCCGAAAACTTAACTTAAAGATGCTAAACACGCCATCACTGTCGCTGACAGGTGGATCCGGGTTTGTTCATTTTACACTCGTAGGTTTGAGCTTTGGAGGGTGGCATGAACGTGCAATGTGCCTTCTGTGTGTCCCGATGCCTCCTTTCCCCCCTAGAATATCGGCGCACAATTACTGAACATGGGGTAGAACAAAAGAGGGTTTGGACTAACTATGGTGAAACTAAAACTAAGCAAAGTATGAGCAGTCATGAGCAGTCTTTTTAGCCATTTAAATCGTGTTGTTGTTTTTTTTTTTTCTTTTACTATTTCTTAGGATTCGGTTAAATGACAATTGGCTCAACATCAAGTCGATTTTTCCAGCAAAGCTGATAATAAAGCAAAAAGAGGGATTAAAGTTAGAATAAAGCTCGGAAGAGAGAGCGAGAGAGAGAGAGAGAGAGAGAGAGCTCTCATCAGCAGACTTCGGGGCTAACACACACGTCTGTGGGCTATACTGTATCAGCAGCACCGCACGGAACAATGTGCAATGCAAGAGTGCACCGGCTTGGCAAGCCTCTCCGTTTTCCCAAAGCGGAATCCTCTTTTCTTGGGAAGACAGAGTTCATTCTCTGTTTTTTTTTTTGTTTTTTTTTTTTCTAGAATGGCACCAGCGGTTACGTAATTCGTTAAATCTATCGCAGCATTTAGTTTATTTATTTATTTCCCCTGGTTACGCACACGCGCCTCCCTCTCCACCGACAACATGACCCGGGGGAATCGGTGACGGTCTGAAAACCGGCGACATCGCATGGAGGACAGCATCATTCATGTGCCCTTTGTGCGGGTCTCATTGGGAGCGTTGAGGAAACTCAATATGCAGTCATCTCGTAATAAGGAGACTGCTTAAAGATTAATGGCTGGTTAGTAATATTTATTATTCATAGATTGACTGGATCAGGCCCGGGTCTTTGGGAGCAGGCTTTTGTGTCCTTCGTCCAACTGCCTCATAAGTTGTCACTCTTTACGTTTCAAAAGGTTCTCAAAGGGTCAAAGTGGTAAAACAACGGGACACTGCTGAAGAACCCACCAAACTGGAATCCAAAGAGGCCAGATTGCAGATTTTAGAGACAACCGTGGGCACTTTGGTGATATTTATTGTAGTGACGTCGCAAGTGAGTCAGTTAAGACACATTTATGTCTTTGGTCGATGAAATGAATATGAAAATGAGATATGAATGCCTGCATCAAGGGCCGTCTGATTTCTAACCCAAGATTATTTACTATTTTTAGGCGCTGCAACTTTGGCTGTGCATTATTTATACTCACCGGTTTATCTTTTCTTTTCTCTCTTGACTCTGCCTTCTGCAATACCGTCTGAAGAAGGTCCTTGTGCGCCTATCCTCTCCAAACTGATGCCCTCTGGTGCTCTCTAATTAGCTGCACTCGTTTTTTTGGTCCCCTCCTTTCTTCTGTAGAGCAGAGGATTGCTCTAAATTTAATGCTGTGTGGTGTCCACAAAAATAATTCAAGAAGATCCTGGATTCTGTTAAAAATAACACGTGGGTAGCTGTTGGCGCAATTAACAGACACCCAATAACCCCTAAATAATCATCAGCGCCATAGACGACTCCTCTTGATTATTCGCTAAATGGGCGCTATTATCACCATAACTACATGGTATAAACGCATGGGATGGGCAGAGCAAGGAGCGTTAGTTTACGCGACTTATGCAACGTAGTGATGTAATGTGGAAAGCGGGGGCGCCATACATATGTTCTCCGCCAATTAATTGTCCCTCCTTGTGTTTCCTTTGCAGACCATTGACAGGGGCACGTCACATGCCCATTGTTCGCCCTGTCACAATATAGTGTTGACTATGTTAGGTGTCGGCGTCGGCACGTGCCACCGGCGATGGAGTTGAGTTTCCGAGCACGGCGAGTATGCCGGTAGCGATGAAAGGACATCTTCGGCTGGCCGATTAATTATTGATCCTTTTCTTACGTCCGGGATTATAGGCAATCGGTTACCAATTCAGCACAGTTAGCCTAAAAGCATGCCTGTCGCCTGGGTCCCATTCGCAGACGTCCTCAGGCAGTTGGCTTCTCATCCATCGGGGTTAATGCAGCGGTGTAGATCACTGGCAGCGTTCCTCACCCAGGACGCACCTTCAGATACATCCTGAGGGTAAAAATATTCACACTGGATATTGTTAACCAGCGAGGTGACTGCTGGAGTGGAGACAATTACCCGACACTCGATCCTCAGATATTTATAAAGCAAGGCCCATAGCGTCATTTATTTAAGCAGATCCATTTCAGACCGGTGCATCTTCCGCTGGCCAAGGTTTTAAGGCGTGCGATAGGATTCTTGAAAGCATCTATTTTCGTTCCGCGGACTCATGCCGCTATCAGCGGCCGGGGACATTTCCTACCCTTTCACAACCCTGTGGGCGCCCTCTGTTCGTCAGAGGAACTGGCATCTGCATTAACACCGCGAGCCCGGTCTGGCTCCCAGACCTCGGAGATTTGACTCATCCTTCCCAAAAAGGAGAAAGGCAGGTGGCGGCGGGGCCGTCGGCGGTTCAATCCACGCGGCACAGCTGACGGTGGGAAAATGGGCATGTCTGGGATCCATTTTTGAGGCAGATGCCCCATGGTGATCCTGATGGAGATACTTAGCTTTAATTCTGTTGGCTTTAAGGAAGCCTGGGAGGAATGTGGACGGTGAGACGTGTTCAGAGCCAGACTCGGCGGCTCGTGCTGACACAAGCAGTCAGACATTTTGTGGCTTGATGGACAGTCTGGTCCTGACAGTGAAAAATCACAGTTAAAAACAGTCCACAGACCCCTAAATATGTGAATTTATATTCCACTGCCCTGAGGTTATATATCCGTATGGACGAATCCATATTTTTTCAAATACTGTTAAATAAATTAATTGCACTATACGGTCCTGGCACAACCTGAAATGTCAGATCTTTCTGAAATTTTAGATTATGTAACTGGGGTTAATCTTTTAACATGCTAATGAGATTCAGTGTTCAATAGAGGCTCCATGTTGTGCCTGCACTGTAGCAGTAAGCCCAAGTAGGCTGAAACGTTTATAGAATACATTACCGTAAGTCGAAGGTCCACACACTCGCAATGTGACAAAAATGAATGAAATACTTTTTTTTTTTAACTGCAAGGTTCTTCATCTTCAGGCCAGAATGGCGCAAAGCTGGTTGAGAGAGGGACACTCGACAGATTGATGTCTTGCTTTAATCTTTAATCCTCCAAGGGCATCTTCACTTGTCGAAGTCTTATGTTCTTCACATTATCCTCTCTTAGTGGTATTGTGTATCTTGAGACAACAGCAGGACTATACATAGCTTGTGCTGAGATTATTTAAATGACCGAGCTGGGCAGAGGGTGGGGCAAACCAAAGCCAGCCCAGCTCAGCCACACTGATGGTGGAATGGTGAACCGTGATTAATAATGTGGCACATTACCTGCAACTTATGGGAAATCTGTACTTTGCTGTCATGTGAGGGATTTCCTGTGTCTTTGAAACTTTCCGTGAAATATACCAAACATAATCACAGCTACTGTCCTCTTACTGGGGCAGTGGTGGCCTAGCGGTTAAGGAAGCGGCCCCGTAATCAGAAGGTTGCCGGTTCGAATCCCGAGCTGATTACATTAGATCAACTGCTTCATTTCATTAGTAACATTGGAATTGGAATGGACCTAGGGCTGGAAAAATGGCATAAAATCTCACAACTATGTACCCTATATGATACATATCCACAATTACCAGTGGTATGTTGTTCATGATTAAATATAGAATAAGTGGCTAAAAATGTATGCAAATTGTATGTCTCGCCCCTCTTCCTGACATGAAACATTTTGCCTGTTTTTCAGGTTCTACTGGGACTTGATAATGCTCATCATGATGATGGGGAATCTAATCATCATTCCTGTTGGAATAACATTCTTTTCAGAGCAAACCACCACCACCTGGCTAGTATTCAACGTGGCTTCAGACACCATATTTCTGGTGGACCTTGTCATGAATTTCCGGACTGGGATCGTCAATGAGGAGAGCTCTGAGATCATCCTGGACCCTAAGGTCATCAAGATGAACTACCTGAAGAGCTGGTTTGTTGTCGACTTCCTCTCATCCATACCAGTGGATTATATATTTCTAATAGTGGAGAAAGGGTTCGATTCGGAGGTGTACAAGACTGCCCGTGCTCTGCGAATTGTGAGGTTTACTAAAATCCTCAGTCTCCTGCGCCTCTTGAGACTTTCTCGACTCATCAGATACATTCATCAGTGGGAGGAGGTGAGTGCCCTGAGCATGCGTTCGTCCGCTTACTTGGCCTTCGGTTACAGTTTGCGTCTGAAAAGCCATCAGTGAAATGTGCGTCAGCGAGTCACATTAACAGCGCCAGTGCTCACGTTCAGCCCAGTGGCATTTCACAATCTATATCGATGGGGGGGGGGCGATGGCAGAGCTGCGCCACCCCCGGTCGTGGCGTTTACTCCGGAGCAGCCGAATCGAAGGGCTAAGTCGATATTGCGCTACTCAGAGGTTTGCTTGCGTGATTCACCTCATCTGCCCTGCAGCTTCAAAACTCTCCCTGGGATCTTTTTTTCCCGCTCCTGGCTCCCCGTGGCTGAGCGTATTAGTACCCCTCACAAGGAAACTGAACCCGTAAAACCTCAGTGTGGCATGACTTATCAGGCACGTTGAGGAAGTGTCTCGCGTGTGACCGGTGGTGCTGTGCCCTTGGAAAGGACACTTAACCTCACTCCAGGGATCCAGGGATGCTGCAAAATGGCTCCCCTCCCGAAAAAATTGAAAAATAGTCAGCTCAATGATGAAACTGTGGACGAAGAGTGCAGCGTATATATATCAGAGGCTACATCATACGGACTAATCAGAACATCGGCATTGACTGATTCTGCCAACTGATCGCGTAGACTCGTCAACATTTAATTACAAGCTCTTACATCGTGCGTTTCCACCATCTGCCATACAACATTTTTCGCCCATCTGCCAACGTTCAAATCAGCATATCAGTAAAACAGGGGTTAAAATAAGAATGGTTAGCTCAATAAGAATGGTTAGCTCAGTGTTTGCAAATTCTGAAGGTATTAATAGATAAGAGAGGACATTGCTAATTCAAGGTCATTGTACACACAAAGCAGTTCTAACAGTACGATGTGAAACGGCACTGAATAAATTTGCCCATGCACAACCACTTCAGGATAAAGATAAATCACCATGTGATGTGTGTGTGATGAATCGCTCTAAGACATGATGCAGAGGTCATAATATGATGGTCACGCATAAATAGCGATATATTGATAGACAGTCCAGGGTAGTGGAAGGAATGTAACGGAGTTCCCCGAAGCTGGTTCATCATCCTGGTTCACTACCTACCGTTGCAAAGCTATTAAAGATGCATTTTCACCCGTCCCATAATTGAAATGAAGACACCGCCCCTGTATATGAATGAAGCTCGCTACAGTCACTGAGCCAAATGATTCTCATTAAATCCAACATCATATTGTTATTACAGCCCGTATGAATTGCAGAATATCACAGCTTGATTGGTTGTTTGTGTGTCCTGGACTGGACCTGGGGGGTGGGGGGGTGGGGGTGGATTAGAAAAGCTCCGATGCTGCAGATGGAGTCAGAGATACGGCTGGCAGTCTAGGTCTTGTTTGTAAAACAATAGGTGCTCTGTATAGATCCTTTCTCTCTTCCCTGTCAGGACTTAAATTACCAGGGCGACGTTGTTTTGGTCCAAAAAGGTAACGGTGTTCCCCCGGCATCCTGCCTGAACCCCCCCACCCCCCAACAACGGCGTCTCAAATATTTTGATTGTTTAACCGGAGTCCTGTTTCCCGGAATGGGAGTG
Organism: Denticeps clupeoides; assembly: GCF_900700375.1. Lineage (NCBI taxonomy): Eukaryota > Metazoa > Chordata > Actinopteri > Clupeiformes > Denticipitidae > Denticeps > Denticeps clupeoides. The sequence goes on along the minus strand of NC_041709.1, from coordinate 14,195,456 downwards.
CTGGCACATATTGTGCTGTTATCGAGCTGTTACCAGGGTTGGCGGCGTCAGCATGGAGGCTTATCTCCCGGCAAGCCGGCCTGCTCCGCCTATCGCGCAACTACTGCAGTTTAGCTTTTGATTGGCTTTGTTTGGTTTGCTTTCCCTATGGTAGCCAGATCCAGTTTGCACAGCTGTGTATGGTGTTGCCAGTTTGGATCTTCACTTATGACATTCCTAGGCCATCGCTCCAGTAGACAGTAGTCTTCTGCACATCGAACTATAAAGAAATATAAATATAAAGTGTACATTAAATACCTCATTATTCTATAGCTACAGGTTATTAATGCTCCAAATGTATTAAACGGAGGCATAGAATGTGTGTCAAATGGGGCTGGTTTGGTATTTTTCATTCATTGATTGACAGTTTTCCCAATGACTACTGAAGTATCAGCACTCAGGCTGTTATGCATGATTTCTGTTTCATAATAATGATTTGATGAAATGTCAGCAAACATCCAGATCAATAATCAATATATGTTATGACTAAGCATTAGCAAGTATAGATACGATGTAGTTAAGAACTGAAAAAGCTGCAACATTTTCCTGGAAACTGGAGATCAAATTGCTTCATAAATAATTTTAGAATGGAACAGTGTTACTAAGGGTGTACAATCATGCACACACACACACACACACACACACACACACTCACAAATGTTTATTACACCAGTAATTATTAATTAGAAAAAAAAATGATATATTATCATAAAAAATGATAATTTCTTACACTTCTTCTGATCACACTGATGTCTCCATGAAATGTTTTCTATAAACGGTTTTCGCTGCTGCCCAGTATTTTCATGTCACGTGGCGTCAGCATGAGGCCGCCAGGCGAGATGTTTTTCTTGAAATTAATTTAGGCCCTAGTTGATAACTGTCATGAGTTATGATGAAGGAATTTAAAGCTACTGTTCCTCACAGTAATTCAGCATTGATCTGCATGTGTAACCTGTCCAGAGGATGGCGGTGGTATTGATTCCTCGCTGATGAGATCATTCCTTGTTACTGGGAGGAGGGATATTTTATATAAATCGATTTGACGTAGTCTTTTTTCGCCGGTCGTCGTGATGAAGAGGACGGGCTGTTACTCCTACTCTCCTCTGTGCCTTGGACCGGCGTCCCATTTAGACACGCCTACTTCGGCAATCAAGCTGACAGGCAGGGGAGGGAGGGGGGGGGGGTGTTGGGCAAGTGAGGGTTTTATTCCTTAAAAAAATATAAATCTTGTGTGATGTTACTCTCTTCAATTAAGCAACTGTGGTGAAGTACCACACCGGCCTGCAGACTATTAATGTTATGCAATGGGTTTATGCATTTTTCCCCTGTTTGTGTGTGTGTTTGTGTGTTTGTGTGTGTGTGTGTGTGTTTTCAGCTTTAAAAATGCTCTTAAGTGCTTATCTCAGACTACTTTTAGTTTAGCTCAGAGTCGACAATCACATGCATTTGAGAGTGAAAATAAAAGAGAGATGAAACGATGGGGGAAACGTTCATTCAGCTGGATTTGGCGAAAAAACAACAACAAATAAACAGATGCCTGCAAGAGAATCCCCATGACGATGGAAGACACATCTGTCTCATTGCACCAGCTCTTTCGGCCCTTTTGCCATGACGCGGTGGAGGTTCACATTAGGCTGGTGCCATGAATCTACCACAGCTGCTCCTCCTGCCACCTGACACTTCACTTCTCGCCACCAAAGAGGCAAAGGTCTACTGAGGTGGCCGCCCTAAGACGACGTGAAACGGCAGTAAGAGGCTTTTCACCTCAGATACGGCCAGTTGGCGCCAATCATTGGCCGGAGAGCAAATCGACCTGCAAACCAACCAGGACAGTGCCCACGAAGTTTGTTGCGTGGGCTGAATAGTCATGGCGCCGTTCTGGGGCAGCTTGCGTGCAAACAGAGTCATGTTTGCCCCATTTTTTTCCGGGACGGGGCTCAGCTATGGGGACATTTTCTGGGACTCGGCGTGCCGGTTTTGTGTGTTTACACAAAAATAGTCAAATACAATTGACCTCACAAGGACGGGCTCAGTACATATGCAGTCACAGGAAGGTCATACGCAGTCTTTTTGGGCACAGAAGCAGGGTGAAGGTGCGCCCATAAATGGTTTATTATCTCAGCAGTCTGCCAGCCACTGCCAGGGATTAATTGGTGCAACCGTCAATAGCTCCACCCGCTCAAAAGAGGGATAAGGCTCAGGCCGAGACCTCTGAACCATGGGGCCAGGAGAGGAGACGCTGTCCCAGAGCAGAAAGCTCGTGTATCACCCGAACTGAACTGCCACTCCCCCTCCTTCCTGCTGACCATTTTAGGTTGTGGCAGGTGTGTATTCAATTGCCTTTGGCAAAGTGAACGGGGGAGTGACGTTAGGGACTGTTGGTTAAGTAAAGCTGCTTGGGGAAAGTCGAGATGGTGTTTAGCTTGTTTAGGGTAAAAAATAATGCATACCAGGGAAGAACATCTTTTAAACAAAAACTAGATGCAAATGAAATACATGTGAAGTATAATAATTCAGTAAATTCATGCATTATCTCTTTTGTAATAATTTCAATAATTACCGATAATTAATTCTAATATTTTGTTATATGCCATGGGTTGAAAGGGCAAATTCTTGACGGCATTTTGACTTTAGTTTTTAAAGCTGAACTGAGGACAGTCGAAACCAATCGAAAACCAATACCAAATCGGTAGAGACAGGATTAGTGGATATAATAGGATTGGGCAGAAAATGGAGAATTGTAATATTCCAGTCACTGGTGAACACAGCAAGAATCAATCAGAAAAGATAATGAATAGATGCGACGCTGTCGAACGCACTGTCGCGGTTAAGGAAGCGGCCCCGTATACAGAAGGTTGCCGGTATAAATCCTGATCTGCCAAGGTGCCACTGAGGTGCCACTGAGCAAAGCACCGTCCCCACACACTGCTCCCCAGGCGCCTGTCATGGCTGCCCACTGCTCACTCAGGGTGATGGGTTAAATGCAGATGACAAATTTCACTGTGTGCACCGTGTGCTGTGCTGCTGTGTATCACATGTGACAATCACTTCACTTCACTAAACAGAAACGTTTAACCAAGACCTATTAAATGGACTTACTCACTCACCCACTGCTAGTTCTGGGACACTGGGCTCAGGGCGGGCACTAACCTACCATGCAAAAACAGAATTGCTGGTGTGAGGCCACAACACACTACCATGTGGCCTTAAAATAAATATAATTGAAAATGTTGACAATTGTATTAAGAAGCATAGCTGTCAGCCCTTCCTCTGTTAGAGTTTAGCTGTTAATTAGTATATATATATATATTTGTAAATGAAGAAAGAAAATACATTTAATTTCACCAAACAAAGCCAATAAAAAAAAGAAAATTGGCCCCAATATTGCCCTTTTCTCCCAAGAACTTCTGAAATCTCGAGGACTGGTGCCAAGTCCAAGCCAACACTGGCCTATTAATTCTCCAAAACTGAGAACATTCAGATATTTTTCTTTGCGCTTATGCCAGTGTCTGTACCACCCATTCATCATCTCTTCATGGTCGAGCTGGAAAGAGATGATCACTCTCTCTTCATAAAATCAACCTTCATAACAAAAATGTTAAACAAGCTGTAATTATTTCAGGGGATAAAAAAATGAATCACAAACCAAAGAAAAAAAGTCTGGCTTTTCTTCAAGTGCTTCGGAGCTGTGCTGGTGCGTGGCTGTAGAGACGAGTGTGACTGGCTGGGAGATGGCCCGTGTTTCTTCTGCCTGTTGCAGACACGAGCCACCAGAGCCCCAGCAGGTCCTCGTTCCCATCCTGATCATACCATGAGAGGAAGCTGCGGTCTTCAGGAGATGAAGATGCCCCCTTCGCGCTGTCGGGATGTGACTGGCGGCTGCACTCTGGCACACGAGCTGCAGATATGCTGCTGCAAGAGGGAACAGCTGGCATTCAGCTAACAAGCTGGAATGATCTTGCACTAAGTCATGCTGTCCGTACATTTGTCTCAGTTTCTTTCTGCAAATTATATTTGTCACATGCAAAAAAAAGTGAATACAAAGAAAATCTTGTTTGTTGGTTTGATTCAGGTTGTTCCCTTCTCAACAGAGGTTCTCGGGCCAGGGACCCCCTTGAAGACCCACATTAAGGGCCATCTCAACAACACATCTAATTAGCATGAAATTTCACCACAAAACTACTGAACCCTTTCAACCAATTTCAATTCAATTAGAACGAAAAAAAAAATCTACGATTATAATAAATAAAAATAAATTATATATTTAAAATGCATATTTACAACTATGACAAAGTCAAATGTGTGATGTGTGGGGCTCTCATTGGGTCATTTAAAAAAAAAGAAAACTGCTGACACTAAATTAGACGGAAATAAAATGTCATGCAAGTTACTGCTTTCTCAATAGTTCAGGCGATGTATTTAAAAAAAAAAAAATGAATTCACACCTAATTTTCACTTCCCTATCACACCTGAGAAATGAAGACTTAAAAAATCAAAAAAACTCCTTCACTGCCGATCTTCATCTATATATAGAGATTGTCTTTGGCTGGGAGGAACTGTGCATTGGTGTCATAAGTTAACGTTAATTATTTAATTTATGTTTACATGTAAATCTTGACACACCTAAAATATATATATATAATAACAAGGACATATTGGAAATTGTGAGTTTAAGTGCTCTATGTTTTGCCGTTTATGGTTCAGCTTGTTCAGCTGCATTGAAGGGTGACTGCAGATAATGTGATGAGTATAATGTGATGAGAATCATATAATGAAACATTTTTATTCTGATGGGAGCGGTGTCTTCCACAAGTGCTAGCGACTGGTGAACGAGTAAGAAATAATCATGTGCTTCAGCGAACACCCATGGGAGATTTTGGAGTAATGTCCTCGCTGACTCACTTTATTTGAGTCTTTATTTGTGTTTTAATTTGTTACCTGTGTAGCTACATATGTGATAGATACATTACAATTTTGCATGTTATTTTCAAACAGAATTCCAACTCCTCGCGCACTAGCGTGACGAAAAGGATACGTGATGTAATGGGTGAAGTTCCTGTATGTTTCTTTTCTAATGTGACTTTTTGAAAGCCATATTTTCAAAGGTTAATTAGATTTCACAAACAGATCACTTTCCTTGGCTAATGCAATTTCACTTCAGTTCCTCTCAATTAACAATTCATCCACCCCACGCCCAAAGTGCTCTGTGCACTCTCACATAGGCAAAATGAGCATGACCCTGTTCTGCTCAGCAGAGTAAACAAGGGCTGGTGGGTCCTTTAAGGCGTGGCTTGGGTTCCCTGTTGGGGGAACAGCGAGTGCCTGGAAAACATGGATCTTCCCCTCCTCCTCCCCTGCGGCACTGACTAGTGCCTGCCACCCCCCCATGAGGACTGCAGGCGGTTTTGTCCCATATCTGCTCATCAACATCACCCCCCCCCCACACACACACCACACACACACACACACACACACACACACACCTTAGCTCTCGGTTTGGCTCACCTTGATTTCCACTAATTGCAAATTCCACATGCTCTGCAGAAAGCTGGTGGCGGAGTACGTTGAATTGTAGACCTCGCTATTCAATTCCGATATCTTACTGGTTCATGTTAATAATTCCAAGGGGCCCGCATCCAACTGTGGTGTGAACACATCTGTCCTACGAACCGATGCACACGCGTACGTTGATTGATTTTTGCTGCTCTGCCAGTGCGGGGTGATTACAGGAGCACTCACATTCATATAGGCAATATTCATAGAAGCGTGCCACCTGATCTAGAACCAACTAGATGTCATGTAACGTCAGAATAATTTCATTTGACTTACTTCAAACAACTGCTTTTTTTGACATGCATTTTTGTCTGTACTGCATGTTTGGCTGATATAGCCACAAAGTGTTACGGGCTTGTTTTTGCACATCTATGGCATTTTTCTTGCCATATGCCCGGATCTTTGAATAATTCTGCATGTTTTGTGCTGGTGTTAATGGTGTTTTTTAAATGATGTGGGGATGGGCGCGTTGTCTGTGCGTTGCTATTTTAAGCCTGCGAAATGACAATGTCATTGACCAGTCAGTGGAACATTATTAAATCATATTTAAGTGGTGGAGGGGATTCAGCTACCCTATGGATTTATTTTTGTCTATATTTATGCATCTTAGAGCAGATTCATGTCTGAAAACTGATCTGGTTTCCCAGGTAAACACACCATTTTATTTAGCAATTTACAATACCACACATCTCAATATTTTAGAGGGTTTTGACAACCTGGCACAAAAACTGCTTTCCCACCATAAAAATAGCAAAAAGGACTTGGACATGCAAGAAATGTTAGTTAAGTTTTACACCTTACAGTGCCAGATGGATTGCAGTGATATGAGTTGCACAAACTCATGACAGACTTTTTTTTATGTGTACCTCATTTATAGCCTTTAAGCATTTATTTCATACAACACAGCATGGAAGCCTGTTTAATACCAGCGCCACCACCCCACCCCCTCTTTGTTAAGTTTACTGCAACGTGCTTAATGTCTCTTTGATGCACATTTGATGCACATTGATGCCATTTTATTTCACTCTGTGCAGATGTCCGGTAAGCCCAGCGGAAGTACATGGGAGGGGGGGTTGGTGGCATTCCTTATGCCATCTGTGGTCGATGGTCTGAGATGATCCGGCTCTCATTATCTCTGTCCCCTCCGAAGAGAAGCCAGATATATTTTTACTCGAGTTTCCTTTGAGGAGACACTGCTATTCTAGGTCCAATTACTGGAGTACTGTAGATCCACAGCCACTTGCTTTGTGGTGCCGTGCCAATGGGAATCTACTTGGGCCTTTCTATATTTGGAACTGATTCTACCCTCCCCTGCTTTTTTAATGTTATTTTAGGACGTGTTACTGTAATGTTGTACCTGAACGCCTGCCGGGATTTTAACTTTAGCAGGATGATGTGGTATTGAAACACTTGGCGCCCCATAATCCCATTAAGTCTGATGTCCTGTACAGAGAGAAGATAGGACGCTGAAAATGGCTGAGTCATGACAGCACGCATGTTAATCTTATTTGTACCCCTGGTTGCTAATACATGGTCTAAACTATGCACAGTGAGCTTCAGTAGGCCAGCAAATGTAGGAGGTGCAGTGTACACAACCCCACCCATTTTAAAAACAGATAAACAACATAATGATTTTCATACTTACAAGAAACATGAAAAAAAAAAAATTATAAGCAGTAGAAACACATGGTTTTATTGCAGACTCAAACTCGGTTTTGCATTGACCTTCACTTTGCATGCATGCAAAGATGCTGGGAGGGTTTGGACGCAACTTATTTCCCAAAAATTGCTGGTAAGCAACTCTGTGCTGCTGTCATAAAGGTTATTTTGATAAAATTTCAAATCAATTACAGTGTGTGTTGTCACATATTTTTATTATTTCTAATAGGGTTTTCTAAGAGTTTTGTATAATATATTTAAAGCCCACCAAATTATTGATCCAGAGGTTTTTGGTGCACTTAATTGTAATTTGAGACAGACAAACATATAGGTATCTGCTTTGGGGCAGTGGAATTGCTCCACACACCCCACCACATCTGTAAAATACAACACAACAACACCATTTACATAACATTTACATTTACGGCATTTATCAGACGCCCTTATCCAGAGCGACTTACAATCAGTAGTTACAGGGACAGTCACCCCCCCCCTACTACCACCCACATAACACCAAGACCCCTGAGTTTGACTTACTCAGACTGGACCGGTTGCCGAGCGAACACACACACCGCACATCAGACGCTCTCGCTCGCTCATACCACGCACAGACACAGTGATCGGACTGGACTCAGAACCCTTTAAAGGAGGAAAACCAGGTGTAGGTGCCCCGGTACGGGCAATCGCATCCAGCCCGCGCTGGATGTTACAGTACCTTTCCTTATCCTGGTGAAATGCCAGACTGCCCCTTTAATGAACACATTTTTTGACAACTTAATTGCTCTTACATAAAACATGAGTAAATCTGCTGCTGTAGGAATTGTCATACATAGGGGCATGCTCACTGTTCTCTGCTTGTTAATTGAAAGTCCCATGGCGGGATTATCATCCCTCACCCACCTATCGTTAACTCCCTGATGGAGGTGGTCCTCCATCAGCCTATGGTGTGGGAGGAGGAGGGAAAGATTCATGCAAACATGCATATTTAATTAGGGCTGAATTATCCAGCACAGAGGAACCCATATTTATGGGCCCCATCTATTAAGATGAAGCTGTGACGTGCCTGTGCAGATGGGAGTAGTTCAGACTTGTGTGTCTTCGTTTGCTTGTTTGTTTGTTTGTTTGTCTGTTTTTTCATTGCGACTTTGTCTTGATAAGGAACGTTTGGCCCCCAAAAAAAAAAAATTCAATTCTGACTCACTCAGTTGAGCACAGTTCAGGCTGCAGCTTTCAACGTGCGCAGTGCTTTCCAAATCCCTCTGCTCAGTTTCTGTGATATTTTTTCTCCTGACCACTAAAATTCCGATAGCCATTTATGATGTATGTTACTCAATTCAGTGCTTTTAGGGCGTCACGTGTTCAATTACCCACCGTAATTTCCCAGACGTGTTTACGGTTTCTGATTACTCCATAGCTTTGATTTTTGAAGATTAAAACCTGCAGCCAGACTCATGAATAAGTATGAGTGTGCTCAGCCACATTTCCAGAGTGCTAGATGGACTCACAGGAAGCTTTCATTTTGTGCTCACGTACTCAGTGGTTCCTGTTTTAAAGTCACAATTTGCATTTAGCCGTTTTAAAAGGCAGAGACGGAATTAGTTGGAATGCCTCCTGAAATGCAGATTAGGTGAGAATTAGCATGCATGATCTATTATGGACCTGCTATTACCTGATGGAGCCTGCATTGCTTTCTCATCGGTGTGTGTGTGTTGTGTGGATTTTTTTATATGTCTCCTTTTTGTTGTTTGTGTGTATTCATTCTTCTTAAAAAGGCGTGTGTATCAACCTGTGCTGTGAGGGTTGCGGCAGCACTCTTAACGCAGCAGGCCTCCCACCGAAATCCAGCGAAATCCCTCTATCCCTCTCTCCTTTCATCGCTCCCTCCCTCCTGCTCTTCCTCGGTCTCTCTCTGTTCTCACATGGACCATAATCCTGCCAAGCTGCCTCCTCAGCACAGTACACTTAGGCCCGCCCCCCAACACCCCCCCCACCCCAACCTGCTCTGTTGTTATCTGATTTTGCCGTTTTTGCTTCTGTTTGGAATAAATGCCTTCTACACTCTGGTCTCAGAGAGCTCTGTTTGTCGTAATTCTGTAACCAGAGGAAATAACAATTTGGAGTTGCAGAGACATTGATTACAGTTGTAATACCGCCGAGTACCACAAGAGGCACTAGAAGGTTACCTGCGACATCCTCATTCAGTCTGAGAGTAAATGAGAGGAGAAGTAACTCAGCAAACATTCAGGTTATAAATGATAGGTTGTTTTAGAATCGACTGAATGGGTATGAAGGTTTATGCACATAGCCAGTGTTCAGAGAAGGAGAGGGCCGAGGTACAACATTACGCTGCCCGTCCTAGCGCTGGTCGCAAAAAAGTTTGAACTGAGGCAACGGATGAGCACATTACTGTCTCCCACCCCCCATCTTCTGCCTAAAAGTGTGAAAAGATTCTTAAGCCTGTACTCAGAGTATGCGTACTGAGAGACTAATGATTTTTGATGTGTGAGTTTATTCATACAGAATGAGGAAGTAGCATCCATGACAGCCGTCAATCATCTGGGTCCTCCCATTTCAAACATAGCTTTATAAAAAAAAAAAATCAATAAAGTTGTGTTCTGGGTGACACATAATTACACACAAACAAAAAGGGTAGTTTGTAAGATAACTACCAAGCTGTTTTCTCTCTTTTTTTTCTTTGTGGATGTAATTACCTTAAACTAATTAATAAGCCCCATGCTCAGGATGTTGTGCTGCGAGTAGTGCCAGTTCAGACAGTGCTGTACATGTGAACTTGCCTCATTGCCTGTACTCCTGCTCGGTGTCATGTATGCTGTAGTAGGCCGGAGTGAAGGTGTCATGGATCGTGATGGATACTGTTGCATACTGCTGAACTCCCTGTTTTGAGTCGTGCTGGGGACGATGAATAATTTTGTATTTGATCAGAGTCATGGGTGATCACCCCGCTGACACCACCATTAAATGTGGCCCTGCTGAATATTTAAAATGTGGTCATTTTGGGCGGCATAATTAGAATGGTGAATGGCTTCTCGGCTGTATCTAGGTTAGGGCGCTTAGGTGGTGGATGGAGTGTTGAGGCCATGATGTGAGGCCCTGGTCCGATGCGTAACCTGCGCAAAAAGATGGCTGCCACCTTGTGCTCTGCGTGTGACACGGCATTTCATTCAGCCGCAGATCTGTGGTCTGCAGAGGGAGGGAAAAGTCTTGAGACCACAGACGTGGTCTCCTCCACAGGCAAGGACAAATTTTAAAGGACTATGCAGTTCATTCCTCGCATGGATCTTATCTCCATGATTAATGGCCTGCTCTGTTCATTACGCTTGCAGTGAATGAATCATGGGCAGGTGCGCAGCAACGCTGCAGGCAGCTGCGGAGCAACAGCAGCTCGTGGACGCGTCTTCGCGTGCCCAAGCTAGTGTTGCACTTGGCTAATGAGGTCCAGCGGTACGGTACATGCGAGGTTACAATGGTTTCAATTGGCTGTGCTGTTTCAACAGAAGCCTGGAGTCTGTGTTGCTGTTTTGTTCTTTCCTCTCACGTTACAGGGCAGGATCAATAGACCGTTCCCATTCACCCTGAACCATAAATAAGTTTTGTTTGGCTCTGAAATGTGAAGCCTTACCTTGATAGCATTACCACTATGCACTATAGTACAGAAATATGTACATTCAAACTGTTATAGAATGACCTCAAAGGTCAAAGAGGTTGAAGACCTAACATCTACACACGCTCACACACACAAACACACACATACATAGCCAGACTATAGTTTCAGTTTATTTAACGTATGTACTAGATGTTATGCTATAAGTATCACATATAAAGATTAAATCACAAGCATACAATTAAATCATGTTTTCCATATCATTTTTTTCAATATATGTTTAATAACATTAGTTCACTTTGAATACATGAATACATACATTTTCCCTCAAAAAGTTCATACCTCATCCAAGAGGACTTAAACATAAACGGACCAGGGAAGATGCTCCAGGCGGTACATTTTTCAAACAAATTTCCCAGGTTTTAAAAAGCTGGTCAGTTTTTGAATGTAAAATGGCAGGTGATGGTGAAGCAGCACATTCTGGCGGCCTGATACCTTTTAGTTTTCCATTAGTCCACATCAATAAGATGTTCTTCCATGTAGCATAAATAAGAACACAGTACATTCTTTTATTTCTTAATATTAAACTTTAGAAATGCATCTGTTAAGAAAAAAAAAAAGTACTATAACATAACATTTTTAAAGTGCTGTCCTGGGATGAATGTCAGTCTTGTTCTGCAGTTCCGCATCCTCAAGAGAGCAGAACACCCAGGGCAGGGTGCAGCTGAGCGTCCCGGTGCTCATATGGATGTGCCTTGGAATGGAAATGTACAGATTAAGAGAACAGAGAAGTCGGGGTTATCACGCTCCCGAGACCAAAATAGATCCAGCAGCCTGCAGCCTGCGAGCGTGCAATGTGTTCCGGCAGGAGACATGTCAAGCCGTCACGGGCTGGGAGAGGAGGAACAGTTCCTTTGCAAAATTCCCCATTAACGCGGGGTGATGCTGATGCCACAGGACAACACAAAAACGGAGGCTCGCTTTTCAAGGCCTTCGCTGATCATGACATTTACTGTGCCGCCTTAATGATGAGCAAAAAGGGAGAAGGAAACTATTCACTAGCAACAATGCATTCAGAGGAAAAAATGTATCCCTTACATTTTCTTTTACTGTTACATAAAGACACAATAAAGCGATTACAACATTACAACAAGGGAATAGAATACTTTATTTTTTAGTTTTTTACCACCTTTAATATTTTGAATGTAGTTATAATCATACAAATTGATGTAGATAAACATCAATACAGATTGATAGTTATATGTCCCACCACAATTCGTAATGCCATCTTAATCCAACACTCAATGGAACTTGTCACTACACAATCTACTTGTCACATATATGTACACTAAGGCTACATATACATTAACTCCGCCAGCCTAATAGTATGTTTGTCTCTGACACGTCAAGGCATGGGCTCCGCCAGACCTCTGAAGGTTGTGGTATGTGGTACAAAGCTGTCAGTAGCAGTTCTGGAATTTGCGGCGTGGTGCCTACATAGACTGCAGATATTTTCGGATTGAGAACGGAAGAATTTGGTGGCCGAGTCAACATCTTTAACTCATTGTTGCGTCCTTCAAACCGTTCTTGAACAACGGTAGCTCTTTTCCTGGATTGGACAACTCGGTCGTTACTGTTTTCCATGTCCCAAGGTTCTACCTCGTCCTACCTTGACTACTGCAGACCAGGAACATGGAGCTGCTGTGACCTAGCTCAGAATTTGACAAATACAGTATTTACTGCTTCTGACACATCAACTTAAAGGACAAAAATTTCACACGCAGTCTAATGTACCCTGCCCATTAGGTGCCACTATCTATGGAATTCACTGCACACGTCAGCATAGATATGGACTCCTATTTCTGACAGTACAATGTTCACATCTTCTGCCGTGGTTCTCCTTCTTCAGTTCCCTGTTTTTGTAGGCAAAGGTTGGAAATTGACCTTTTGCTGTAACATACCAACAGACGTGGGGTTAAATAAAGTTAGATGCACTTTTATTAACCCTTGAAAACACAGACTTTGATTTGAAAATTACTTCAGTATCCACTGAACGGCCTTGTTCAGTCTTGCGCAAGGCCTAATGGTATTTGCATCGATTGTTACCTCACCTTTAATTAATTATGTCTCGAGCCACAGAAGTAGTGTGCCATTGGAGGAAAGCACCCTTCTTCCCACAGCAAGGTCAATGGTGTCGTGGGGGAGGGACAGACCGCTGACAGAGAAGAGCATTTTTGATCAGTGTCAAGCAAAATACACATTGCTCAAGGCGTGTAATGTACAGCCATAAAAACCTGCTGATCTGTACAAAAACCTTTTGTGTTTGCCAGTGTGTGATCCTTTAGGGACATTGCTCACGTCCCCACTGACCTATAAGCCTGCAAATAATTCCCTTTTCAAGACCTGGATGAGAGTGCAAGAGTTTTATGAATAGTACTGTAGTAAAGTTAGACGTCAGCGGTCCAACACGTCACATCTGCAGCCTTCATGGCTCGAGAATACCTCCAAACATGGCGAACATCAGCAAATTGCTTCTGTTGCGGAAGATCGCTGCTCGGGTGCGAGGTCCTGCTGCAGCTGTCGGTGAAATGGCCGCCATCCCCGGATGTGAGTAATGCTCTCTTTTTCGCAGTTCCTGGCCCGTGATTGTTGAAATGGGAGAGGGGGGGGGTGGGGGTTTAGAGGTTGCCGTGGAAATTGTCCTCTGGGTCTGCCACTGGCATTCAGCAGGGGGTCCAGCTGATTTTCACAGATCTGCAAAAGATGTGCTGATGTCATATCCACAGTTTTTTAAATGGGCGAGTGCAAAGCAAGTGCTGGTTTTGCAGGCAAAAGGAAGAAGTGGCTAAAAGAGAGACATTGAGTCACAGCTCCTCCTCTTCAGATTTCCACCCGAGACACATCTGGACCTATTGGAGTTAATTCAGTGGCTGCATCTTCTAGCTCATCTTGAAATTTGACGTGATTGTAGGTTTGTCTCACGATATTTGCTCAATGTGAATCCTGCTTAACGTAACAAAATAGTAATAAGGGGATCTTTAAAGTCTTTTTCCTGGAAACAGTTTGTCATCTCTCCACATAATAACCAGTGGTGGATTTAATCCGGGCAAATTAGTCTCCCGTTAATCCTTCATAACCTTTTGCAGAGGTCATTCACTGCTATGTCTAATATAAAAATGCAAGGAGTTGCCATGGGGAGTGCAACACTCATATTGTATTGCAAATATTGTAGTGTACATTTAGGGTTAATGCCGGCCTCAACCCATCCAACACAACAAAGGTGTTGTGGCAAGTATTAAAGGGCTGCAAGTTTAATGCACTTAGGTCAGACTCATGTGTTGGGTATGTCATGTTACGTATTGGCAGTCGGTAAACATGGGCGTTTTATGTTGTCCTGCAAAATAAATGATGTCCACAGACAGGTTTACATAGAGTAGTGAGTGCAGTGTGTTACCCGAGATAGGGCAAAACCAATGGTGGCACTATTAACTTGGCTGTTAATATAGTTATGGCAACTGTAACATACAGGAATAAAGAAACATCATAAAGATATAAACTAATTAGATTTTTATTGTGTTTTGTGTTTTTTTGTGTACTGTGTTTCTTTGCAGTGGTCCATTCTGCTGCCATATTTTAGTCCTGGCTGCTTAATAAAGGAACAACAGGCCTCCTGATTCCCCTTCTATAGTGACAATGGTTATGGCAGTTCTGAGTGTAAAGTAAATAAATATGTTATGTGTTCAATACATCACTAGTGACACCCATACTCTCTCTATTAAGTACAATTATTCAACAAACTTCCATTTCAATTTCAGTTGAATTCAATGTTAACAATATCAACACCTTTTACTGTTGATAAGTGTGTGGGGACAAAATCACCATAACACAATAACCATTTGTATTAATATTTCTACATACTGTATATATAATGTTTCAATTGAATCCCCAATGTGTTATATACACATACAAGTGTTTGAGATTGAATATGTGTGTGTGTGTGTGTGTGTCTAGTCTGAATTGACTGGCCTCTGTGGTGCCGATCTTGTTAATGCTGACACAGAGTAGCTACTGTCTGCTCAATACAAGACCTCATGTGATAAACTTGTTAATTAGGATTAGCTGGAATTTGTACACCGATCTATTTGGGATTGGCAATTGAAATGCCGCTCTCCGTCCAATCCGTCAATGCTGTCGGGCATGGCTTAAAATGTTCTCCAGGGACTGCTGTGTCACTCTTAATACTCTTGAAAGACAAATGTAGTTAACAAACAGCAGAAATTGCTGGAAATTTAGGCCATTTACTGTGTTACATATATTATGCTCAAATCTGTCTAGTGCAGAATGCCTGAACTTATTTCACCCTTTTAAATGCGTGTAACGGGCTTGTAATTAATATCTTTTAATGAGCTCACATCGTGTGTCTATAGAATCATGCTCTCCATTATGGTGACACTTTAGATCCATGGACACACCTAGCCTAATAAAGTCGTTTACTTGTAATTGGTGGGGCTGCACAATATCAATTTTCTTCTTCCTCCTAACCGGATAAAGAACTACGCTGATTCTATTGTGTTCACATGACAGAAAACCGAGCCGCTTTTCCCCGTGATTCACTGAGACCAGAGGCATGGATGCCTTTGGTGTTTGCTTCGCTTTAATCTTTTCTGTGTTTCTGTCTAATTTAATCTCAGTCACTTGGCATGAGGGACATGTTATATCATGTCGTCAGCAAATTAAATGCAAACGCAGATGCCTTTTCTTCATTTTTCATTGAGCCAAGGTCGAGAACACTGCGTGTGGATCTTGAGATGCTGAATGATGGCTTTCTAAGTTGGCTGCTAACAATCCAGGTAAGGGGAACAAATCCCCAAAATCGGTCCTGGACGAGCTACTGATCTCCAGTCACTATGTGTGAGTGTGGGAAACATGCTAAATAGCTTTTTTAAAAAAAAGGGAAGGGATTGTCACATGTGATACACAGCAGCACAGCACATGGTGCACACAGTGAAATTTGTCCTCTGCATTTAACCCATCACCCTGAGTGAGCAGTGGGCAGCCATGACAGATGCCCGGGGAGCAGTGTGTGGGGATGGTGCTTTGCTCAGTGGCACCTTGGCGGATCGGGATTCGAACGGGCAGCCTTCTGATTACATAGCCGCTTCCTTAACCGCCAGGCCACCACTGTTGCGCTTATTTTAGTTGGTCTTGTTGTTTTTTAAAACGTCTGTTTAATAAGAACGTACAAAAACAAGTGTTTCATGTTCATGGCAGCATGGCAATCTTATAACCTGATCACAAATCCGTAAGTTGTGTCGTGTCAACTGAAGGGGGCTACACGTTTGAAAGTTGTTGGTTTATAGCATACTGCATACTGCCCCAGTGATTAAAGTGAAGTGATTGTCACATGTGATACACAGCAGCACAGCACATGATGCACACAGTGAAATTTGTCCTCTACATTTAACCCATCACCCTGAGTGAGCAGTGGGCAGCCATGACAGGCGCCCGGGGAGCAGTGTGTGGGGACGGTGCTTTGCTCAGTGGCACCTCAGTGGCACCTTGGCGGATCGGGATTCTGATTACAGGGCCGCTTCCGTAACCGCTAGGCCACCACTGCCTGCAGTGGGGCAATTAGTAAGGGTTGTTGTACTTGCCGCATGTCGTATGTCTGCAATAGGGTTTCGGCAGCATGGCAACTCGCACCCTGAACGCTAGCTGTCGGACGGGGCCAGGTTTTATTGGTTTGAAGTGAAACCTGACCGGAAGGCAGCTGTGATTCTCCCGCTGACCTCTGCCCTTTTCCCTGCCTTGTGGTGTTTCGATCACCGACACGGAACGTGCGGACGGGCCGTCAGGGCTGTCTAGTGATGTTAAGCATTAGCAATTCAAAATGGCCAGCGTGCTCTGTCCTGTTTAGCGCTTTTCAGTCTCCGTTGCTCTCGTCCTGGCGGAATATCTGCTTGTTCTCCCTCATGTCGCGGCCACAGCTGTACGAACGACAGAAAAGGGGGGCAAGAAAGTCCAGGGCTCCGAAGCCGTGAAACCCGCGCTCCTCTGAGCTAGCCGCCGGCAGCTAATTTTAGCGTCTGCTGCAGCAGCGCTGGGAGAGATTAATGGAGTTGCGCCACACCTACAGTACACTGCGCCCCCGCCACCCCGGCTGAACTCCCACATCTCCCCCGACGGCCCCGGGCCTCGGCCTTGGCGCACCCGGCGCAGCGTGGCACCATCTCAAGCGCGGGACACAACCGGCAGGGTGCCGCCCGCGAAGAGGCAGGCCAGTCGGCTCCATTCAGCCGGGCAACAGATGCTGAGAAGGGAGCAATAGAACAGCGGCGGGTGGCCGGGGGCGAGGACACGGGGAGCCGGGGGTCGGCGGCATGTAGGAGTGCAGGGGACAGGGGTGTGACAAGCGGGGAGGAGGAAGATGAAAGGCGGGCGCGGAAGGAATTAAGGATGTTAAAACTCCGGGAGGAGCGAGCGGAGAGGTGATAATTGATTGTAAGCACCCGGGACCCTCAGGCCTCGTTTGGTCATCGCAGCCGCCCCATTTCGTGTTTATTTCTTTCCCTCCCCCGGCCCCTTCGGGATCATTCCGCTTGTGCAGCTCTTTTCACCAAACATCAGCATCTCACACAGATTAACCGTGACCTTTTTCATATGAGCCTTTATGAAATGATCGGCCCGGTCAGGGGCAGACCACAGGACCGCCGATGAATGTCACTTTGTTTTTTTACCCCGACACAATGCATTTCGTTTGACGGGGGTTAATAGGTTGCTCAGCGTGGACGTGTCCATTTTATAAGTGCTGTTTGCCCTTCCCACTATAACCTTGAGGCTGAATTAGTTCATGTGAGGGGGTCTCACCGACCGCTGGCCGAGCTCAGTGGTATTTTCTACAGGGCTGTGACAGTGCAGTCACTTTCTGCATCTCCACACAAATGCCTTCCTGCCGATGTCACCTCCTAAAACCGGAAACATAAAGGTTTCTTTTAAGATTCTGACTGGTTTATTTCACACTCCGTACCAATCTGCTAAGATTAGTTTTTATGACGCTTTTTCTATGAACTCGTTTTTTAAGATATTTTTACCAGATTTTGATCCATTGAATATGCCTTTGTGGAATATTGCAGTGACCAATCAGTGACCTCATTGATTGTGGTGGTTTTTATTTCAGAATCAGAAAACTTTATTGATCTCGGAGGATATTGCTGATGTAATGACTGACACAGCACACAAAAAAACAGATCAATATAACAATATAAAAAAAACCTATATAAATAATTAATACAAAATTAATTGTTTAGAAAGCAAACACTGCAGAGTGAAAAAACAAATGGTGCTTTAGAATAAATTATTGCACTTTAAAAAATCTATCTATCTATCTATCTATCTATCTATCTATCTATCTATCTATCTATCTATCTATCTATCTATCTGTCTGTCTGTCTGTCTGTCTGTCTGTCTGTCTGTCTGTCTGTCTGTCTGTCTGTCTGTCTCTTTATCTATCTATCTGTACACAATGAACAATACAGTTACAATACTGTGTATTGAATATAAGTATGTTATGAAGAAATTGGAAGTAAGTAGGGTGGTGTTGAAATAAGCGCACCAGCGGGGTGCTGCCCAAAACAAAGTGCCTCACTGCACTGTTGATTGCAGCAGAAACGCTATCAGCCTGGAGTTAGATAACTACAAGGTGGGCCTGTTGGGGGTGAGTTTGAAATAGTCCAGTCTGGTTTTGAATGCCAGTGGCCGGTGATGAACAAGGAACATGAAAGAGGTGGGTGTGATATGTGAGTAGTAGCACTCTAGCTTCTTGGGAGAAAAAACACACACATAAAATAAACTGAGATGAATTTTGAAAAAGGTCGAAAGAAAGTCGAAAAACTAAACAAAAGTTTATCTTCGCTCATTTTGCCTGTAATCCACCACTGCCTTGCGCAAGGCCATAAGAGCCTTTTTAAAATGCCATTAAGTTTCTGCTGAAGTGGTTTAGCCCGGTAATAAACATATAACGTTTAACTCAAAGCATTTCATGAAAGACACTAACAAGGTTCAGTCTTATAGATGAGTGATGACAGGTTTATCGTACCGAACCTGCTCTCTTTAGACTGGAAAGTGTTCCCAGATCATTTCTTTACATAATGAGCTGAGCATTAGCCAAATGGCTGATGCAATAACGAGTCAGGAAAGATAAAAAATAGTAATAATGGGGTTTCATGCAAATGAGTCTGTAGTATTCATATATTCACAGAGGCGTGAGCGGATCGGCTTTGTTAGGAAGAAAAATATTGCCGGACCCTTTCTGTTCGGGCCCATTCTCTCCGGGTGCAGATTGCTTTCAGCACTGAAGTTGGCTTGTCTGATTGAAAATGCTCCATCAGACGTATTCCCCTCTATTCATGCAAAGCCACGCTGCCTAATAACCATCACAGCCACACGGGAAAATGTAGATGGACTTTTAACCTTGGCGCGCCGTGACCATGACAATCCAAACCAAATCCTGTCATCGCTGACTGATATTTATACCAGCACTTTTTTCGAGTTTTAACCTTAAGATGCAGACTCACATGGCTTTGCTCTTCTTACGTCTTCCATAATTTCCCATTTCACTCTTCTTATTTGTGAACTTTTCTTGTGGTGATGTGGCGTGTTCTCAGTCGTGCATGCGATATGTTCCGCACCTGAGTGACTATAAATTATGTATGGCATCAAACGAGAACTCTATCTCCCGCTCTCTCCCTTGCTGTCAGTGCAACCGTTGATGTTCTCGTTAAAAATAGTATTTGTGTTCATCCTGTTTCACTCGGTGAGTCCCACGGTGAACTTTTTTCTGTCTTGAGCCTCAGTTCTCCAACCTGTATTCTGTCACACTGAAGTGTATTTTAGTTATTTCAGTCGAAGGGCCGAACTCTGGGACAAGGCCTATGGCAACAATAACACTGGTGTACAAAAAAAAAAGACAAAATGTTCTCTACAAAATACCTGATATTATAGTGATTATCAGCGATTAGTCTTACTTTGTACTTACCTTGTACCTATTGTTTAATTGTGAATGTTAATAACAAAACAATAAAAACATAACATTATGTCTTACATAGTTAGCAGCCCAAGTTATTATTTCATACATAATACTTACATACCTAATATATTTTTAGATATTAGTCAACAGACTCTCCCATGTTCTACCATGCGTTCTGCCAAGGGTTGCCACACATAATAGAACATAGATGGCACTTGTCCATCATACTCTGTTGTGCATACTTCACTCGTTCCAGCAGCCATCACCTGTCAGCCGCATCACCGCTGGAACCATCATTGTCCCTGGATGTGTTTTTTGAAGTGTGTACATCTGGACCTGCGTCTGTTTCTGGAGTAATAAAGAGGCTTTCTTCCCTCTTCCCTCTCCACAGATATTCCATATGACCTATGACCTGGCCAGTGCTGTGGTGCGAATATTTAACCTCATTGGGATGATGCTGCTGTTGTGCCACTGGGATGGCTGCCTGCAGTTCCTGGTGCCACTCCTGCAGGATTTCCCTCCAGACTGCTGGGTGTCGTTAAATGGCATGGTGGTGAGTGGAACATTAATGAGTTTTAAGATTAAGAAGGATTTAAGCAATGGAAATGTTCTGTTATAAGCCACTTAAGGAACTAAAAGTCCTGGTATCTGATATATAAAGCTGCAGAACAATGGGACATGTGAATGTGGCAGAATGAGTTGAACCTACATCACCTGTACCAACTATGACATCTTAACCATTAATCTTAATTGCCTCTTTGTGTGTAGAATGCTAGACAGTTTGAAAGCAAACATATTTTTTATTTCACTTCATCTGCCACGTTTCATCACCCGTCTCAGCAGTTGAAAAGCAACTGAAGCAGATTCAACGATATAGTCCATTTAACCCCTAGTTATTGTTTTGGATTGTATGACTGTTAATTACATGCACACATATGCTGTAACCATGCTGTAACCATGTTCCATGTAAATCATGTGAAAAGGAAGTGGGGGGGTATTTGTAGGAGATTTTTATTGCAAGAAGTTTTATTGCAAGAGAACATTAAAAAATCTTGAAGCAACTGTTACTGGTTTTGCACTTAAAGTGAATGTTGCTCCATTACACATGGAAACGCTGTCTAAATCAGATATTCATATTCAATTCATTATAAAATGCTTGTGCTGTGCTTGTTTTTTGAAGTACATTACAATATGAACCCTAAATAATCTTGGTGGCAATCCTGCCAGCTGACGAGTGCGGCAAATCTTTCAAGCCTCTATCCAGCTAAGACGTTTTATGCACAGAAGTGAAGGCATCCGCTTTAATGGACATGTGGGAAATCTCTTTGCCTCATTAAATGTTTGCCTGCGTCCTCTAGCTTTAGCGTGGCATTAGATAACACGCAGATATGCTGTACATGCTGTTACACAACTGTTTTCTTTTTTAACACCGGGCCTAACACGAGGTTCTTATAGTCCCATGCAGGAAGACGCTATTGTTCATTCAGGCGTCATCGGTGGTCACAAAATCCGAACGTTGTATCCCTAATCTCGGTGCCCCCTGCTGGACTTCCCTTGTCATTGTCTTCTGTTCATGCAGATTCTTCAGTTCATTATAGGCTTTGTCTTTCCCAGACGTTATGTGGTGTCATCTATCTCTCCTTCTCTGATTTTTAGACTGCATTTATTCCCATTTCCCAGTGTCCCTTGTTTTGTCTTGCTTGTTTCCTGGTTTCCTTGAGGGAACCAGCTTCCTGGTTTTAGTCTGTTTCGGTATTTTTCCCTTGCATTCTCTTCTGGAGTTGCCTTTGAACTGAAGTCTTTGAGCTATATGAAGGAATCAATGTCATGCTGCTTGGAAAATTAACACAATTAACACATTTTGATATTATGGAGAAAGAATCTCCACCAAGCTGTCACCATTTCTCTCCTTCAGCATCCTTCGGCACAGGTTGCGTTCAGTCTTAATTTAGCCACCTTCTCCCTCCCCACTCTCCATAACGGCCCCAGCGTGGAGAATGCGTGGCAAGAGGCTTCCATGGGCCAGTGAAGCTAAACAAGTTATGTGAAGAATGGAAAAGATTCTCATTGTGCTCGTTCCCCAAAGTGATTAAAATCACATCAGTGTAAGCGGCCTGAAGCAGTCGCCCACAGTGCAGTAAATATGATGAATTACAATAGTAGCAATATGGCAGCTGGAGTGAGGTGCAGTTCAACTGTGGGCAGGTTACCGCCAGTTGCCTCAGATCTGGTTCCTTTGTTTACTTGCCAATGAAACTCAATTGGTATGTGAAGCAGAACTGAACTGTAATTTAATCAGAACATCAATGAAAAGGAAGTAAAAGTAAGTTTAAAGTGAGAAAAAATTGCTTTGCAAAATTACAGTACAGTCCTTGTTTTCACCCCTCATTGTATGGGGGTGATTTTTATATAATGTACAGGCCAAAGGTTTGGACACACCTTCTCATTCAATGTGTTTTCTTTATTTTCATGATCATTTACATTGGTAGATTCTCACTGAAGGCATCAAAACTATGAATGAACACATGTGGAGTTATGTACTCAACAAAAAGTGGAGACCTGGCCTCCACAGTCAACGGACCTGAACCCAATCGAGATGGTTTGGGGTGAGCTGGACCGCAGAGTGAAGGCAAAGTGCTAAGCACCTCTTGGTGCTAAACCACTCTGGGAACTCCTTCAAGACTGTTTGAAAACCATTTCAAGTGACGACCTCTTGAAGCTCATCGAGAGAATGTGTAAAGCAGTAATCAGAGCAAAAGGCGGCTATTTTGAAGAAACTAGAATATAGAACTTGTTTTCAGTTATTTCACCTTTTTTTGTTAAGTACATAACTCCACATGTGTTCATTCATAGTTTTGATGCCTTCAGTGAGAATCTACCAATGCAAATGGTCATGAAAGGAGAAGGTGTGTCCAAACTTTTGGCCTGTACTGTATATTGTACATAGTATGCTTCTAATACCACTGATGGACGCTAATGATGAAGATTTACTCCAAGTCCACAAACAAGCTGAATTTTTTCCTACTGTGATTGGCCAATTTATACCACGTGTCTCTATCACGGGATATCTTAACATGCGGATGTTGCCTGCTAGGAGTGCGGTGCAGGAAGAACTGGGGCTAAAAAATGAGAGGTTCCGGCACCAGCGCAGAGTGGAGACTCACCCAGGGCAGGGTATCAGCCCACCAGCGGATGCACACACCAGACCTACAGTGAATTTATAGTGACCAATTCTTCTTGTATGCATGCGTCCGAATGCTGTGAGAAAACAGTAGGACCCAGAGGAAACCTGCACCAAATGTTGGGAGAGTATGCACAATCTGCACATACAAAGGCAGGGCCAGGAGTCAAACTGGAAACCTATGATACATGATGATATATGTTGGATACATGATGATATATATCGCTAACCGTCACATCACCATGCGGACGTGCAAAGAACTCAGTCAAACCAACTTTATTCTTAAACCTCATTTTGTGTTCAAGCATGAAGTCTTGTCCACATAGAAGGTTGGACAAAACCCATTTCCTAATTCCCATTTCACCCTTAAAGTGGACGAAAAAAGTTGTTTTGATTAGCAAGAAAATGATCACTGTATGTGACCTTTAGTAACCAGATCTCAGACCAGCTGAACCACTGTGGGAGATTTTGGAGTGAATTCTTAGCGTCTCCACCAAGGTCATTAAAACACCAAGTGAGAGGATCTTTTGGAAGAAGGGTGTGCATCCATCTGATTGGTCAGTGGAAACTGCTGAGCCTGTTCCTTGCAGAACCGGAGCCGTTCTGGTGATACAGAGTTTGTTTTAGAAGGATTCTGTAACCATCTTCACACTTGGCAATGTGTGCACCTTACTTTGGATTTCTTGCAGATTACAAACACTTACGTAATAAAGAAATAATTCTGCCACACACACAGTCATGACTCACTACTTTCTCTGGTTTTTCTTCCAGCTAAATGAGAGGTCAAATGCTTCTGGTTGCTCATTTTGGGGGGGAATGAGACAGGATTTGGAAATTGCCCCCGTGGGGCTGGATTTAAAATGCTGGCCTTGGGTTCCTGTTCTTCCGCTGAAGCAGAGGATGAGCGGTGCAGTGATAGGTCTGCACTCACACCGCTCCCGGTGTGAGCACTTAGGGCGCATGTGTCATCGCTTTTCACCATCACATGTCCACCGTCTTACGCACCACAAACATCCACCCTCGCGGCACAGCACTGGAATGTCCCATCCTCAGTATCCTCTGTCATGTGTGGCAGTATGAGTGGGGTAAATGTATTTCTGCCATGGTTTGTGCCTACCTCTCATTTTATTGGACAATATGTCTGTAGTTTTTAGTGAGTTAGTGCTGTGAGGTTTGATGTTCTCAATAATAACCGCTAGAAACAAGTCTAAATGCAGCTGTTTCTTCTTCACATTATTAACTCCTCTGCCTCTGCACACAACTCCACCATAGGCTTCGGCAAACCCCCTCTCCTCATTTAGTCCCAGGTTTTCTATTCGCTCAAGTTGTTGGAGAAGGGTGTAAATTTGCCAGTACCCATCCCATGAGGGTGCTGATTTGAGCAGTCCTGGCCTGAAGAGCAATGTTTTGTAGGAATGGGCGGTAATGCAGAATAATTTGCCTAATGATCTGTAAGCTTTTTATGAACCACATTATTTCCTGAATTCTTAGAAAACTGTAATTGATGAACAGGTGCAGTGTTCTGGTCCCAGGGTAGGTAGTCTGTGGTGCCTTAATGATCGAAAAGCCAATTACACCCTTTGTTGTGTGGTGAATAGACTGAACATATTCCCTGACTACAATAAATAGGAGGTATCAATCAAATATTATAATTTAGACACAGAGACATTTTAATCAAATTGTACTTCATGTTGAATACAAGGAGAATGGATGATGCAAAATAATATTATTTAATACAAATAGGAAGTGCATTTAAAGGTCTACAAGATATAGACCTTTAGAAAATTAGAAAAGAAACAAAATCATCTCAGGCATGGACTTGTTTTTTATATATATCTATATATCTATATCTATATCTATATATATATATATATATATATATATATATATATATATATCTATATATCTATATCTATATATCTATCTATCTATCTATATATATATATATATATATACACATATATACATAAAAACATTTTCAGCTATGCTAGTATGCTTGTAATTGTTGGTGAAAGCACTTAATGATCCAGTTTAATAGACTGAATTGTGCTCAGAATGTGGTAAAATGTAAAATGAAGGGAAGGGGATTAATTTTATTTACAGGCAATTTCCTTTTAAATGTGCTGCAAGAATATTGCTCCATGGCCACTGGTCACGTGTGACAACAAAATAGTCAGAAAAGTCAGGATACCTGCATTTCACCTCATTATAAATAATTACGCACAGTGCAGATATCAACGCTCCCATGATACTGGCCTGAGCAGCAGCCAAAGGCTTCCCCTAGGCCTGCGTCTATCTGATTGGTCCATTTTATGAGCAAGTGATGGTGATTGTTGTGGAGAAGAGAAGGGGAGAAAAAAATAAAGAGTGTTTTTTTTTAACCTTAGGCAAGGACTGACCATGCTGACAGCGGGGATGAGCAGATCCAAAGTGAAAAGTCCAGTCCGGCGTTGACATGCATGGCCTCTCAACCTTTCAGACTGCATTAATGTTTCCAGCTGAATTTTTAATCAGCTCTTTTGCTGTATTGTCAACGCTTTATTTTCCCTGACACAGCTTGGGACAGTTTTGATGGCTTGTCAGAAAACATAACTTTAAAGATCTTTAGATCTTTTTCTAAAGATCACAATTGCAATTGTGGGGCAAACAAATCTTTTTTTATCGCTAACACAAAACACAAAAACCTTCTGTTTGGCTTTTACCATCACCTCTTTGGTGCTGGGTTCTCTGGGTTTGTGTTGGATCTGTGTTGTCTGCCTGTGTTTGTTCTTTTGAAGGCCTGGGGCCAGTTTAATCTCTGACAACAGATAGGGGGAGGTGACGTAGCATACGGTTGTGCGAGGATGAATGCGGCGGGGCTGCAGATAGTGCTGAGTGCTGCTGTACACGACTCGGGAACTTATTATCTACATGACTAATGGAAGGACAGAAGGCCCCTTCCTCAGGCAAGCAGCTTTTCCTTAATCACAGGCGACAGTAATGAGGGGCCAATGCTTAGCCCATTGGACCTGGACTAGTTTTCTTGGGAGAAAATCAGCCCTGGAGAGGGGAAACCTGAAATAATCGTATTCTCTGAACAATGTTGCTGAAAGGAACAAGGAATTTCCTTGTTTAAAATAGTACCGTCCAAAAATCTAATGTGTTATAATTCAAGCAGTTCAGTGTCCCACTGCACTCTCAAACGGAAGCATGATAGCCTAGTGGTGAACCAGAAGACCCCAATGTCACCCCACTTCAAACCCTACTTATTACCCTTGAGCAAGACACTTAACCCTGAGTGTCTCCAGTGGGACTGACTGTGTAACTACTGGTTTTAAGACGGTCCGGATATGGGTGTCTGCTAAATGGTGTAAATGTAAATTGTAATCCATTCACAAATCAAAATATATTCTAAACAATTCATTAACATACCCACATTTGGCATATGGCTGGTGGTGGGCCTAGTGGGTAAAGAAACGTACCCGTAATCAGAAGGTTGCCACCAAGGTGCCACTGAGTAAAGCACCGTCCTCACACACTGCTCCCCGGGCGCCTGTCATGGCTGCCCACTGCTCACCAAAGGTGATGGGTTAAAAGCAGAGGACACATTTTGTTGTGTCTCCGTGTGCTGTGCTGCAGTATTTCACAATGACAATCACTTCACTTTCACTTTTATTTAACAGATGAACACAGTTTTGGCATTCTTTCTTCTACGGAAATACAAGTACTTCCCAACTCTGTTGCAGAGGCCCCCATGACTGTGTGACACTTGTAGGTTTCTTTGCTTTCACTCTTCTGTCCAGTTTATCACAATACAGGCTTGATAGAGTCACTAACTTGCTATCGGATGAACCTCTGACAAGGTAGGAGCATACCAGAGGTACTGCATGGTGCTACAGAAGGCGGTGGTAGCTGTTGTGGTTCTGGGTACCTCTCACTCTGTAAAAGTCATGGAACCTTGATGCAGCAAATCACGCTTCATTTCTTTCATGTATCTGAAATACAGTTTACACAATGGTGTAAAGTTGTGTGTCAGCCGCATAACTATGGAAACTAATGCCGTGTCTAATGCTGAGTCTCCTGATGTGTATAATGCACATAATGAGTTTTGGGCAATATGTGTGTGTTTCTGTGCGTGTGTGTGTGTGTTTGGAGCTATGGAGTTTGCTGAGGCTCATTTGAATTTTTATTGCTAAAGTTATTAGCAGAGTTGCTCACAGTACCAATACTCTCAAGAGGCCAGATAATCTCATGCACATTCACACATACATCACACATTTTTTATTTTATTTATTTTTTTGGACAATGAGTCAGTTTTTTCCCATTGGATTTCGGGTGTGAAGACTTGCATTTAACAGGATTGTTAAATCCTTGATTGATTTAGTGTGTGTTTGCTCTCCATGACAACAAACACATCCATCATCCATCTCTGATGCATATAAAAATCAATGCATATTTTTATCTGCCAGATTCAAAAGCTTATCTAATCTTGGCCAGCTTTAGAGTAGGGGAGCTACATAGCTTTGTCAGATGAGCAGTAAAGAAGGATATTGTCAGTGGATTTTCAGGCCTAGTCTCATTGCTAATGCACTTCCCAGGTGTTAATGGTAATTTCCACTCCAGAGTCATGTCCTGTGTGTAAAGATGCACTCCATGAAGAGATCATACTTTGGGCCATATTAAACTGCTGTTCCTTTGATGCATAGACATTAACAGGCAAAATAGTATAAAAAAAGCTTTTATTCCTTTTAAATATTTTTGTGGGGTTTGATTCCGAGTGTATGTGGAGGTTGCATGCTCTCCTTATGTAGGCCTGGATTTCCTAAAGGTTTTCTACTTTCCCTCCACTGCATGCATGCTAGGCGGATTGGCATTTCTAAATTTACTGTAGGTGTAAGGCATGGATGTAGCTTAGTGGGTAACACACTCGCCTATGAACCAGAAGACCACAGAGTCTGGTCTGGGGTCTGTTCCCCAAGATATGGATTGAGTGATAACCTAAATCAGTTAATAAATGTTTCAAATATAATACAACCATATTATTGTTAAATCAAACATAAACATCATCATCATGACAGAAAAGGATTTGTTTGTAATGTTGTTTAACGCCTCTCACTTGACTGAGATTTCTGTAATATGTTTTTATCTGTAGTTTTTGTCGGGTTCTGTCCAAAACCAATTTTTTTTTTTTTTTTTTTTTACTGCAGAAAAAAAAAGTCGCTCAGCTGCCCCATGTTATTGCAACACTACATCACAAAAGCAGTAGGAAGTCAAACGCTCTGGTCTCATTTCATATTGGAGCTCGGCAGGCAGTTCCTTGTCTTTCCAGTAGATCACAGATGCCGCTTTGGATAGCTTGGTGATTTGCCAGTTGGTGGGCAGCAAAATAACAAGGATGATAAATGCGTTATGAGGAAAAACAGCTGACATCTGACAAATTCCTTTTTGTTTTTCGTTCTTTTCCCCTTTAGCAGGGTGAAGTATAAAATCTTATCATCCATACTAATAGAACGTTTTTATGTTCCCATAAGCTGGGCATGAAATGGTCGACAAGCTTTTATAATAATGCTTTGAGATTACAGGGGGCATGTGGGGGTATGACTATGCACTGGTTAGCTGTGGCTCTCCCTGACAGTAGTCCATGAAATATATTATAACACATATATATATACATTTTACACATACAAGAACACATTTTGTGTTTTGAGTAAAACGTAATATTTCCTTTAAGGCTTGCTGGAGTGGAAAGATGGAAATGAAATGGTGTGACATTAAATGCATGACGTGTGACAGGAAATGTTTTTACCAGGTCCAGGAAATGTATTTATGGTGTGTATCATTACTGGCACTGACAAATGTTTTTATTAAAATGGTACTGCAGCCAAGAGGGCACCAGTGATTTAAAACCACTTGTCCGTTCTGTGGCCACTTGTCTCAAGGACTTTTGTCCCAAGCTTGTTTCTCTGTCATTAATCTTCCCACCATGTTTCTCCACGGAGCTCCTGAATGGACAGAATATCGACCCATTCTCTCTTTGCACCATCTGAAATGGTTTACACTTCTTTAAATGATTGCATGTTGTCTTCCTATGTTCTAAGGCCTCCCTCTGGATCAGCGGATCATGTGATTGCGGCTTTCTGTGTCTGGCTCAGCACAGTTGTCAAGCCTCTTGTGCTCTTGAATAAATCCTTGAAGATGACGGATGATGACGCGCAACAGCAAAAGCTCTGCCAAGAGAGAGGAGACTAAGACTTTTGACCGTGAAAAGCTGTTTACAGCCCTTTACTGACATGGCATTGCACATGTGAATGCAGGTCCGGCAGTATTTCCAAAGAAAAAAAAGTATTGTGTACACTTACATAAGACCAAAGTTTGCAGCTGGATTAGATTCGATGTACAAGATTTTAACTTTTGTTGATATTTTATCGTAAAATAAAAATGTTCCAATTAAATAAATGATTGGTAGCTATAGTTATTGAATGTTATTATT
Source organism: Denticeps clupeoides (assembly GCF_900700375.1). Taxonomy (NCBI): domain Eukaryota; kingdom Metazoa; phylum Chordata; class Actinopteri; order Clupeiformes; family Denticipitidae; genus Denticeps; species Denticeps clupeoides. Next base: position 14,165,908 of record NC_041709.1, on the reverse strand, counting down.
ATGATTAAGCGCTGCATTTTTATTGTAACATTCATTATATAATTTTGCGGATTGATAAATATAACCTTTTATTCAGAATAGAAAGACAATAAATATAAACCAAAGCTCTCAGGTGAAAAAGATGTTAATGAGGAAGCAGCACTTCCTCATTAACAAAAACGCAGTGTTCTTGCTGGCGTTGCGACTTGGCTCTGCTGGGCTTTTTTTTGACCAATTGGTGCTATGTTGTGGTATAGTACAGCAAATGGCAATTACATGGTGAAAGAGGGAGCAGGTCTGCTTTTTTGCTCAGTACCAATGCTAGTGTGAAAAACCTTCTAAGATAATCACCACTGCGAACTCTGCGAGCACATCCAGGTGTCCCATCTGTGTTTGACTTATTGCAAAATTTGTAACGGAACAGTGTCTGTGACATACACTCACACACAGCCAAGGTACATGCCTTGGAGGAATAAACGAATACTACGTGTCAAGTTTAAAAAGAGACCCATTTAATTTCCAATTATCAATATTTTATAGCAACTTTTCTTTTTTGTTACGCATGACACATACTTGACCACATCCTGTAGAATACTTAAAGTCATCAGTTTTAATTGTGGAGCTCCTATGCGCCTTCACTTGTCCAGCTGAGCCCAGGGTGTCATGTCCAGGCAGGAACATGACATGCAAAGACCTGGGGGACGTAAGGCTTCGGGGGCTCTAATATAACAGGGATTGGGACGGAGGTTGATGCCAGAGCGATGAAGGCAATTATCAGATAATTTTTCCCAATCAGACCCTCACAGAATCAGCATGGAGATTAAATTTCATATTAATAGGTGAGTCAGCGCAGACGCTAATTTAGCAATAAATGTGCCATTATGCAGGCTGCATGATGGATTCTGCCATTTGGACTGGCAGATATCAGGTTTGCTGTTTGGAGTGGCAATCGCTAAGTCCGATCTCCTGCAGGACCACCGCGCAACACGACATGCACAGGACCCATTACAGGCACGGCATGAAATATATTCAGATCCGATGGCACAGATGTATGCCAGGTGTGGGGGGGCGAGATTTACGGTAATGTTCGTGAGCTACGCTGAGCACTCTCAGCACTTTTTTTGTGTTCGAAGGACAGGAAGCGATTCAAGCAGTCAGCAACTTGGGAACAACTGTGGGCCACGGAGCTGTCACATCCCTCTTTCTTATTGCAGTACACTCTGTCGAACACACACACAAATGCGAAACATTTACATAGGGGTATATTTCTCACTGGTTCAGCACAGGGTTCATACCTGTCTGAGGTAATGTGTCTTAGTGGAGTACCCTGCAACTGAAAACACGTGAAAGTAAAGTGATTGTCATTATGAGACACAGCACAGCACACGGTGCACACAATGAAATGTGTCCTCTTCTTTTAACCCATCACCCTCGGTGAGCAGTGGGCAGCCATGAAAGGCGCTAGGCCACCACATGCCATCATCTCACCCCCTTCTCCCTACTCCCTTTCCTCCTTAAATAATATAAATAAACCTCACAGGCCATTCTGATGATTATAGCAGCAGAAGAGGAATTTGACATGATCCCCTCACATGGTACATTCCCCGTTACTATATATCCATTTATTTTATTTTATGCTTCCCACAGCTCAAATGCAGAGAACTGCAAGCTATTAAAAATGACTTTGAGTAAGTAGTCAAATAGTCTAATTGTGCACGATTTGCCCATAATTAGAGCCTATCTGGCTCGGAGGCAGAATGGCTTGGCAGTAATGCATTTCTGCCCGACTGCATTTACAGTGAATTCCATTAAGTGCAGTTGTGCTAATTGTCCCAGAGACGAGCACTCGGCACACACAGTCCTGTTCCCTTCGCCTACGACCGAGTCGGCTGCGAAGGATTCCCATGGATCAAGTGTAGAAAACAAATGGAAGTAATAGATGATGATTAGCGGCGCCTGTAGCCATCAATTGCTTCACAGCCCATGGTTACTGAGAGGAGAGATAGAAGGCAGGGGAGAGCGAGTGTGAGATAGGGAGAGGAAGTGTTGCACTGTGTGATTGTCAGTCTCCGAAGCATGAAGTCTGTGTTGGCAGCAGTGTTCTACGGAGGCTCGCTGGTGCCTCCCAGCCTTAAGCCCTGTCCCTTCTCTTCCTGCACAGAACGACTCCTGGGGCAAGCAGTACTCGTACGCACTCTTCAAAGCCATGAGCCACATGCTCTGCATCGGCTACGGCGCCCGGGCACCCGTCAGCATGTCCGATCTGTGGATCACCATGCTCAGCATGATTGTGGGCGCCACCTGCTATGCCATGTTTGTGGGTCACGCCACCGCCCTCATCCAGTCACTGGACTCGTCCCGACGGCAGTACCAGGAGAAGGTAAGGTTCTCCGACCCATTCTGCATGCCAGTCTTTTTTTCTCTAAGGCTGGATGATGTGGGTTGAACCCTAACCCACGTGGCCATTTTGTCACCATTTTTTGAAGGTGCTAGGCATAGCACGAGGCACAAAACCTAAACATGGGATGTGCCAGCTAGAGTAAGGTCAAGGACTTGGTCAGGTTGACTTAATTAATTGATAAAGTAAGAAAGAAGCAATCTCTAATGATGTTTGTGATGATGTGATGTTTTGGGCTCCTCCCCTTGTAAACTCTGTTTATGAAATCATCATGGAAGATTGTGTTCTGGGTGATAGAAATAATAAATTATAACTCACCAAGATACAGATTGGTACTAAGTGGTTGTTTATTGTCTAATTCATTTATGGAAATGGTGGTGCTGGCCGGCCTTACACCAGCGAATTTTCCTCATGTGCTGCACTTAGCATCAGGTCGAAAAATAGAGAGCTTATCTATTCACTTCACTTTTGGGTGTGAAGAGATAACTTATGACTCAAAGTCCATTTTGTTATTTATTACAATTGAGAGAACAGATGCTCTTGCACAAGGTAACTGCACTCATTGTTGCAGTTTTCAGATACGTGTTGAAATATGCTCTGACATGTGACTTTAAAACACATTGTGATCACTTCTCCCTCGGAGGCAGTGAGCAGATGAGCCCAGTGAGCAGCAGATTATTCCACATCTTAGAATCTTGTGTTTCTGAGGGTTGTCACGTTTTAGTGGATTATAATATCCTACAAAAATAAAGCAGATTTATAAAAAAGCTTTCTGCTTGAGCCAGTGGGCATGTAGACTTATTGACATTTAAATATATCTCTGTTTGACTAGACAGACATGTCACAGTAATTCATCACGTACCCTATTATTTAAACTTTTTTAAATTCAAACACTGTGCAGAAAAAAGGTGAGCTATATTAACATGCAAAATAATGACACACACATTACAATTATAATGGAGTTCCATTAAATTGGTTGTATACCAGTAAAGAGTGATCATATCCAGCCTCGATGTTGTTATAAATAAAACTGGTATGGTATGGTATGGTATGCTATGGTATGTTTTTTTTAATTGAGCGGTTATGTATATATTTTTTATTGAACCGTTTAATGTGCAGAAGTACCAAGCTACAAGCTTCTCATTCGTACCGAGTTCCCATTTGCATGAACAGACATTAACAATAATCAGCTGCACTCAATACCAACATGCTTAAAACCTTTTTAAAAAAAAAATTTTTTTGAATACTTTTAGTATCAGGGTAGTGTCCAGGGTACTGTTCCAAAAAAATAGATTTTTATACATTCACCATGTGATAATCACCCATAAATGATATGTTCATATCTTATTGATCAGAAAAAAAATATTACAACCTGTTTAGAAGCAGTTCCAACCCATTTGAGACTGATTTTATGCTGTTTAGGAGTATATCATGCTACTTTAACTAAAAAAATGTAATTAAAAATTGATCTTAAAAAAACATCAATATATCAACACTAGCTGCCACAAATGTCTTAAAATTTTACCCAGTCTTAGTACAAAGGACATTCCTGCTATTGACAACATCCTCAACTTTCTTACAGTTGTCTTATCTGGTTAGAAATGTTAGATTTAATGGTCACAAAGTTAATGAAACATCCATACGTGCTACACAGTGCTCACATCAATTACTCTGTCACAGGCTACCTGTTATGTCTTATCGTCAGCGTGCACAAAGATAGTGTCACCTTGGAAGTGACAATGAAAAGGTAGTCACAAATGGGCCAAGCATTATATTAATTTAATCCAGAGGCTGCTGCATTACCTGCTGTCTTTCAATGAAAAATGTATTGCCCTGACCTTGTGGGGGCATCTGCAAAGTGGAAGGGGTGCTCTGAAATCGAACCAGCAACCTACTAATTACGGGTCCCCGGGTGCTAAGCAACACATTCAATGCAATCTGTGACTAAATATGAGGAATAATTAATTTCATTAACTAGCAACTGGTTTTTAGGAAAGAGCATTCCTCGTATATTTCATATGACAAATTCCTGCTGAACTCTCATTACAGAAACAAATGGGGAAGTAGTCAGTACAGCGGTAGAGTGCGGCTGGCTTGCTTGTCGAATTGGGAAGACAAGCATGAAATGCGTTTCCTTTTGATGTGCCTCATGCACTCGCACGCGGCTTATTATGCCAGAGGAACCTGTGCTGAGTCTTTGTCAGGTGGTATCTTTCAATTGCTCCTTTCATTGCTGCTCTGATCCCTGATGACAATGGGCAGATGAACCTGGTTCAAACCCTGCAGGAGCTGAGGCATGAGGAAGAGATGAGAGGACAGTGTTTGCTCTTCAATTGACTGTAAATACACCACCAGCTGTACCTGTAGCTGTAGTGGCATCCTCTGCTGCAGCAGACTCACCTGACCTCTCATCCCTCCACCATAACACATTACCTATTCAAGCACGCTGAGCGCGTGCCAGCCGCTCGCAGATGCAATTACGATACCCCAGCCGGCTCCGTACGGCACGCTGTCCTGCAGCCATTTTGTCCTGCTACACGATCTCTCATTACAGAGGCGTCGATAGATCAGCTTGTTTTGCGTCTGGTAGTGCTGATGCTGCGCCTCATAGCAGCAGTGCTGCTCTGTGTGCCAGCACTGTAATGACTGCACTTTAAGATGACATACTGCTAATATGGGCCTTATCAGGGCCAAGAAATATTCCAATCAAGGACAAACATCAGTAGGACACAGAGCTGGGGACCTCGTGCCCGGAACTATTTTTATTTGCGCTGTTTACAAGAAGAGGCGCAAGCATTTTTGGCACACCGTTGCATCACCAGGGCTGTGAATGGGGCCATTTATAGTTCATTGGTATGTTTGAACTTTGGAATAGAAGATGGGGTTTGTCACTGTCAGCAGATGATTTCCATGCAAATGAAACTTGACCGCTGAATTGCTCCTGTCATCTAATAAAACACTGCCACCTTTAGATGCACGTTTAATACATTCAGCAGATATTGCGATATGGTGGTGGGGACACAGAAAGTCGAGGTGGAAATGACCTTTTTCAAGACACAGTTCTGAGAAATTTTTGAAGGCCACGACTTGTTGGCCAAATCTTGCTTTTTTACAGAAATTGAATTTTCAATGGTCAAAAAGTTTTTTTCAAACTCGATTTTAGATGAACTGTTTATCTGTTCCTCCAATATGACTGGTTTACAGCTCATGGAAAACACTACAAATGATCATATTTTATGTCACCTACCTGAATTCAGGCAAATACTGTGAAATCCCAGCATGCAATGGGTCTGCAACTACAGAATCTCCGCCCACCTCATGGCAGCCAGTCCGTCCTGCTGAGTAGAGGACGCAGAGTTATTGCAGCATCACCTCTCAGAGAGTGTGAGCGTTTCTGCAGGACGCAAAAACTGTCCTGCATGTGAAGGGCGTGCAGTCAACTTAATTAGACTTCATTAGCTAAGCCCTCCGGATCCCGGTGAATCATGGCACGGTCATCACAGACACAAGCGTTCAGCACTCCCACAAGGAGTGACTAACTGCTGTCCCAACACAGAATGACACATCTTTTTTACACATCTTATTTCCAGCTACGAAGCTGGAGATTACCGGACAGTTTGTGGCCTGAATTTGTCCTGCATTAGACTCATATTTATTCAGAGCACAAACCAGTACACACAAAAAAAAACCACTGCAAAACAAACCAGCAACCAAAAAACGCACACGTATACACAGCCTGCCACGGTGCAGGAAACTGGTTAATAATTCAGCGTCTAATAGGAGCTGAATCAGTAAACTACCTCAATGGAGATTCCGCAACACAGGGCCAGTGCCGAGGGGCCGCTGCCGCCTGTGCCCCCTGTGGGAAGTGGGGGCCTGAAGCCACGGCGGATGAGCGGAGATTCGTTTTTACTTAGTGCGAGTCTAGCTTAGCCCTGGCCGCCGGGTTTCACCTTCTGCAAACTTTGCAACCAAGTTTAAAAGTGGAAATGTTAACAGACCATAAAAAAAAACCCCAAACCTTTTCCCCACCAAAAAAAAACAAAGCAAAACAACAAAGATCGTGCTCCGCGCAAATCAATGTGGCACAAAAAAGGGGCGAAAGCAGTCCTTATTTGCCTTTTGCAGCAGTTTCCCAATCAATTGAGTGCACATTGTCTCTGTTTATTAACCAGCCTGACTTGTACTGTATCCATTAGATGTTGGGCGGCCTTTTGCACTGCAGCAATTATGGTACATGAGACTTTTCTCGGCAGGCCACGAGACAGCAGGGGACAGTGTGAGCGTGAGAAGTGGTGTCTGGTCTCTAGTGCGGTGGCAGGCGGGCCACGATGACGGCGCCCATCAGCATCCTGGTTGGTGAGCGCAGGCTGATTAAAATGGATGAGACTCACTCGGCGATGACATCGTCCGGCATTGTCCGCCGCATGGTCGAACTGTCAGAGCCGTCCGAAGACATAAATTAGCGTACATTACTTACACTCTGGTCCCCGACACACACGCCGATGATACCTTTCTGGTTGTGTGTCTCCGCTGTTTCATGAAATATGCAAGGCCTGCCTTCCACCAAACCCTGACTAACGCAGAGTGTCCTGTGTCTCACCGGCTGCTACAACACTCAAGTATCAAGTGCGCCGTGAGCCGTCCGACCGAAACCGATCCCAGTTGGACACACAGGTGTCTCAGATGCACCTGTGAGGTGTGGTAAATGTCATCCCGAGGCCTACTCTCTCACCACTGTGATTTTAAATAAGGACACAGACATCCAGAAACAAATGGTTTCTTTCCTCAAGATTTTTGGGGGGTCACTAGATTGATGGCGTGGCACTTTTTATTCTGATTATGTCATTTCTCAGGCCAGAGCTTTCTTTATTGGAATATGTATACATCACTAAAATGTACCTTCGGTGTCAGTATAATTTGGAGAAATTAGACCAAATTCTAAATTCTAAATAAACCTGAATATGTTAGAAATAATAAGGCCAGGGGTATCTTAGCAAAGCATTTGTTGTCTCTGTAGCAGGGTGATCGAGGGGATGCAGTTGGAACAACAAAAGTTTTTATTCCAATCCCTAATTAAAAAAAAACCCACAATATCAGCAGGTAGATAAAACACAGAGCAGAGACTAGGCTTATATACATAATGCACAAGTGATGAATAACAAACATTTATTTCATCGATATGATTTTTCCCCCATAATGTTACATGTGACAGTTGTATTCAGAAGACCTGCATCACTTGTCCTGTCGCCCAGTCTTCTGCATTTGAATAATACAGTAAATACCATAATAAGGATATCATGTTTAGTACATGTTGTCCAGAGCTACCTAACCCCACTGCCTTTTCAGACTAATTTGCTAACAGTAACCTAATACAGGCTCTGTGGTGAACTGTAAAAGGGCATCACAACCCTTTGCTCACGATGGGCCGTGACCCAGTAACATTCAAGCTCAGCATTAAATGCACAGCGTGAGCCCTAGTGCGCTGCATTATCCCAAGGTCTATTAAAAGTGCTCCAGTGGCAGGAGAAGGGTAAGTATATTCATAGCTGGGAAGGAGCTCCACCGCCCGCCACGGTGACGATGCTATCGGAGCGGCCAGTCAGGCCTAAAGCCATACCGACTTATGGACTTGCCACCTGCTCCCCCGCAATGGACGAACCTGGGAGTGGAGAACACAAATTGTGTGGCTGTATAGGTGGAGACACGCAAGGTCAAAATAAAGGCACAAAGAAATATTGCCTTTGAAAATCATTTCTTTTTTGGAACAGATTCGAAAGGTTACATGAAACAGGAAGTAAGATAGAGCAATCCGGGTTCTCATTATCAATCTGTCTGATCTCTTTTATGCTCACAGTACAAGCAAGTGGAGCAGTACATGTCCTTCCACAAACTGCCAGCAGACATGCGGCAGAAGATCCATGACTACTACGAACACCGCTATCAAGGCAAGATCTTTGACGAAGACAGCATCCTGAGTGAGCTTAACGACCCCCTTAAAGAGGTAAGGAGCCAACACGTGTCTCAGAGGACACGAGTTTCACTACGGTTAGTTTCCACCATAAAGTCCACTCTTGTCAATCTGCTTTGAAGCAGTTCGTCCATAGCTTGAGCAGCAGTGTGGCTATGTGTTCCTGCCAATGCAACACTGGACCTGCTTTATGAATATTGAACCAGAGGGGTGTATGGTAAATAGTATTTATTGCTCCTCCTTTTTATTAAAAATATTCAGACAGTTAACCTTCCACATTTTGAAGTTTTTTTTGCTGTATGTAACAAGCAAATTTGTTTGATTATTTTGGTGCTAAAACTGATCCAGACATTTGCCACACAAGTCTGAACTGCGAATGCATGCATTGATTGGCTGGTAATGAACTGCCTTTACGGTAAGATATTAATTGTTAACGTGAGACAACTCTCTGTCGGGGGAAGACCTGGTGATGCCATGAAAATACAATCCATTCAGCTTAAAGGAAAAAGTGATGGGTAGATATTTTGGACGTTTATTTAATGTGCTAATAACTGTACTAACACGTGTCTTTATAAAGTTTCACATTTGTCATGTTGGCAGCAAACCAAGCACACACCTGAAAGGTAGTTATACTGTATGTCAGTGGCAGAGGGCATGGGGCATTCTCATGGCACGGATTCAAATAGAGCAGAGGCCATTACCAGCGCCCAGATGGATTGAGGAGCATGGAACAGGAGTTGAGTGGGTAGGCCGGCGCGGAGACTGACAGCAGAACAGTGGAGCTCTGAAAGGCTGAGAGATGAGCTTGCAGTGATTGTGTGTTTGTGTGTGTGTGTGTGTGTGTGTGAGGCCAGATGGAGCCTCAGAGAATGATGAACTTGGTAGTACAGGAGGGGGAGTGGGTGTTGTGTGACTGAAAGACACTTGAGTTTCCGGGACGACAGATTTATGGATGCTTGTTGTGATTGAAAGAAGAATTTATTATCCAGTCTTTTTTTTTTTAAATGTGGAAATGGGTTTGAAGGTTGTTGACTAGAAACTGGAAATCTCCCGAACTGGGTGAAATGGGTGGAGTAGCAGGATACTCTGTCTTCCATTAATTATTAGCGCTGGTAATTGTAAACATGGTGGACTACCAGATGGAACCATTGTGAACAGAAGGGACACTGAAGTACCAGAGAAGTGGCACATGAGGTGCTAATGGAAGGTGAGGCAGGGGCAATGTTAAAGTGGGAGGGATGGGAGAGATCTGGACGCAGTGAGTGGTGGTAGGAGTGAGACTTTCGCAGAGGATGGATGGAAACACACTCCAGGGCAGGAGGGCGTCAGAATGGTAAATGCGGGTTCTCACGCTGATTAATGCTTTCTTGGCAAGAGCACATTAGGCCTCCAGTGTGGGACTGCTGGAGGACAGGATTGGGACATGGCTATAGAAGGGCCCTTCCCTAATCTTAAAAAAAGTGCCCGTTCAGCCACAGGATTTAACCAGTTCAAAATTAATTCAGTACAGCAGATAAATATCAGCCACCCACATTTGAGAATGCGTACGCCAAAAACCAGGTATGGTTTGGGTACATTCGATACATTTTCATCCATTGCTGGTTGATCAATGATCTGGTTAGTCAGTCAGCAATAACATTTTTTGCCAGGATCTGACCAGCAACACATTCATCTATTTTTATTTTTATTTCATGACCCCAGTGCTGGCCTTCCTATCTCAGGGGAATAGGATATACATGGCATACACGTCAGCTGAGAAAGTGAATGGATCTCAGTCAGCCTCAGTCGTTCCAGCTGATTCATGATAGTAGGACAGAGTGTAACTGACTTGTAATGCTTCAGACTCAGTTTCCCTTGGGACGCTGTCCTGGGTAGGACTGTACCTTCTCAGCTGTCAGGGGGCATTATCCTCTGTGGATGGGGATGGGGTGTGTCAGCTGCGAGCTACAGACTCCCGTTCAGTAAAATGTTTGTGTCTGATATTTACCTGGTAAGGCTGTCTGGGGAAAACATGGCTGCGGGGTACACCAACATGGACTTAAAGTTCACAAGTGCCCAGGAACTACCTATGACAAAATAAAGTCATTAAATACAACCTGTCACAATAGTCTTCTCTAGTCTGTGTCTGTCTGAAGATTGACAGGCCATGGCAGCATATACTGCCGGATTCTTCATGCTACTGAAATAGTGCCTGTCATTTTTTTTTGTGAATTCTTTTTTAACTTGGCCTTTCAGTGCAGCAGGCTCGTCATAATACAGATCACTTAGATCAACAAAGTCCAAAAAAGCACAGAACAGCTCTGTCAAAGGAACAGCGGCCCTGCATACTGCATTACTGTAATAATAAAACAAAACTGGAAGTACAGAAACCAGCAAACAGCGTACGTAATTCACAGTGATGTAATGAGACAGAATGAGCTCATGTAACAACGACACAAGGTGAGAGAAAAGCTAATGTTTCATTGCATTTTTCTTTTCTTTTTTTTAGTCACTACTATTTCTATTTTTACAAACATCACCCAGCGACAAACTGGATATAAATAGGAAACATCGGGTTGGGAAGGGGGGTTGTTTTCGCTTGTGGAGATCCGGCACTGGATGCTGGGTATCTATTTCATTGTTCGTTGTGCCTGATTGGGGTCAAAGCCCCCCTGGCTTTGGCTTGTCACCCGTGTGTCCGTCAGCACTAACAATGCATCTTGGAGTTGGTGGAAAAATTTGGTCTGTGCCGAGCGAAAGCCCCCCAGGACTTCTGCTCTACAGTCGTCCTCATCCTCTGGGGACTGGGGTTGGTGTTCAGTTTAAGCATGTAGGAAAACAAGGCCATTCACAACATGTAAAGTTCTTCTTCATTGATTATTTTTTTCTGTCGCTACATATGTCGTGATTGGTGGCAGAATTAGGTTTCCTAGTTCTAGTTTAGGTTTTCTAGTTGTTTTACCAGTCCATCACATTTGATTTATTAGGTTTTTCTTAAATTACGGAAAGTAATAATTTTTGTAATAGTTACATTTTAAACCCATTTACTATATGTAATCCATATCTTGTTTACTCTAGGGATTTCCTACTTTCAGAACATGTTACATTTCTTTACGCTTGCAGAATTTCAGATTTTGTGTAATAATCAAAATATCACAATTTTTCCTTTTTCATAGGAAATTGTAAACTTTAACTGCCGGAAACTGGTGGCCACCATGCCGCTGTTTGCCAATGCCGACCCCAACTTTGTGACAGGCATGTTGAGCAAACTGAAGTTTGAGGTGTTTCAGCCAAATGACTACATCATCCGTGAGGGCACCGTTGGGAAAAAGATGTACTTCATCCAGCATGGCGTGGCCAGCGTCATCACTAAATTCAACAAGGAAATGAAGCTCACCGACGGATCCTACTTTGGAGGTCAGTGTGTATTACACTTAATTACGTTTTTTTATGCAACCCCTTAAAACCTTACCATTGCCAGTTCATGTTATTGTTCAGTAGTTACACTACATTAGTAGTAACTATAAGGATTAAATGCATGAAACAGGATTTCTGAACAACTGGTGATGTAAACGTATAATGTCACAAACATATTCTCTGCCACAGGAAATAACATAGAACTAGTCTGTGGAGATTTCTAGCTATATTCTGTATTGTCACAAATGCAATTTCTTGAAAACCCTTGGCAACTGTGGCAGGAAAATAACTTTGCCATAAGCAAAGAAACCTTGAACAGAACCTGACACAACAGGGGACCCCATCTGCCTCTGGCCATCCTAGAGAAGGCAGCAGTGATGAGGTTATTGGGTGAGGGTTATAATGTATGTCGCTAGGGGGTTGCAAGTTTTGAAACTCTCCACCTATAGATAACATGCGTGCACTTCGTACTTTGTAATGTAACGTTTTTTTCTGGCATTATCTGGTACGGTATGCACTGAGCTCTTACATAATGATCATCTGCTCATTCAAAGGGGCAGAAACTCACCTTCTCTCCTACCCCCGAGGACTGACAGAGGTTGCACGTCTGTGGTTAGCATGGCACATTGAGCAAAAGTTCTTTGCACATTAACAAGGGAGTAATTCACCTTGCCAACAAACAAGAGCATTTAAAAATCCATTCAGCAATCTGAAGGATGTCATTTGACATCAAATATTGATTTATTTTGTATGTAAAAAAACAGACCCACAGAACTAAATATATGAGTATACAGGTTCAAACATGTTTATATAAATTTCATTCTTTAAATAGCTGATTTATGTTTTAAGTTTACATATTTCAACATTTTTTATTCTTTTTTGGCCTGTTAAGATTTAATAACACGGCATGTCTGGCTGCAGACACACAGGAGACACACAGGGTTCACAAAACAGAACAAAACAGGATTAAAGTGCCCTAAAGAAATCTGCAGACGAGCACATAAGAGAGAAAGCTAATCAGCCAAGGAGATACTCAAGAGGCGAAATTCACTCATTAAGCCACCACACTTTCCATCTCTCGCATCTGAATATCCAGAGGACCATGCTAATGTCAGTGTGAAATGAACACACTAATCAGTACTGTCAGCGCTGGACCTTCACTGTCCATCCCCATGGGCTATTAGGTGATTAGCATTCTATACTTCCATATAACCTCTGTTATGTCATCTTCTTTTTTTCTGGCACGGTGTGCCCCACCCACAGTAATCCGGTAATAGGAAAAGGAAATTAAAATGAAACAAAGCCTTTTCTGATTATCTTTTTTTTGGCCATCATGAAGGGTGTAGCTTGCTTTTTCCCCATGTTAAGTGATGATGCCAGCCACCTGCTCCAGTGGGCAGCCCATCTGGTGGGGATATTTTTACCCCATGGCATGAGCATGGCATTAACAGATCACTGCTGACTGGGCATCACAGCAGCTGGCCTTGCCAGGAAGTGTGCTCTTTACCTCCGTTGAATTACGGTACCTGCACTGGGGCCAACCAAGCTGAGTGAACTCTGACCTCAGCCCATACTGTACATCTGCTGCTAGCATTAGGTAACTCAGGCAGCTGTGTGCAGTAACAGTGGAGAATGAAAGGAAGAGCGAAAGTCTCTTCAGTCCAAATGTGATCTAAGAGTGTAATGGTCAAAATAACAGTCTATTGTCAAAGGAATAGGTAAACTTATACACATCTTCACTATTAAAAAAGAATATGTAGGACTGGTACTCTTGCAACGATAAGTGAAACTTTTCAAATGAGACATTATGCTATAATCACTGACATTTACATTTTTACATTTAAGGCATTTGGCAGACACCCTTATCCAGAGCAACTTTCAAGTTACCATCGATAAAGTGATAAGTTCAGGCCATCTGACCATCTTGTCCCATCTCCAGCACATCCATAAATCAATACATTGGTTGGTATATAGGCTGTGGTGCCACTGAGTAAAGCACAGTCCCCACACACTGCTCCCCAGGTGCCTGTCATGGCTGCCCACTGCTCATTAGGGGTGATGGGTTAAAAGCAGAGGACACATTTTATTGTGTCACTGTGTGCTGTGCTGTGTTTCACAATCACTTCACTTTCACATTTTCAGAAACACTCCTTCTAAGAAATTATCAATTATCAAATAATAATGTAATTATGAAGTTGTATTTGCTGATCCCCTGTGGGAAATGCCTTGTATGCAGCATCCAAGTGTCTGAAGTTGTTAACTATGTTTTTGTTGCCTTCATTTTTTCCCAAACATTATACTATCATTCAAGATTCCTTCAGAATTTTGATATTATTACATTCTGAAGGAAGCTCTTTAAACATCCTTCATTTGTGTCATGCCCTGGTTGAAAATGCAGGTTTAAAAACAGACTCTACCTAAAGCAACAAAAATTTATAGTACTACTAATGTCCATCAGTGCATTGATTTGATGGATTGATTTTAAAATGTGTGGGTCTCACTGTTACCATCCAGCAACATTAGTAGCCAATGAAACACATATAGAGAACATGAATTTGGATATTTTTCAGCACAACCAGAGTCACAAGTTATCTTTCTGGACATTTCAAAATGAAAATACATCTTTTTTTGAGATCAATAACATGAATGAACACATTTACTTTTGTTACTTTTAAATTTGGGATTGACAACCTTGTCTGACACATTATTGTTTGTTAAGGGTCAAGCAGTTCTCCTGCTTGTGTAAAACAATAAGTTGTGATCTTGGCATAACCAGACAGAAAATTTATTTAAATAAAAAATAACCATTCATCACGTACATTAAGAATAATACTGAAATATTTTCACCCTTATTTCTTTAGATAGGGCGGTGAGCCAGCATGCAGGCTCTTGAATGAGAAACCTTACGCATGGCAGAGAAAGTCAAGGACATCTAGGGAAATCCAGGAGTCACGTTACGTTTTATCCAGCCACTGACATATGGGGTGTTTTGCAGGGGATTAAAAAGATATTTTGCCATATTGCACTACTGGCATGGTTGGACAAAATTAAATGTTCACAAATTGAAAAGATCCCTGGGGTGTTACACAAGAGCATCAACCTGAATTAACCAATCTAAGATGAAGTAAACTGGTGAATTTAGCCCTGTTCCATAATTAACAGAGAGAAGTGCATGAGAGGGGATTAAATACATACCCACACATAAATACATACATAGACATACATACAAAATACGCAGCTATACTTTGCCTACTGTACTGTGGCCAGTGTGTCCTTGGTCATGGCTCACACTTTCTAAATGCTCCTTTAATTACGTTTTAAACCTTGGAACTGTAATTAACACAGTAATCACTCTAAAATGCATGAGTGCATCATACTGTTGAGGAATCAGAATCATTGTTTTATGTCCTAATCAAAGTCAATGGAGGTATCTGAAGAAGTCTGAGTAAACCGGCAAGGACTAAATACAATGGGAAAAGGACAGAGATCAAATAAATACAGGTTATGTTGTTCATTAACTTTCATGTGTGTGAACCATAATAAGGCATCTTTTAAATGCACATGCACAGTATGAGCAATGGGGTAAACGTGTATATGAACGTATACCATGTCCATGTTCTTCCTTATATGCAATCCACTTTATTTTACAGCCGTCAGCTGCAGCAGGCAATGGCTCTCATGCAAGTCATTAGCCAGACGACTTGTTGATGAATGGAGTGTATCGCTGCGGCGACAGCCGGCAAACTGCTGGCATGTTTGGGGGTTTATTTACATGTACATTACGTGTCGTTTTGTTTGCATCTCACACTGACACTGAGACTCACAGTCCATTTGTATGATAATCTGTTCTTGTGCTCAAGGTTGAGTTTCCCAGCCCTGTGTGATTTTTTTTTTTTAATATGAATATACATATTTATTTTCTGTATTTTGTAGAGATCTGCCTGTTGACAAAGGGTAGGCGCACAGCAAGCGTCCGTGCCGACACCTACTGCCGCCTCTTCTCTCTCTCGGTGGACCACTTCAACGAGGTGCTGGAGGAGTACCCCATGATGCGACGTGCCTTCGAGACCGTCGCCATCGACCGGCTCGACCGGATTGGTAAGATCCTGACACTCCGAAAGTGCCACACTGCCTGTGCCATCTCTTCGTGGTGTATGTCTGTCCTTCCTCCACCGCACTTTGTCTGCCATTGAGTGTTGCATGCTGAATGTAAACTGTCTGTATCTTCCTTCCTCCTCCTCTCACCTCTACTGGTTTGATTAAGATGGAAACCACTGAGGTAAATTTTTTTTTTTTGAAAAATTAGACAAAAAGTCGTGAGAGTGTTAACAATAGAAAGGCAGTGCATGTGGTTGTCCGAGAGGGGATCAGGCCACCCCGGTTTGCTTTCGGTTTGGTTTTGACTCCACTTGGACTGATGCTGAGTGGACGGAAGCTGAGTTCATCTGCATGTGCCTCTGCTCCATTCACTTGCACACCTGGGTATGAGCAGCACCCCAACCCCCTCTCCACAGCCAGCCTCGAAGAGCCCCCTTCACATGGGGCCTGGGCTGGAGATTATACGACCTTCACGCAGGGGCCTCTGAAGGGCCACTTGCTCTTGGCCCTCTCATGGCATGAGATGCCAGTCCTTTTCACTGAAAAAGTCCTTCAACTTTTTTTGTCTTCATTTTCACTTCAGTTCAATGAGATCTTACTTTAATCAAATATTAATATTATTCATTTGATTTCTGTTCTCTTTTGTTTCGTTTTTTTTTTTGTTTTGAAGAGGCACATGTGTGTGATGTTCAGTCTGCCTGTGGCAACAGTGTTCCTTTTAAGAAGAGTCTTCTTTTAATGCATTAAGAACAGTTTGAGGCAGTATCGACAGATATTAGAAAGTAGTATAAACACACTGCTCTGAATTAATTTGATTCATTTATTTATTATTTACATGTTGTTTCGTTCATTTATTCTTGTTCAAATCACTTTTCATGTCCACAGTACCTCTCCCAATGTAGACGCCATGTTGACCTCAAATTTTAGCTTGTTGTGAAGGGCTCAGAATGGGTGCAAGGTCTACATACAACATACAAGCACAGACTAGCGTTCTGCTGCCTTAATTTACTATTCTCATAAAACTCATTTGAAAAGTAGATCTTTCTAAAAGTTTCATGAAATATGTTTTGTGCATTTACAGCATAGTATATTTGATCAAACAAAACTCACCCATCAGCTGCATCATAGTATTAATTATTATTGAAACATTTGGATTCATGTGGAAATGTTGCCTTGAATTCTTTGTTTAAGCTTATAAAATGTTTCTTATTTGTTTTCTTTACTTTCTTCACCTTTTGTGCTTTTTTTTTTGCCTGTTACAGGCATGTTGAAATTGCTTTGTGCTATTATTGACAGCACTCTAATATTATTGTGACAATAGTGTCACAATAAAGATACATCATGCTCTGATTCAACCAATTTCATCTAGTTCATCCATACAAAAATAACAGTGATAACTTACTAAGTAATTCATCAGATAATGTGGAATATCTCCAACCAAGGACTGGCTTACATATAATTATTAATTAAATATATATATTTTAAATTTCTGTGCCCTCTGCCCTTCAAGTAAAAAAAAGAATTTAAAAGCAATCCTTTCAGTAAAGGATAAAACATTGACATTCATTGATTGATCAGAAATACATTTTGGACCAAAAAAGGGGTTTTGACTCATACAAGGGAAAATATTAAGAATGTTATGATTGGTGCTCGATGTACTGCATTTGGTGAAGTGCTTGACTGGAAAAAAATATATAAAAATAAATAAAACAAAACAATTCTATGCCTTGACAAGAATGAAATGTTTCACAATTGATGTATCTATCTCTATCCAAAAATTATTTAACCAGGAGTTCCTCTTGAGATGAGCACATCTCGTTTTCAAGAGTACCCTGGCCGACGAGTAGGCACCAGGTAAACTCCTCGTTCAGACCCCAGACCTCCCACACTGCAGCCACAACAAAGCATCCACAGACTGATACTGAGTGGGCTACCCACAATGTCGTCAGAAATAACAGTGCAGAATATGTCTGTCCCATGGATGATGTTGAAACACTACTTATTGGCATAAAAGAAAAGCTTGTGGCTTGTGCTTCAGTGTTTTAATTCAGATCATTTAACTTGCTTGCCAAATTATATATTCTACACATGCTTGACTGTTTTAAATTCATTCACTGTAACGCTATTTGTGTGTAATACAGTATTTTATATTATCATTGCATTATGTTACAAGGCTCCATTTTCATCCAGAAATGAAAACAAATATTCTTGTTCTCATCTGCTCATTTGTCACATGTATGTGTTAGAATGAGAAAATGTGACAGGAGGGATTTGGGAGCCGGGTTATATTGTGGCAGACCTATTATTAGGGATGTAATGTCAGCCGCCTGGCTAGGCGCTTGAGTGCAGCGATGCGCCCCCTCCACGCCTCACTATTCCTCTCATTAATTAGCCCGTGCAGGAGCTCACCTGCCGAGAGAACGTTGAATAAGAAATCAAAGGCGTGAAGTCAGATCGCCCCTTGATGAGCCTTTTCTCCTTATAATCCACTGCATCAATTTTAATCCACGACTACCTCATTTTACACCAGGCCAGGGACAACCAAGAGGGGTAAAATATAAAAAGCGCTGTTTGCTTCCAGGCTTATAAAATGTCTTGGGTGCTTTGAGGGCACAGGGAGCTAGGAATGACCGTGAGGACACTGGTTTGCTCAGAGAAAGCTCTCTAAGTGCCAGGCCAGTTGTGTTTGTAGATGAGCTTAAGGTCACAGCAATTGGACAGCGTTATGCTTTTATAACCTTGTGCTGAAATGTCTGACCTTAGTGTCACATTGAAGCGTCCAGCCTGTTCTGGAAGCTGCTGTATTATTCTTTTTTAGCTGTTAGGCAGTGTATCGACTTAGATCAAGGGGCGCTTCTTCTTCTTTGTCATATGGCTGAACTTAATCAATAATTGATCTTAATTAGCAGTAATAGACCCTTTGGAGATTAACAGTGGTGAAGGCATGCTGACGTGATGCGAATGAATGAATGAATGAATGAATGAATGAATCTTCAGGTATAAGATGTTGCAGAGGACTTGTGTGAAGTCTTGCCTCGAGGTTATTGATTTACCGCAGTAACGTAAGAAGAGAGTGAAGATGTGTAGAGGACATCAGCAGCATGGGTTAGTCATCATGAAATGTAATGCAGCAGTTAACCTTGTGACACATTGAGTGTGATGTCACTCCTCGCTGTACATTGTCACATGTGTCACATTGGAGTGTTGTGAGATGTGACAGATAGGAGAAGCTTACATTAAACGTAATGGCCAATTGTTATCGCAAAGGACACAAGGCTTATATCTGATTTATTTTTAATGTGTGGTTTTTGTTTAAGTCGACTAGCCGCACGTGGTTCATAATATAATTAATTTATTTTATATCATGAACAATTTCCCAATTATCAGATTATACCTCTGCAATAAATACTGGGGACAGAGATAATGGCGAATGGTGCAGTGTCCTGCAATGTTGGGACTAGTTTGTCCAGAGCACACAGTTGTTGACAAAATTATTACTAATTAAGTAATTAAGTTACTTTACCATTCAACGGATTAGGATCATTTAGAAATGTTTTTCTTTGAAGAAAATGAAATGGACTGAACTGAATTTGACTAGAAACAGTTTTCACGTGTGTTAAGACCAATGCAAAAGGTTTCAAATTAGCATTTAAAAAAGTGTCAGACTTGCATCAGTGAACACAGCATCCTTAGGAACTTGGTTGATGGGCCATCTGCATTTATGCAAATATTACATTCATTAACAGCCATTTCCAACTACCACAGATATTTACAATGTCTGCACAATGAATGTGTTGTTATTTTATCTGACAAAACAATGGTGTTCTATCAAAAAAGAGCACATTTCTAAATTTTCATAACTTACCATACATGACAGTATACATTTGTGTTGCTTGAATTTAGCTCTATGCCCCATTTCACAGGATGAATGGCATATTCCACTGTTATATATACATTTTATGTCTATATATTTACATATTAAATGTAGAATGATTTTGATGTGCCACATTTTTTCAACGTTTTGTGAATTTTAACTATTTTAATTGTTGCATGCCATTTGTCAATTGTTAGGTACTTGTTCTATTTTTATGTCAATGTTTTTTCTTTTCTGTCCTTCGTCATGATAAATGATGTCATAACGCCATGATAAAGTATTGACACACTGAAGGTGGCACTGTGATCTCAAGTGAATACATTTTTCTAGGTAAAGAATGCACATCAGATATTATTGTAAATGTCCATGCGCCACAAATCATTTAACATTTTTTAATTAAATTTATATTGATATTATTGATTATTTTTCAGAAACTAATTAAGTGTAAATTTTATATACATTTATTTTACATATATGTTCCTTATAATCTTTAATAGTAATCGAAACTATTATTAACAACATACTAAGCAATTTATTGAGATTAGGGCTAGTTTTATGATTTTTAAATTATATTGTTTTTAATTATATATGTTTTAATTGTTACAAATTGGTCAGTTGTGAGTTATTTTTGTCCATTATTTCTCTTTTTCTATTCATCGTCATTTTAAGTGTATCAATACACAGAATATTGCACTGTGATCTCAACTGATATCAACTGATAAGATATTATTGAGTTTTATATAAATGGTCATCTTCCACTAGTCGTGTAGCATTCAAAACAGATAATTGATTAAGGTTCAGAAATTAGTTGAGTAGTATTTTTCATGTAGACTTCTGAGCTTTGAGATTGAGCTGAACTTATTTTTCATCAACCAATGAGACAAAAAAGGCTGTTTTGGTAAGTACCAGTCAAGACTGATTCAGAAAATTCTCGGGAAACACAGTAACGTATGTCAACTTACAAGGCCTGTTTTATCCTCTTCTCTTTCTCTGTCCCTCTCTGCATCTCCTCACATCAGTGGTGTCAATAACATGTTGTGCTTGTGTTGTGCTCCAACATTTTCAGCATTTAACTTTGATCATTGCCATTCTTCAACCACCTTTTTGGATGCCATGTAAGTCTGGAGGCCCAAGTCTGTGTATTCCCAATTCTGGTAGCAGTAGCCCTAGCAGTGTGTTCATTTCTGCCGTATTCTCTGTTCTGTGTTAGTGCCAGCAAATGGAAGTAAATTGTACATTATGGCTGAGGCTCTGTTGCAATAAACAGGGGATCTTGTGGTTTCCCAGTGCACGGATGGCTTTAAGAAAATAATCAATCACACTTCGCGCAGCTGCCAAAACGCATCGGCCACTACTCCCCCACGCGATCATTGCCCCTGTGATTGTCGTCATGAACTGGCTGTGCTGAAGATGGGTCTGTCCTGGGGCTACCCAGCCAGCTCTCCGCGGACTCGCCCTTGTCTTTTTGGTGAAGCTTCCTGCTGTTAACTCCTGTCCAGCTGAATAAGTGCTGGCGCAATGACCGCAGCATCTCACCTTTTACCGCTGGCCCCCTTTATTACCCTACTGACAGTATATAAACAAAAAGGTTGCTGCCACAACAATTTGACTGACTGTATTTGAAGGCTACTGGGTTAGTGCTGCTTTCTGCTGGGCAATTCAAACAGTGAAAACGGCTAAGATGGATTTTTAAAAGCATAACAAGAAATGTTATTTAAATTTGCCTGGAGCATGAAAGAACCAATTATACAAAGAGCCTTTATACGGAAACAATTGGATTTTCCATGTCAGGACAATTACAACACAGTATTCAAACCCTTTTTATCATGCACATAGAAATCATTCTATATGTGTAGAATTTACATACATACTTTAAGTTGCCCTTGATAAGGGCATCTGATGAATGCAGTAAATGTAAATGTAAAATGGATGCATATTCATAGGCCAGATTTTTCACATCAGGGCTAGTTTTGTGATAATAATTGTATAATATTTTTTCCATCTATCTATAAACTGGAACCATTAATAAGAGCTGTCAGACTTAATGCCTTTGCTGATGCAGTGTAGTACAATTGCCTATGAGTCCAATTTTAAACCAGACACATATGCACTTTTTACTATAGATGGTCCAAAATTATAAGGGGAAAAAATAAAAATAAATTTATGTGCAGGTTGCTAAAATGTTACAAAGACATTCACTTTGTTAGGATGATGGCTTTGATTGCCCTACCAAGTAACATATGCGAAATAAATAAATCACAATTCTCAGACAGTGTTGATCATAACCATGAGTTCCTAACCAAGGTCCTCTTTACTTAGTTATGTTTACTAAACAAACGAATCAGTTTGCCAAGACCATGGCAGAGAGCAATAAGGAAAATGAATGGACTTTTCACAATCAAATGATACTTTGCCAAATCATGAAAACCCTCCCAATTTCTGCTGCAGTCTGTAAGAATGTCTAATAATTATTTGTAATTACTTTGCTGGCACTCAAACTTGTTATTAAACCTCATCCTGGGAGTGTCTGTCAACAGTCACCAGTAAATGCCTGACACGGAATCCCTAGTTCTCCCTTGAAAACTTCAATTCAGACAAGAGCGGTCAATCTCTGTACAACCCTACATGCCAGCCCTGATGAGGACACATTTGACAGGATGCGACACCGTTGATAGGATGAGACCAATTTCATGCCTCTGTGCATAGCAAAGTCATTTGTTAGCCTTAATTATCAGTGCCACGCCGCTCACTCTACTCCTGCACATGAGAAAGGAGTACAATTACAGGGCAATGAGCCTAGTGTGCCCTCGAAAAAGTCATTTTATTGATTTCTGAAGCAAGTCTTGCTCTGAAAGATCTTATTTGCCTTCAGATATATAATTCAGCATATAATGACCCTTATTTTTGGCTTCCCCTAGATTAAAATGACCTCCTTGATCCCTGGTGGTTCATCATTTTTTTAATGACATAAGGGCGCAGCCCATGTGTGATTGAAACGATTGTATGGCCATTACCATTGTGTTTGTGGTTGTTAGTTACCTCTAGTAATATTGATGTTCATTATGTAAAGTGCCTGTGTTTGTTATTGCGATAGACTAACCAAAAATGATTGAGAGATGAGAAGATAGATAAACATCATGTCTACTGTAAAATAGAGTGATGTTCACTTTCATTTCCATTTGCACTGTTGAGCATATAAATTCCATTTCATATACTTTTGTGGAGTCCAGTGCGTCCTGACAGCAAACCGCCGTGTGCTGAAGTCATGTCTCTGTTTGCCTCATTCCAGGGAAGAAGAACTCACTGTTGCTACAGAAGTTCCAGAAGGATCTGAACGCCGGCGTCTTCAACACGCAGGAGAACGAGCTGCTGAAACAGATCATCCGGCAGGACCGGGAGATGGTGATGATGGTGGACCGCAAGCAGTCGGTGACGGGGGTGAACTCCACGCCAATGTCCGGAAATTCCATTATTAACTCTCCGGCCCAGCCCCCGTTCGCCTCTGCCTTGGTGACCAACCAGTTCCAGCAGTCCACCCCCACCAGCTACAGCGCCTCGGCGACCATTGCCCCCACTGCCCGCATCATGGCCGCTTCTATGCAGGGCTGCTTCCCGGCATCCAGTGTTTCCCATGGCAACCTGAACTCGCCCAACCCACCCACACCTCTGCAGCAGGCAATCATGTCACCATGCTCCTTCACCGCGGCCGTGTGCAGCCCCCCAGTGCAGACCCCGCTGGCTGGCCGAACGTTCCAGTACGGTTCTCCGACCGCCTCGCAGCTGTCACTCATCCAGCAGCCCCTCCCACCACCACAGCAGCAGCTGCCCGCACAGGCCTCGCCTGCCTCGGTGGCACAGCAGCAGCAGCAGCCGTCCCCCCAACAGCAGCTGTCCTCCCCTCAGAGGAGCGAAGTCCATAAGAGCGCTCAGGCCCTCCAGTCCGGCAGCTTGAGTCGAGATGTGCGCCACCTCTCCGCCTCACAGCCCTCCCTGCCCCACGATACCTCACTGGTGACTCGGCCTCCGCACCCCGCGTCCGGGGAGTCGCTGGTCTCCATTCCTACGCCGGTGGCCTCCGCCGCTCCTCCGGTGGTCCCGGCCCCGGGCTCGGCCCTGCAGAGCGGCATCCGCACTACTGTCCCGCAGCGGGTCAGTCTTTTCCGCCAGATGTCGTCAGGAGCGCTACCTCCGGTGCGGGCAGCGCCGTCGACCGCCCAGCACAGAGATTCCACGAGTTCCAGAAGAGAGTCGGCGGTCTTGAGCAGTACAGAGACAGACCAAGACAAGATGCGTTTCTCCTCGAATTTATGATCTTGTTTTCATTTTTTCACTTTTTTTCCCCACTTTTTTTTAAAAACACTATGATTTATTTTATTCATTTTTATGGAGACACACAAAAAAGAAAAGAAAGACAGACTTGAGTATTTTTGCTTTTCTCCAAAAAATTCTGAAAAAACAACCTCATAGACACCCTGTACAGACTTCTCTTGTATTATATTTTAGACACATATCCTCTTCAACATAAGAATGTATATTATACAAATATCTATGTGTAAATCCAACTAGAATATTTGGCATTGCCTATTTGAAAAAAAGAAAATCTAGCATAAACATGAGTCTTCCTTTCTGAAAATATATACGTGTGTGTAAAGCGATTTCCATTTTATGATTGATCTTTGTTTTTCTGTTGTATTGTCTTTTCTTTTTTTTAACTGAAATGCAAGGTGATTCAAAGACATTTTTAAGAATCTATTTTTTTTAATGAAAGAAGATGAAAAAAAGTCCAACTCATACTCAGCAGCTTTGGCATCACTGTGGAAAAAAAAAAAAAAAACGAAATGCAAATGAACGGGGAGACCATCGATAAAGCACACCTGCTAATGCACGGTTGTACGTTCGGGAACTGCATTTCATCTCGGCAATAATGCAGAAAAAAAAAGTACGCAGGTGTCGGATTACATTCGCAATATTTTTCTGTTAAGCGGTGATCATTTGTTTAGACCACAGCAGTGTTAAGGGTCCAAAGGGAAAATGTTGATTTTTTTCTTCTTTTTTTTTTTTTTCGTGGTGTGCATGTTGGACATCAGATGGATGATGATGATTTATTTTATTTAATTTTTTTATTTTCATTTGAAAAATTAAAGGACATTATGTAATGTTGCTTAATGACTATGTGTACATTTATAATATTTATAAACTAAAGATTATCACCATTATGCAATAGACTGTGATATAAAGATTAACTATATATGTGTTGTAAATAGTTTTGTAGATTTAGTACTTACAGAAAAAATTATGTGTGGTGCATTCTCAGTCATGACAATGTCTTACTTCTATCAGCAACCCAGAGATCATCTATACTGTATGTGCATATTTACTGAAATAGTAAGAAGAAAAAATGCAGAAACCATCAGAGATAAACAAACCTTAATGCAATTTGTAGCTCTCATTAACAAAAAGATACGGCACTTCACAAAAATAACCAATTACTGCTGCTCGTCAGAACCCATAGATGGTCTACCTCATTGAAAAAAAATAATAATTTCAAGACAATTTGGGAAATAATCAATCCAGTACTGTGCTGTCACACCACCTACATTGTTGAGTTTGTAGTCAAATGCACTATGCTGTATAGTTGCTATGCATTTCTCAATGTTATTGTTATTCCTAATTTATTTGTTTTGTACTTATCTTTATCAGTGAGAATGCATGTGTGTGAATATAATACCCCGGTTTGAATTTTGGACATAGCATAGTACAATTAGCATAGCCTTTTTGGCAATACCTAGGGTTCTTGACAAAAAAATGTCTCAAGTTGTACATGCCTTCTTTTTTCAATATTTTTCAGTAAGTGGCAGTCTGGTATTAGGAGGAAATGTTGATACTAAAGTGTGAAAAACATTTTTAATGACAGAAACAACAAAAATTCCCTAATGGTTTTTAAATCACTGATACATTTCCCCTTCTGCCACCCAGAAATCAAAAACTAAAGATATCTCAGGAGCTAACAGCTGATTTGCATTAAGGTTTCAGTCTCTTGTGTTTGTGATTTCATCCTACCTGGGACTGACATTCTGAGCTGACTTAGTGTGCTGCGTTGGTGTGACTGGGGGTCCAATTACAAGTCACGGTAATGACATTGGCGAGGGTCAGCTGACCTCTGCAGAGATATGTAGTGCTTTCTTACAGGTTCAGCATGTTCCAAAATCTGAAATTTCAGCAAGTCCCTGATCGTTTTTCAGCTCCGTTTCGGATAACTAATGCATATTTTAGCATTGAGTCGAGTTGTACAGGTTGACAGGTGTGATAAGCAATGTCAGTCTGTATGACGTTACACCAGTGAAACTCAGCATGGGTCCTCAAACAAGTGTGGTCATGAAGCTAGTCTGTCTGG
The DNA here is from genome assembly GCF_900700375.1 of Denticeps clupeoides. Lineage (NCBI taxonomy): Eukaryota > Metazoa > Chordata > Actinopteri > Clupeiformes > Denticipitidae > Denticeps > Denticeps clupeoides. The sequence goes on along the minus strand of NC_041709.1, from coordinate 14,139,798 downwards.
GAGTTGCTGTCTGTTTGTCGGTCATGGTAAGGCATAATCTATTTCAGCTCAGAGTCTTAAGATCCTCAGGAAAAATATTACAGAACCCCCCAAAAAAGCCATCTGTGTCCATATTGTATCAATACAGACCTCCCTCCATGTCATTAAAGCATGCATTGTCACAAATACTTAGAGATACTATTTAAAAAATGTTGACGTTAAATGTATTGTGAGATTGCGTTTTTTTTGTTTCATTTATTGTCTGCCTAGGCATTATTTGTGTGTAATGAAAGCATTGAATCTTCACAGAAAAGGACGTTCTTAAGTATTTGTGCCTAAACTATAGCCATGTTTCATCCTTCTTTTCCATCCTGAGTGTGAGCTGTGTGCACCAGTGCACCAACGCACAAACACACCTACACACCCGCATATACAAATGTAGACATTCAATGTTTCTGAAGGAGGAGGATGGGTGCTTGTGTTGGCCAAATGTGTTTCGATTAACTGATTACTGTAATCTGAATCCTAAAATGCAATGTGACCTGTTGTTGCACAAATGAAACCTCTGGGTCGGGGAATGGGGTGGGGGGGACGGGGTGTCGAGGGCTTACTAGAACTCTCGGAAAATGAAATAACATCGGTCACACCTTCTGTACAGTTAAATGCAAACTCTGTCGAATGTTGATATCACATCACTGCAGCATAATCCTACTGGAGCACCTTCATGACTTCCTTTGTAGCCACCAATGTTGGATTACGTATAATGTTGAGTGGAGAAAAAACTGGCCAAAGCGACAGACTTAAATTTTTTTTTTATTGCACTTTTCTTTCCGAACTTAAATCAGCAGAAGCTGATCTACTCAGTATACCTTTAAGTTGACATATAGTCTATTTAAGAACATTTACCTGGAATTACCTAGTTTCAGATCCTCCTGCCTTTTGTGAGGGCTTTAGAAGGGAGGGGCCCAATGTGTTAAATGCAACAAAAGTGCTTAACCTTGCTATGCCATAGAGTATAGGGACTAGTTATTTGGTTAGATAGTCACCAGTACCTTTGGTATCTGCTTTTTTTAACACTTGCCTTTGGAGGGTAACACTTCCCAGAAAACATGCTTTTGCACACCGTTCTGACCGTGGCTAGCAAGTATTCTGGACAGGGCATTATAGACCAACAAATAGACTCCATGACTAAAATAAATATTGCTAAGCAGTAACTAAATTATTCAAGAAACCAGCGTTTGTATTTTTATTTTTGTTTGGTTTTGTTTGTTTGTTTGTTTTTTTGTTGTTTTTTTTCAAAGAACAAATTTTAATGTTACAAAAGCAGCATATGAGGAGAAAAGGGAAAACAAACTCCACAGCGCAGAATTGTCAATTTAGCGTATTCTAAATGTTTACGTACGGTATGCAAAACCAAGCAAGGGACACGCTAGTGCAAGCCACAAGATCTTGTTCAGTTCTGACGACATTATCATTATGCTCATTCTATATAAACCACAGGCTTGGCTCAGTTAGGCTGTGAAGCTGTCAGATTCTGTTAGACCTCAGTGGCCTGGGGTGGAAAAAAATAGCCTGACTGAACTGAGTCCAGAACAAACAACTACTGTAGTTGGGTACTTGATCCAGAAAAAAGGAAACGATAAAATGTATACTTTCTTACAAACTATATGCAGACAAACGGTGTTTGTCACAAATTATTTGGAATTTTTTGTTGGTTTTATTTTGTTTGTTTGTAAATAATAAACCTTTAAAATATAGAGAAAAAAATAAAAGAAATATTGTCATTTAGCCACGAGTCTGTGTGTTTGCTTTTGTGATGTTATCTGACTCCTGGCCATATGAGAAACAGGTTGCACACACCTGTCTGCATGCTTTACAGTAGGAGAAATGCATGGAATTTTACATTGCATATTCCATTAATAGGAATGGTAAGTAATCATTTATTGCTGTTAATAACAGTATTTAAAATAAGTAGATTCTTTAAATAGAATATGAAGCACATGCTGTTCCAGACCACTCACCCACAAACTCTTGATTTATGCAAACTTGTTGATCAAGGTGGTAGTAGCCTAGTGGGTAACACACCTACAAAGTCACAGGTTCCACTTAATACCATTGTGTCCATGAGCAAGTGTCTCCAGGGGGGCTGGTCCTGTAACTACTGATTGTAAGTTGCTCTAGGTAAGAGTGCTAGGACTGTACCGTTGCGATAACAAGATAAGTGTCATGGCACCAGCGCGGGACCAGAATGTAAGCGTGTGTGGGAAGAAACGAGGAACCCCGGTGCAATTGGACACAAGGAGGCGGGTAAGTTTCCTCCAGTTTAATATGCGAATGAGAGCCGCCGTGAGCCGCAACACCACACGGATGTTGACATTCGCGTTCTAAGTTGAATTGGGAGATAGACAGGACGAGAGGAAAGAGATGAGAGGTGAGGACACAAACAGGATTTGTCTTACTTTGGTTTGCGTACTGTTGCCAAGTCATTTTCCAACAAAGGCAATCAATGACTGAGCAGCTGGCAGTGGCCATCTTGCCAATTTATGGGAGTCATGTTACCTCATCTCCATGTTGTTCCCTGTGACATGGATGGAATCATGTGACAACAAGCACCATTAAGGAGTTTCTGACATAACTTTCTTTGATAGATTTTGGGGGACATTATGAGTTGCTACATCCAGTCGGCTCATTAGTTGCCATTGCACTTCTGTGGACCATTGACTGCAAGGAGGTGATATGTCAACTTGAGCTGCAACTGAATGCTGTGACATTTCAGATTTAGTTTCCTTTGATACAAAGTTATACAACCTCTTCGTTGACTATATTGTTTCTTTGTATAAATGGATTTGAGCAATAATACGCTTTGCAATATTCAAATATTTGCAATCATTTCTTTAATCTCATTCCTCAACCCGTAACAGATTCCATATGGTAGGGAAACGCCAGTGTTCCCAAGAAACCAGGCTGTCCAGGACCATCAACAGAAGCAGTAAACTACAAGGTCAGTCTTTACAGGACATTTTTGTCCATTTTTGGATGTCCAGAAGCAATTCTGATTATTTTAACTAGAGCTACAGTGTTTATGTTTCTGACCGCAAGGGGGTGTCCCGGGTTCCCATGGAGTCCACGATTTCGCCCTGACTTTTCGCACCTGGTGTTGTGTATAAATACTGCCCTCTTGTGTTTAGTCCTTTGTCATTGAATGTTTGTCCATGTTTTCCACGATACTGTATTGCGCGTTGTTAAGCGTAACATGGGTAAGCGTTACTTCTTTTTTGTTGTTTTTGTTTTGTTCTTTTTGGAGCCTGGATTGCATTGGCACCATTGGTTCGTCAGTACATTTTCCTGGATGCCAGAATTCACAGACAAACCTGCCAGTTCTTTTTAACTTGCCTAATAATGACACAAATCCTGGACATGATTTTACATGATTTATGCAAGCATGTCATTTACATGTAACATGTAAACTCATTGTCCTCTGGTCTGGAGGTTCAAATATGTGTGACTCTACCGGTCCAATAAAGCTGATCATCAATTTTTCAGTTTCAGTAGTTAGATTAAATACTACTTGATTTCTAAAAAAAATATATGAGCAGTTTTTACAACCATTCTGTTTTGTCAGAAAACCAGCAACTGATGACGCATGTGACCTTGGAGTTCTTGCCTCTGGTCTCAAGCCTGGTTAAATGGGGAGGGTTGCGTCAGCAAGGGTATCTGGCGTAACACTGCCAAATCAATTATGCGGTCAACCAAACTGGTTGATCCACTGTGGCGACCCCTAATGGGAGAAGCCATAGGCAGACATTCAGTTTTATCAAATAACACAATGACTTTCAATGATTTCTACATTCATAAATGAACCATTGCCCTAAATCAGTGAAGTTATGCATATACCCCATGGTTATTAATGAATTGATTGTTTATCCAGAATTTACAAATCTTGAATATGAAAAATTATAGACATGGGGTCAGTGTTGGCCTAGCGGTTAAGGAAGTGGCCCCGTAATCAGAAGGTTGCCGGTTTGAATCTGGATCCGCCAAGGTGCCCCTGAGGTGCCACTGAGCAAAGTACCATCCCCACACACTGCTCCCCGGGTGCCTGTCATGGCTGCCCACTTCTCACCAAGGGTGATGGTTAAAAGCAGAGGACACATTTCGTTGTGTCACCGCTTGCTGTGAATCACAATGACAATCACTTCACTCATAAGGTAAATCGTGCAGCCATATTTTCTAAGTGTACATGATGGTCCTTCTTTTCTGTACAAGAACGTTATGGAGAGTTCTCTTCTAAATCTTAAATATTTGCTGTCTTGGCAGTGTTAAGAAATATGTATATGACTTTTTTTATTGGATGAAAAGTCAGAGAAAATAAATGGATGATGAAAACCAAATGAAAGAGGTGAAAAAGAGGTCTGGTAGAGTAAGAGAGACACTGTCATATTGAGAGAGGAGAACGTCTGCAGCTCCTGGGGCGAGTATGAAAAATTGACCCTCGCAGCCACTCAGGATTTCCATTCATTATCTCCACATCCAGTTATCTGTCATGAAGAATTTATACATTCAAGCAGATCTCTCCATCTCCCCATCCATTTCAATGTGAGACAAAGACCAAGGGTGCCTAGCATGTTCCCTGAACCTTGCAAAATCCTCATCACTCAGAGGATATTGGCAGAAGTCATATAAACCTGTGCCATACATCCAATACGAGAAGGCATTTTAATGATGGGCCTTTGCATTTTTAAACAGCCTCTGGTGGCAAGCAGAGCTCAGTTTCTTTTCTTGTGTGTTATCTTTAGCTTTTTAGATCACAACCCCATTACAGTAGGGAAATTAGCCCTGGCCCAGTTGAAAACGACGTCAAACCCTGTGACCCTGTTTCAGGTCACATGTTTCAGGTGAAAGGTTTTGTGTAAATCTGTCATTTTATGATCAATGGAACACTGCCCTCGGTTGAGCATGATTATTGCATCAAATGAGTGTAATTGTATACATGGCAAATTAATATTTCAAGGAGTCCGTTGTTGTGATTGTCTTGCTAAGTAAATGCTTCTCCTTAGTACCATCGACCATCAATGTCTGTGAGACAATGAGTCGCATTTATTTATTAAAAAATTCAGCGTCACTATCATGTGCAATAATGAGTTTCTCTCAGGCTAGTTGTGCCAGCTGTGTGGCACAGGAGGGCATATAAGAAAATGGAAGATGGTAACATGTTGGCATATGTTAAAGGGTCCAATTACTCTTGACCATCAATTCAGGGGTCACATAACAGGCAACAGTCTTGAATATTTGAGTATTTTGAGTATTTGTGCCTGTGCATGTCTTCCAGAAATCTCACTTTCAAGATCAAGTTCAGTAATCCTCAACATGTTTTCAATAAACATTCAGAGGGACCAAGTGCTTCTCTTAAAGTGTGTAGTGTTTCTGTTTGTGCGCTTTCCTTATTCAGCACATTAAACGGTGCCATTAATGTAATTAAATATCAGAGCTGCAGCTTCACCAACTCAATGAAAGGTTAATGAATACTATTTCTGTTCGGGCTCTCACTCGCATATGTCCCAGGAGCATGTGTCCTCCGCTCCCCCAACAGACTTCCTCATTCCAAAATAACACTGGCCACCTCAGCAGCTTGTCAGAGACAGGCACTGGTTAACTGAACACCTGGGCTTCTTCTTGCTGAGTTCTCATATGGATGGTTTTGAAACAATTATCTGCTTGTTCAGAAGGTCAAGGGTATTTCACCGGATGCGACATAATGTCCCATCGTAATGAGCATCCTAATCCAATGGCGTAATACCAGCAGATCCATCATTAACATTTCAAAAGAAATGTTCTCGGCCTTAAAATCTCTAAATTATTTTGGATATTACAATTGTTATTCAGACCCTTTTCAATGGGCTGCCTTAAAAGTATTTGATGAGAAGGTATTGGAGTCCTTGTGTTATATTTCAAAATTAGGTATCAGAGGGCAGATTGGCCAGTGCCCTGAAATTCCTGAAATTCCCCTGGCAGCTCTTTTATTCTAAGTGCCACCCACAGAGTGTTAGAGCTCAGCTCAGGCTGCCAGACAATTGCTACTTTATAAAAGTTTGTGATGTCATTTACAACGTAACTCTTTACAATTTAACTGTGGGATCTTAACTGTGTTAACATTTAACATATTTGTTGTAATATGCAGACCAAGTAAAACAACATTTGTTCATCATCTACCAATTCAACAGTGCACGTGTAAAACCTGGTATAAACCTTGAGCAATGAAAACATGACTTCTCAAATCACAGATTCCTGTACAACCTCTCTCCATCAAGAACAGATGCTCAGCTAAGTCAGTCAGGACCCAAAGCACAACCTGTTACATTAACCTTGTCTCTCTCTGGGTGTCTCTCTCAGCTTAAAGTGATGTCTGTCCTATGGCCCATGCAAGCACCCTAGCAATCTTTTCATTACACACTCACTTAGTCAGTGTTCTGCACCATGCGTCTGGCCTCTGATAGATTAGAGGGTATTATCTCTTCTCAAATAAAACCAAAATAGCATTATAGGCTCAGGGCTAACCATTGACAACCTGTACTTTCCAAGGTTATGTTTGTAGATCTGGATGTATTTCTAACTGTAGCAAGGACCTAATGTACTCACCTGACATGCAGGCATCATTTTCTAGTTCCTGAGATTACGCACACTCATCCAGTGTGCTGTAGCATTAAGGCTAGCAACACATTAGTATAAATTTATAACAATCACTAGAATATCAAATGCATTTGTAGCAGTTCAAGATCTCAAGTTCAAGTTTTATTTGTCATCTGTACATGATGCAGACAGATGAAATGCATTGGAATGCACCAAATAGCACCCTGTAGCAACAAATAACAACAAGTAATGAAATCTATGTGTCACGGCTGGAGGTCAGTGAGGGAACAAAGTACAGATATAGGATATCAGGGTAACAAAAGGGATTTATTGTTACAAAAACCCAACATTAGGGTCAAAAGAAAAGTGAAAAAAAAAAAACAATCCTGCAGGCCGCACACCGCTACTGGTGCCTCCAGACTTGCATTACCCGGGTAGGTGGTCCTGGATCTCCCAGCGACCGATCACCAGACCTAAGGATGGAGCTCTCTAGGCACGTGCAGCCCCTCTTTGCATGTTCCCTGCCCCTGCACATCCCTGCCTCTGCTGGAGGTATGGGAGACCCCTCCTAGCTCAGCCCAGTCAGTGTCTGTTGGTAACAAAAAAGATTTATTGTAACACAAATCCGGCACGAGGGCCAAAAGGAACAGAAAAGGAAAGAACAAAATCAAACATTATGTGGCTGCCCAAGTAGCCTCAGGTGGGAGAGATTAGGACCTCTACATCAGGCACTGATCAGGCAGTACTAATGGCAGTACGACAGTAGAATACAGCAGCCTCTCCAGTTCCACAATGGTGCTTTTTTTGTACTTTTCTGCTCTCTGGTCCATCCAATTATCTAATGTTCCCTAAACAATAAACTGCACTACATCAAACTTCAATGGAATATCCGGTGGGAATATAGAGACTTCTGTGTCTTTGGAATGCATACCCATGGCAGCGACTTGTGTGTTTACATCAACTCGGAATGGTGCAAGATCTCTGTGCTAGTCTCTAGCTACTGTTCATTGTTGGTGAGTTTTTGACTGTGAGATGCAGACCTTTTTATCTGGGATCTGGGACAATCACTTCACTGTTATGCTAATTCCAGCATACAGACTGCTCATCAGACAAACAAAACCAGTTCTTAAGCAGGTGAGAACCTGGACAGCAGAAGCCATTTCTGTTCTTCAAGACTGTTTTGAATACACTGACTGGCAAATGTTTAGCGAGGCAGCAACCAATGGCAACAACACCATCAACTTGGAGGAGTACATGACATTAGTCAACAGCTACATTAGTAAATTCACTGATGGCATTACAGTCTTCATGTCCATCACAGCAAGATCCAACAAACAGCTTTGAATGACTACAGAGGTACGTGAGCTGCTCAAAGCTCGAGACTCCAAGTTTAGAAAAGGTGAGAAGGTGGCCCTAACATCAGCAAGGATATTAGAGCTGCAAAGCGTGTGCACAGACAGAAAATGTGACAGTGGCCCCTCCCTACCAGATAGGCTGGATGACTTCTACGCACAATTCGACATACATAAAAATGGTGGATGTAAGGAAAACTTTTTTTTAGAGTAAACCCATGGATCAGCATACATGGGGCAGTGGTGGCCTAGTCGTTAAGGAAGTGGCCCCGTAATCAGAAGGTTTCTGGTTTGAATCCTGATACGCCAAGTTGCTACTGAGGTGCCACTGAGCAAAGCATGGGCTTCACTTATACTTATAGATAACATCCCTGTAAGATGCTTAGAGAATGGCCAAACCAGCTCGCAGATGTGTTCACCAACATCTTCAACTTCTCACTGACCACTGCCGTTCTTCCAAAATGTCTCAAGGCCACTACCATTTTGCCTATATCTAAGAAGACCATGGCTTAATGTACTTTCCTGTTACACTTACACCCATCATGACAAACTGCTTTGAGAGGCTGGTCTTGAAATGAAGACCCTGCTGCCACTACAATTTGCCTAACGTCTGAACTGTTCCACAGACTATACCAGTGCCACCACTAGGGCTGCAAGATATATCGAAAAATTATAGTTATCACGATAATAATATACACAATATCTGTATCGCAAAGATTTGTGATAAATTAAATTTATGCTGCGTCCGAAATCGCATACTATTTACTATTATGACGAGCCGTCGCCACGAGGTCCGGAAAGGAGAAATTGGCTCCATCATGAGGGATTCGGAATAACGCTTTTTATTGAACGGAAGCCAGTAGGTGGCGCCAACAGCCAATACCTACTCCTCCGGCTTCCACATAACAGGGAGGCGGCTCTTCTTCTCCTCCAGCCCTACACCACTACGTCCCGGTGTAAAGTTTCTCCCCATAACACACACATCCCGAACCCCAACAGAACACATTTACCCATAACATGATTAACTATTTGTAGTCCCAGGGTGCGCACGTCCCTTCGGCACGTATCTCCAGGCATGCTGGTCCTAACTCATGGCTGGCTTCCGCCGCCACACTGCATTGTATGTGAAAAACAGTATGCAAGGCGAGTTGTACCCGGATAACCTACCACTTCCAGCTGAATTCTGTAGTATGCATTCGATGGACACTTCACTATCCCATAAGGTAGCGGGAGAGGCGGCGTCATATTCGAAACATGGCGGGAAACAGCTCTTTTCAAGTACCTTAAGGATAACATTGTTCTTTGCGTTTAAATTACACTTGTAAGAAAAAGCCCTCAGTAGGGCTGCACGATAATGGGAAAATATAACAATATTTCTTGCGATATAACATTTCCCTAGAGAAATGCTTTTTAAAAGATTATTATTATTATTAGGGTGGCCCCTAGCCACCACCCTGAATCTGACCCTCACCCACCTGGACAATAAGGACACATACACATGAATTCTGTTCATTAAACATCATCATTCATCAGCACTTGATTGAGAAGCGGAGCACGCTGGGCCTGAACACCTCCCACTGAAACTGGATATTGAAGAGAAATTCTGTAAGAAATAAACCTGGCTGTGGAGCCCCGGACATCTGCCAATAGGATAGTTGCTGACCTGAATTCCTCTGGAATCAGTGTTTCAAGGAACACAGTTGTGAGGGCACTTCATTGTGGTGGGCTTCACGGCCATCATCCCAGAAGCACACCTTTACTCAAAGAGCAGTACATTAGAACATGACTGGTTTGTCTGTGAACATTTGAAAGGTAAAAATGAGTTTTGGAAGTCTGTGCTTTGGTCTGATGAGAGTAAACTGGAACTGTTTGGGGACATGGATTTTGATTGGTGAAGAAAGGGAGAGACCCTCAACCTTAGTTCCTACAGTTAAACATGGTGGTGGGAGCATCATGCTGTGGGGATGTGTATGGGTCTGTGTCCGTGTGCATGGGCATCATTTCATATATATTTCCAAAATAATAAATGGTCATTTTCATGGAGAAATTGAGAGTGTTGTCTAATTTCATAAGGGGGCTAATCATTTTGGCCTCAACTGTTCAGATTGAGGCAGTATCACCACAGGAGAAGTGCTCTAAAGCATGCTATAAGGTAAGCAGTACTCCACAAATAACACAATTTTTGTAAAAATGTAGGAAAAGGAATCACTGAACTTGATAAAGGATTGAGGTAAGGCATTTGCAAGTTGAAATTCTATGAATTGTACTGTGAAACCACAGTCCCATATCCCATTCTAAAGCACTTACTCAACAGGGAGGATCCAGCCTTCCAAAGCTCCATTTGAAGTTTCATGAGGAGTAGAAGTCTGCCCCAATTCAGAGCACTAGAAATCTTTTCTACAATCATCAGACGTACACCCTATTGATCCTACACCTACCAACATATATCAAGATTGAGTGTGCACAGGAAAGTATCTGTAAGCTACATTGCCTCATTGAATAGCATTCAGGGGCTGCAGTCTAGTCAGATCTAGAATGATTAAGATTAAAACGAGGTGACTTGTTACAATTGCAAGCTATTACAATGGGCCACCAGTTGTCATATACACAGACTACATGCATTAAATAAAAAATGTTGTCCCAGGAAGTTCGGGTAGGTAATGGGAAGCAGCACCCATTGTTCATTACTTGTTGTTACACAATGTGAAAACAGGAAACAATTTCCATTATTACATTATTCCTACTAATTTCCTTTCCCCCCAGGAGTTCACAGCCAGCATGAGGAATGCTGTATTTACACACACTGGCACCTTACATAAAAAAAGGTTTTAGCAATCTCACGAATGTGGAGTTAGTTCTGACCCCACATAGTGCTTAATTGGCTTCAGTGCAGCTTTTATGAATCGTTCATTGATTCTTAATTAGCAATATTAATTAGCATTGCAATTACATGCATTTACAAGACTGGGTATGCCCACTAACAACCAAGCAGGGATCTATTAATAGTAGCTGCTTGGTACTGTTGCTTCTTCTTTTGCAGCACTTTGACATCCCAATAGCAGACAAATAGTACTGGCACTTCTAAAGTCCTGTTTTTCAGTGTCTGAAGTATAACTGAGTATAGCCACCGGTAACTTAAATTATTCCTGGATGCTATGTGACTGCAAAGTAAACTATATTTAATCCAGAGATTTTGTCATGAAATGTCTTGCGAATGCTGTCAGTGCCCCCATCCTGCTTGTAAATGAAGGAAAATTGGTGTTTACTTGCACTTCAGCTGAACCTCTATATGAGAGTGGTTCCATGAGGCAGGATGACTTATCTAAACCAATCAGTTTTTAATCTGTCCATGGTATCCATGCAGCGTATTTAACATTCGTTGGGTGAGGCCATTACATGGACAATGATCCAAAGACCTATGTCCGTGGGGACAGTTTTGCACTCTCTGATGGTGGGTATAGAAACATCAGCAGCTCTAATCTGACATGCTGAGATTCGAGCGGAGGCATCACAGACATCGCCTTGCACCCTCGTGCATTCATATTGGCTACAGCAGCTGTATCTGTAGTGCATACTGGGGTCTCAACTGCAGATGTGCTGTTTGTGGCAGCCTTGAAAAGCCATCCTTAATAGCCCTGACAACTTCATGTGGTTCCATCTGCTGGTCCTGTTCAACCTTGGCCCTTTTACCCCTCTTTCCTCCACAAACATAACCTAACAATCCTATAATGTTATGAGTGTCAGCCTCTTGGTCACCATTACATTGCACCTGTCACATCCAAAGAAGCAACACTTTAGGAATAATGATGTACGTTGGCAACATTTGAAAGACCCTCAGCCTTGTCAGGCCACTAATTTACATGTCTAGCGTTTAGCAGACACCTTTATCCACAGGGCCAGGTCCCCTGGAGCAACTCAGGGTTAAATGTCTTTCTCAGGAACACAGAGGTAGTAAGTGGGGTTTGGAGCTGTTGGGTGATTGTGTTATCCACACGGGGACTACCCCAGGTTTCAAACATGTTCTCTGAAAGATGCAGCTCACAAACTAGTTCTTCCTTGTCTTCGGTTTAACAGTATGTAAACTAGGTTGTGCTTGGATCTTTTTGAACAAGTCTTTTGAGATCCCTTTTGAACTCCTTACACAATCGTGTACTAGTATTGGATTACAGATTTGGACCTCTTTCTGTGTTCTTTGGACTTCCGACTGTTTGATCATGCTCATGGATTTGCCCCTCAGATCAATGAACGTGTATCTGTGTAGTCTACTGACCTGCTCATACAACCCATACCAATAAATATATGCGCAAACTGTTTAAAATGTCTTCTGTGCTTGCTCACACAGTACAATCGCAGATGCTAGTCCAGCATCAGCAGGGCGGTGCAGCAGTTTTCTCGCACCTTCAAGCTTGTGGGATTGAGTCTGCATGGTCTCCCTGTGTTGGCCTGTATTTCTTCCAGGTTCTTCGGGTTTCCTCCTGCCACCTAGTTTAATTTGAGACTAAGTTTGCTGAAGATGTGATTGAATGGTTTGTGAGTAATGTGAGCACCACCCTGTGCGAGTCAAGAGTGCCTAAATGCTGAATCTGTGTGTACCCCCAAACCAACAAAATCTCACATGGACATCATGACCGTGCAAACCGAGACCTCCAAACTGTTTCATTTTGAATAATAACATGTTCTTGTTACTAATTCATCACCTTACTCTAGGCTTCTATCATGAACCATTGAGTGTTTCTTTTTATTACCCATTTCGAATGGGATCTTTCCAATATAACACCAAGATACAACAAACAATATATATAATAGTTTATACATCTTTTTAAATGTAGCCCATTATTTAATACATTGATGCCTCATTCACATTGTACTGAAACTGGCACAAATGAATTCCATCGAGTGCAGAGTTTGAGACAGGAAAAACACAAGGTGAAAAGGGGAAAAACATAAATTTGCCGGTTAAAATCCAAACAGGGGTAATTAATATAAAGTGAATTTCAAAGCCCATAAGCAAGTACATACCCAACAGGGTATACAGACCTTGTGGTGTCCAGAGCCAAAGGGAAGTCGAACCTGTGAAAAAATAAAAAGGGTTACAGTGGGCAACAAAACCTCAGGACTCACAGAGGGGGTTCTTCTAGGACAATAAACCATGTTGGAGTAGTGAGCCCCCCTATCTCCCTTCAGTAGAGGATTAACCCCTGTATCTGAAGCTGGTGCTCACTTTGTGTCACAGACTCACAAACAAGTCAATAAAATAATTTGCTAATTGTTGCAATAAGTAGGTGGTTTTAATAAATCTGTTCAATGGTTGAGAAACACAAACATGGGAAGCTCTAATAATAATTCTATCATAGGACTACTGATGAAGAGATTTATTCAATGTTTCCACATCAGACGAGCTTCCCACCGCCATTCCTACATGAAACCTCAGTCCATCAATACGACACGGCAAAGTGAAACGGAGGTAAGTAAACAGGGAGGAATTACAGGGCAAACCAACGAGCAACACCCGGAAAGTGTCGCCAGTACACTTTCAGTGACTTTTCTAGCACATATGCCAGTGACTTTTCTAGCACATATGTCGAGTTGAGTTTATTATGAACGCAGTGTGGCTGGTGAAATGCTGCTGGTAAAGATCGGGCATCAAAGCGGCACCCGAGAGATAATCGCACGGGCAGTGACGAGTAGAAAATAGAATAGAATCAACTTTGTGTGCAGCCTGAAACGAAACATTCCATGGCGCGCTGGGATTGGGAGTTGAAATGCTAGAAAAGTCACATATACTGCACAGTTAGTTTGTACTGCTGACACTTGTTCCACATCCATTTCCGGGTGTTGCTCATTAGTTTGCCACCTAATTCCTCCATGTTTACTTACCTCCGTTTTCGTATTGATGTACGGAGGGTTGTACGTAGGAATGGTGGTGGGAAGCTCTCCTGATGTGGAAATATTGAATAAATCTCTTCATCAGTAGTTCTATGCTGAATGTTGGTAGAATTATTAGCAGTGTTACTGCAAGCATTAGCCAGTGTGTCGTTGTTGTTTAAAATTGCTGCCACTAGGTTTGGTGCAGCCTCACTCATGGTTTCACTTCACCTGTTTAACGAACTAACATTCTCAAAATGGCGCCAATGGCTTGGTGACGTCAGATATCATTCCATATATTCAGACCTATATTCCATATATTCAGACTTTCATTCCAGTCACGATGGCTGGACATGGCAAGGAAGGAGGGCACATATGCATGAAGTCACGAGACAAGGAAACATCACCAGACAATGACCAGACTGCGAACAGTATAGCTTTATACCAAAAATAACCAAACATAAAACTCCGGACCTGGAGTAAGCCCTGCCGGACCGGATCATGACATTTCCATATATTCATATATATATATATATATATATATATGGCATCCTCCTGTCAGTGAGTTTGTGCCCCCTTGTCAGCCAAGGACACACAATGATATTGTACTTGTCTGTCCTCAACTCATCATTCTTTGTTTTCATTCTGATAAACAAGAGAAAAATTGCATGTGCAGTGATTTAAAATATCCATTTACCTTCATTTGTCAGTCATCATAATAAGAAAGATGGCAATTAATCACCAGTCAGCTTTTATCAGTTCATTGATTTCATTTGATACAACAATATTTATTTCAAGTATAGGCCAACATTTTCTCAACTTTAAATGTGACTTGGTACATTTCACCCTCTTACCCTTATATACATTTTTTTCCAGTCAGCACCAGATGTCCACCCACTGCACATTGTAGCTCAAATCTTGAGGTCCAGGGTCCATTTTTTAAACAGTGGTCAGGTGCAAGGACAAAACCCCTTATACTGTACTGCAGGTTTTTCCACCTTCCTGCAGCATCTGTGGATCACTGCGGCAAGTCGAGGTTATTTACATGCATTAACTTAAGCAGTCAGAGGCATCTTCAAAAGACACTCCACCGGGCCAGTGCTTGTGATCTTAGGCTGATAATGAAGTCTGTGCCAGCAGATAAATCAATCAAGATTAGGGCTGAGAGCATCACTCTGCACTGCTGTAGTTTGAAACTCTCCAGTCAGTTTTTTAATCATTGTCATATTCCTTGCAGGCCTGTCTCACATATAAACTCCATCCAGTCCTAGAAAATTCAGATTTATAACATCTGCAATTTCCCTGATGACAGTTCTGAAAGAATTAATTTTCTCTTATCAATTAGGCATGCATTATGACTCATGGATTAATAACCAGACTCTAGAAAATAAAAGAAAACAGGAAAAAAAAAAATATATATATATATATATATATATATATATATATATATATATGTGTGTGTGTGTGTGTGTGTGTGTGTGTGTGTGTGTGTTTTCCTTTAGCTACACATTTTTATTATAGTCATACTATTCCATCAATTCTTGCACTTAGTTCAATCTTAGATCCATTAAGCCATTTGTGCAAATATTTCTCAACTCCAAATAGAGGTATAAAAATAAGTAAGTGCTGTATGACCTGATACTGACCTTATTCTTGGTATGAGCATTGTCAGCACAGTGCTCCTTAGAGGCTAAAAGCTCATGGAAAAACTAAGGGCAGCAGAGGTTGGTGAACTGCAGAGATCGTATATAGAAACTACACACACACACACACACACACACACACACACACATGCTTATTTACTACCTCAGAGACTGCTGAAACAAAAGCTATCTGTGGGAAGAGAGAGAGTGAGTGAGCAAAAGGATGGAGGACACTCTGTGTGAGTGGAAGAAAGAGAAGACAGAGTTTGCATTAAGAGGTGGAGGGATTAAACAGTCAGACTTCAGTATATTCTGGAAGGAAGATGTGCTCTTGTCATCTGCCCAAGATATTCTCAAGTGTCTCCTTATGTGTCCTCAGAGGACAAGAGGGAATCAGCCAAGTCAGAGACAGTGAGAACAGAGCGTGTGCACAGGGTAATTATTACCTAGCAACACAGTTCACATCATGCAAATCCTTTTACAACCCTGCTATGGATTAGGCAGTTAAGGACAGTGAATTATTGTGGTTAAGTGAGTGAAATGATGCACCACATTCATCATGTCTACATTTTCCCCCACACTGCTCATTTGAGTCTAGTATTGAGGGCTGGTGGTGAATCCTGATGAGTTGAATATAAGTTTCATAAGTTACAGCTTTGATTTACCCCATCACATTTCCCTAAGAGGTCAAGTTATCCTTCATGGTTTAGACAAAATGTGCACACTGGAGCCGGAGGCTGGAATAACCAATCAGTGACCTGTGCAGCCTGTGTGCTGCAACTCATACAAAAAGCTTCAGTTTAGGCATTCTGCAAAATTACTTTCTGCTTGAACTGGTAAATAAAATGTCTGTCATGCACACCCAAAATAGACAGCAAAAAAATAGAAAATGAGCCTGGCTCTTAAATCTGAGACACAGTCTGCATTGGTGATATACATCAACTCTAAATTATAGTGCACATATTAATATTAATTTGGAAGCAGGCAGCCTTAGTCTTCCATTCCCTATAGTAGTGTAATTTCTAATCCAATCAACATATTTATTCACAAATATGAGTAAAATGCATGTACTTATGGATTGGAATGTACAGTGGGTACGGAAAATATTCAGACCCCCTTATATTTTTCACTCTTTGTTATATTGCAGCCATTTGCCAAAATCATTTAAGTCTCTCCAGAGATACTCCATTGAGTTTAAGTCAGGCCTCTGGCTAGACCATTCACTTAGTTGTTGTGAAGCCACTCCTTCATTATTTTAGCTGTGTGCTTAGGGTCATGGTCTTGTTGGACCTTCAGCCAAGCCTGAGGTCATGAGCACTCTGTAGAAGGGTTTCGTCTTGGCCGCATTTATCTTTCCCTTACTTGCAACAAGTTATTCTGTATCTGCAGCTGCAAAACACCCCCACAGTATGATGCTGCCACCACCATGCTTGACTTTTGGTACTCTATTGGAAATGCCTGTGTTTTCTCCATACGTATCGCTTAGAATTAAGGCAAAAAAGTTCTATCTTGGTCTCATGAGAAAGCAGTATATTTTTTGTCACCATCTTCAGGTGTCCTTCAGGTGTCCTCTATGCAGGCTTTTATGTGTCTTGCACTGAGGAGAGGCCTCTTCTTTACCTCTCTCACCAAGGACCTTCTCCCCTGATAACTCAGTTTGGCCATACGGCCAGCTCTAGGAAGGGTTCTGCTCGTCCCAAAAGTCTTCCATTCCAGGATGTGCTCTTAGGAGCCTTAAATGCAGCAGAATGTTTTTGTTATATAGACAGGGGTGTGGTTTTCTTAATCAAATCCAATCAGTATAATCAAAAACAGCTGGACTCAAATGAACCGTCTTAAGGATGATCAGAAGAAATGGACATTTTAGGCATTTGGCAGACGCCCTTATCCAGAGCGACTTACAACGTGATTTCATGGCAGTGGTGGCGCAGCGGTTAAGGAAGCGGCCCTGTAATCAGAAGGTTGCCGATCTGCCAAGGTGCCACTGAGCAAAGCACCGTCCCCACACACTGCTCCCCGGGTGCCTGTCATGGCTGCCCACTGCTCACACAGGGTGATGGGTTAAATGCAGAGGACATATTTCACTGTGTTCACTGTGTGCTGTGCTGCTGTGTATCAAAAGTGACTTCACTTCTCTTTACCATCGATGAAGTGATCAGTTCTGGTTCATTAGGACCCCCCAACTATGAATACAATCTTTTTATTCACTCTGTTGTAGTTTCTATACATAAGTCAGACAGAACCTGAGTTAAATATATGAGTGTCACAGCAAAGGGGATTCGAACATTATGACCATAATATGACCATAATGACCATAATAAATCTGCAAAAATGTTAACAATTCTGTTGTTGACATGCTATGTTCTGTTTCTGTCAATATAGGGTGCTGTGGGGTCCTTAATAAGGAAAAAAATTTACTTAAATGTAAATGGCTGCAATATAACAAAGATTGAAAACTTTAAGGGCATCTGGATACTTTCCATACTCACTGTATATGTCATGATCTGGAAGGGGTTACTCAGGGTCCGGAATCTGGACCGGAGTTTCATGTTCGTCTTGTGTAATGTTTCCTGATAGTGTTCACCTGTGTAAATTTGTATAAAGCTGCCCTGTTTGTGTCTGTTCACCATTGGGTCATTGTTACATGTTACTGGATGTCTCCCCAGTTCTGTTGATCATGTATTAAGCCCCTGTTTCGTGACATCGTGTGTATGCGTCCTTCTTCATCGTCCAAGATCTACTGCCTTGTCAAACCAGCGTGACAGTATATGGAATAGCAAGTTGAATTCATGCCCATATCCGATTGTTGCCATTCACCACCATGTATGTACACCATGCCATGTACACCAAAAACCACCCAAATTGCTGACCTTTTACTCTACTGTGTTTAACACAGTGGCCACTTTCCTTGTTAACACATAGAAAAAAGCAATCAGTACTAATGAGGTTCCACTAACTGCAGAGAGGGAAATCTTTTAATCTTTTTAATACATATAAGGCTTGTAGGAGGTTAATGGGAAAGTCAATTATAAAAAAAGATGAATGGTGGTCTTGATTAAATTGCCAGTGTGGCAATCAATTTCTCCTTGCCCACAGACTGTGTTTGTGTCACCTCCACAGCAGAGACTGTGTCAGTCAGCCCCAGCAGCACCCGGAAAACAGAGTACAGGATGAGCAGGAGAGCGAGGGGGAGAATAAGCTAGTAAATGGATTCAGGGTAAAATGTGTCACACAGCAGGTGCAGTACATTTTCAGCTTGGCAGTGAAGTCTTAAAATATCTCACACTCAAATATACAGCATACAAGGTGTATATATGAGAAAAGGATTATGTTTGGATCTTAAATCTGATTGGCTGAGACACAGTTTCTGATGCATAAGACTACCATTGCGGTAGGCCACAAACATCAGAATCAGAAACAAAATTTTCTAAACTTCCTCACACTTAAAAATAGGTGAGGGTCAAAGCAATCAGTGAGGAAAAAACCACGTGTGTTTGAAGGCGTAAAATATGAGACATGGTTGTGCAAACAGAGTTCAAGCACCCTCACCATGTTGCTGCGCAGTTTGCAAACACCTCTTCCAGAAGACTCCATCCTGCGACAATCACTTGTGTTGTTTGTCGCTGTTGCTGCAATCAAGACTGGGGGCTTGGGGACTTTCTGAACTGTCGCAGACAATCAAAGTCTGGAATTTAAGGGTGATTCAGCAAAACAATATGCACGAAAAAAAAAGAAAAAGGGATAAGCTTATTTCCTATTCCTTACATTCCAAAACATTTAACACAGACTGCGATGGAAACCTCCACCCATCACGGAAATGACACAATTAACACAAAAAGATCAGTACCGGAGTGCAAGTGGAAACCTCCCTGTTGCAAGTGGAAAAAAGCAAGCACTGTATTTAAACACACTCATCTGATGTTACCTGGACATAAAGAGGCATGGCACAATAGAGGTTACAGTTCATTGTAATTAACAGAAAAACCCAAATAAGAGAAAAGATCAAGCGATAGAGGAAGAGAGAGAAAAGGCAGGAACCTGGCTTCAGAGAGGCTTTGACAAACAGATTTAGGAAGACGGTGGTCAACCTCCCCCGACAAGGACTTTCTCGTCATGACACCCCAAGCCATTTCTGGCCTTTGACACCTCTGGCTTGTGGCAGCTTGATGAAGATACAAGTGGGGGGACATGCAGTGACTTGCTTTTATTTTGTGTAATTTATATTCTACATACTCATTACTGCGTATATGAAATTGCACTTCAACAACTCCCATTAAAATGTCATTGTGAAGTTACCCCACTTTGGTAGTCGAAAGGGAACTCGTCTCTGTTCTGGAGGTCAGATGAGGTACTGCACTGCTCATCTGTTTCAGAAATGAATTGCCAACAAAAGTACTGCATATTCCTTGAGGGCATCCATTGGCTTTCGTCGTTGAAACAATAATGTGTGAATAATGCAAAATGTCAGCGCGAGCACAGTGGGGGGAAAAAGCCTGTCTCTTACATAATGGACTCAGTAGTGGTGTGTGAATTATATCATCATCAGACCAAAAGAGCAATAGTGTGTACAGCTCACCTGAGATATGAATGAAGCTTTTTTTCCAACTGTTATTGTTATGAAAAAGTAAGGCCTGCCAAACCAAGCACAGAATATCTGGCCTGCATGTTAATAAATAAAATATTCCTTTTTTCCACAATCCATGTAGGGTGTCTCTCTCTTTCGCTGCTGTTTTTATTGGATGAACGTCATGTTTTGGTTCATGTAATAGCGTAAATGGAACATCTATGATTTAAAAAGGGATTTCCCAGTATCTCGTGTGTGTAGCAGTAGGGTTTTAAATCCTGTGCACACGCATATATTAATATTTGTAATACTGAAACCGTGTCATGCTTATTTTTTTCAGTCCATTGCAGTCATCCTGCTGTATGCTGTATTATTTCGCACGTTTCACATTTGCTAGAACTGTATACTGTGTTCCTCCCTCGCTTCCTCATAATCCATTTACTGCAAGATTCGCATGTGCATTGACAATTCAGACTGGATGTCAATAATTCTCAAATGTACCCTGTATTCAAGAGCGAAAACCACCACTGATGCAAATGAGGAGCATTTTGAAAAATCTCATTAAATTCGTAGCATGCACACAGAGCAGCACTCAGGCAAGAAGTCAGGTTACTCTGACATGAAAGCAAAATATGTTCCTCCTCAGCTATTATGTTCGGTTCAGACGTCAGTGTAGATCACAATTTGTCTGCTGTATGTTTCACACCAAAAGACGAAATTTGCAAGGTTCATAAATCCACCAGATAGATTGTGTTGAATACCACACTGATTTCAAACCTTTACCATGAGGGGAGATGATGCACAGCAACAGTTTACATTCCCATCAACAATCATCAATGTTCTTTATAATGTGAAGTCCACTCTTGTTTGACAAATCTATCTTCGTTTTAAGATGCTGAAAGCAGAGTTGCAGCATCAGAGGTCTGCAGGTGCGACGTGTCCCCACTACAGGACACACTCTTTCTTTGGTGTGTGCATGTGATGCCCTGCTACATAACTGTAAATAATCCAACTCTTGTTAAAACCAGATTAGACAAATCTCGCTGGATGCGCGGGGGTTTGTTTGGGTCTATATAACCACATTAACGATCATATCATATTCTCCCCCAAAAAAGCAAAATCACAGATGGCAATTTCCAAAATAAAGGCTTTATTTTATTTTATTTTTTAGATTATTCTGTCTGAGGATGTGAGCGGATTACCCATCTGCTTGGTAGACAGGAATAAATTATACAGCTCAATTTCAAACATTCCAAAGACGCAGCAGGGGTCAAAACCCAAAATCAGGGACCCTATCAATTCATTTCATGTTCCACCAAATCCTAGAAGCAGTTCCGTACAGAATACACTTTTCTACTTCATCTGTCCATAATTCGAGTCTCTCTCTCCATTCTCTCTCTCACACACATGCACATTTATTTCTTTGTGTGGCCAGTTAATAGCTATTAGACTTATAAACATGCAACATCACTTCTCTAAGACAAAATCTCTGTTTCATTAATAATGTTTTTTAATATTTTTTCAAAGTGGGAATGTCATAAAATAATTATATAAAAATATATCATACATATAACAAATCTGTCTTAAGAAAAAAGTACAAGTGTTGTTCTAAATTTATTCTTGCTTTCTCTTAAAAAGTCAATAAACTCTTCAACATTAAGCACTTATTTAAATCTGATTTGTCCCTTGAGAACAGGATTTCACAGGACGCGGCAGGGCAGAGGTCATTTGAACTGTCACCGCTTGTTTTCCAGTTAACAGTTGCTTGCAGTAATCTGGTATTAAGTGAAGCTGGATGGGGTCATAGCAAATTCTTCTGATGAAATTGCAGTATTAAATGCATGTTCCGATTTAAAGTGCACCACCCACCCATGCTGCTGTGATTGCACCATGCAAACACTCACAAAACACTTCCTCTTAGCGGTACCAGAGCTGCATATGTAATTGGACAGTAGAACTCATGTTGCAACTACTTGCTTTGTTAAAGATGATTTCGTGTGAAGTGTGAACAGTAAATAATGGAACACATGGTAAGTGTTAGGTACAAATTTTAGGTATGTGGGTTTGAGAGATTGACTAGCATGAAACCGAGAACATAACTTTTAGTATACTTTATCAGACTTTTTTATCTATATTTAATCAGTAGTTAACATTATTTGTGTTGCACACTGGTCTATAATTGATTAAATTGGACAGTGGTTTGGGTTGGGATTATATCAAATAAACTGTGTGTTTAATGCTGATTTATTTCCTGTGTACTCAAGTATGAAATTAGATGGGTGTCACGGTGGATCCCATGACGACCAGGCACAACGGACAATAGTGGAGCTCCGATTGCAGGCCAAGCCCCTTGATATCCTGATATCCTCCCCATTTAAGTGTGGCTGCATCAGCGCTCTGGGTTCAGGCTTTAAACACCAAACTGACGAGTGAAGGGAGTACTTGGCCTCTGCCTCAGTTCCACTACTCCTGTCCTTAAGTAGAGCCCTTTGTGTTTGTTCAGTTTTAATACATTTTGATGGTAACACAATCTCCACCCTTTATTCTATGTCATGACAATGGGTCAAATTAATACACTGAATATACGATACGATAATCATGAACATTAATAACATTAATAATGTAATAATGTAATGTAATAAATAACTTTCATATCATTATTTGTACTTTAGTATATTAAAATATGCTAAAAGCAGCATCAGAAAAGGTTGAAATGACTTCCATTCAATAGGACAAATATATATTATTTAGTTATTATTGAATACACCTTGGGATAATTCTTCAGTGCTTCTTAAAAGTAGATGAAGACCAATAGATATGAAGGAAAATAGCTGAAAAGACCAAGTACAAGGGGAAGAACTGCTTGGACATTAGAAACTGGCAGAACTGGGCCCATTCAGTAGCATGCGCCTAACTGTGTACGTTGCAAACATATTTAGCCACTGAGCTTTTGGGAACTGGTACCCCAGATTACCAGGATGTATGGTGGTAGAAACAATCATCTAAATAACTAAAGTGCCAGATCCCAAGTCTTGCATTTTTACTGCATTTATTTTTCACAACTTTTATTTATGTATTTGAAAAATTCATGCAAACAATACTGCAAATTCATTTAAATGCCTCCCAAACTTTTTTTAACTATGTTTCTACACTCATACCTTTAGGAATTATACTGAGTACAAGTGAAGAACTGCTCAGGGAAAACTTTGCACAACAGGTAAGCACTGCATTTTACATGGATTGTTTCTATTCTGCACTTGACATGTCAATGCAACCATACAGTAATGCACATGTTTTTTTTTGTCACACTAAAGGGAGCAAAGTCTTCCTCCCTCTGGGGGAAGAAGAAAGCTCCTCAGTAATAACCAAGAGCTGGCTATTGTAGAAATGGTTGTAACCATTTCTCAATGTTTCACAATATCAATAGCATCAGCCTCACAATTATTACTCATGCATTGTCCAACTATGGATGAAGCAGCTCTACACTTTTCCCTTTGAAAGGAACAATGACAGAGTGAAGGAGCTCCAGCGACAGTAAGATATAAGTATACATATAGGTAAGGTCTACTGTTACGTCCCACGCCCTCCGGGGCACGTCTGTTTGTCTCCAGGACTGTCACGTGCAGAACACCGGCATTGGTGGAGTTGTGACCCTGCCTATGGATGTGGTTGGCTGAGTGATCAGCACAAGTGTACCAGCAAGAGGGAGGAGGGGGAAACGACTGCCCCATTATTGTCCCATTCGATTTCATACTGCCCTGTAGTTCCTTTGTATGTTAGTTACTGTTCACTGTACATTGTTGTTATTCACAGAATAAAACCTCACTGAGTTCTAAAACCTCTCTTTGAAACCTCTCTTTTTTGTTAGTGGGATAGAACTAGTACAGTCCAACACTATTTGTCACTGTCTTGTCACTGTCTCTGACCCCTAGACTTGGGGATGTGACACTATGTAATAGGTTACAGAACTTTTTATGTGACAATTTGCATAAACTTTGTTTCAGAGAGTTATGGAGTTGGAGGCTAATCAGGCCTGAATTAATGTATATAGATGAGGCAGGATTCAATCTGGCCAAAAGAGGTCAGCGAGGACAGAATATTACAGGACAGAGGGTGAGAGGGGCAAACGTGTTTCACCTTGGATGACATCAGATGCAATGTTGACGAAAACATATGGCCTAACCCTGAAGTGAAAGTGAAGTGACCGTCACTGTGAAACACTGCAGCACAGCACATGGTGACACAACGAAATGTGTCCTCTGCTTTTAACCATCACCCTTGGTGAGAAATGGGCAGCCATGGCAGGCGCCCAGGGAGCACTGTGTGGGGACAGAATAATCTAATTTTGAGTCAAATTTCCAGAGTTTTGGTAAAGTTAACGTGTGCAGAGAAAGGTGTATTGTATTGTGAAAAGAAGTGCTAGTATATATTTCACAAAATGTGTTTTTGTGTTCTGTAGGTGTGTGTGTATCTGAAGTATGAATAAGCTCTTGTTAGCAACTGAAAAATCTGTAATTCCCCGCTATGTGATATCTGCTATAGATTACTGACCTCAGAGTTTATTACTTAATTAAATTGAAATGCAAATGTGCAGGTTTGTTTGAACGATAATTATTTTACCAAAGATAATCAATAGACCATTGTATTTGCATGTGCTATCAGATTGGCTGCCCTGAATAAAGTTTGTGGCATGTTTCTGTGGCAAGATTGATTTCATCTGACTAGGACCTAAAGTCCAAAAAAAGAGAAAATAATTAAGAGATTATTAGGAATAAACCATGTGAATTAGCTGGCAGCTCTTCTCAGAATTCCCCCTGTTGCCGTAACTGCTGCGGCAAGGACAATGAAATTCATATGACGTGATTAGTAAATTGCTTCCCCTTGCTCAGATAAGATGATTACATTTCAGTGAGCTTTTAGTCTGGAAATATAAAAAAAACAAAAAAACATTTCCACTCGAATTCACCGACGGTAATCGCCTCTGGAAACACAGAAGTGCCACTTCACTCGCCGGTCTCGTCCAATACAACGTTTTGGATGTCATTTACTGAGTACTAATTACATAAGAGCATTATGTTCAGTACACTTTCATAATGCAGTTGTGATGTGGACAAAACGTTTATTTCAGCTGATATCAACATATTATTAAGTGAGAGAAAACTCTTTTACTTTAAAATGCATCTTCATTATGCAAGAACACTTTCTTCTGTCCCTTCTTTGCACACACTTCTGTGTGTGTTTTGGGCTAGTTGCTATGTATTTATTCTGCCATAGGTATGATTAATGCATGAGGTACATGAGATGGGTTGTTCAAATATTTGCCAGGTGCTGGAAGCCCAGATTTAACCTCTGCAGCTGTAATGGGAATGAAGATGATGCATCCCCCTACACACAAAGCCATCCCCCCCCGAACTGCTCTGGTTCTCACTTGGCTCATAATCCTGGCTATGGGCAGAAGAAAAGCATGTGTTTTTCAGATTTTTTTTCATTCGCCAATTCGCTATGAGGGACAGAGAAAAGCATTATACATACCATTAGGTGAGTTTACTACAATAGTGAGTGATACAACAATATAGAAACACTGATGACCGCAAAGCTCATACTCACGCTGGATCCTTAGCAAGGTCACGGCTGGAGCCCATCCTGGGACATTGAGCCAGGGCGACACACACACCTCATCTACTTACAAACTCAGACACAAGTCCAATTTAAAGTCACCAGTCCAACTAGCGTTAATGCTGAGTAAAATAATAGAACATTACGTTAGGTTAACCAACCTTTAAAATCTGAGTTGCATGCTGTGAAAGACTGTAGTAAATACAACATATCTTATTCTTTATAGCCATAGAAATGAAATTAATTCCCTGTGTCGTGTACTTAAAATATTAATTTGCTAATTATTTACATAATAATGAACCTGAATGTCTATTGATTTGGTTGATTGAAAAAGAAAGAGCTGTCTACAGAACAGATACAAATCTCACTAATTACAATCAACCAAACCAAAGTGCAACGACTCCAACAAAATATAATTTTACCGCTGTTCTTCTCCAGTGATTAGTTCACCAGAAGCACAGAGATGGCACCAGCATTCAGTCACTGTTGTGTTCCACTTTCTAAATACAGCAGTGATATGAGTCATTTCATTCAGTATATTTAGCGCATGCTATTGTACAGGGTTTCTTTTTTCTGCACCATGCTGACCTGGTGGCAAGTTTTCTTTGAATAAGGACTGAAGATCACTGTAAACATCCTGGCCTGTGTTATGCTTTCGTTGTTGTCTACACGGATGAAAAACAGCCACAGAAGAGGTATGGAGATACAACAAATGCCAACATAGTCTTCAAACCTTACAAATTCAAGATTCAAAGGCAGTGCTGGAATTATTCATTTTATTAGTGCACTAATGTTAGTTAATGCTATTGCACATATCTGTCATCAGTACAATGCACAATAACATATATGAGGACAGCTTAAGCATACATTCAGTAAGAACCGATGACATACCGAATTTGAGTTTGCTGCTGTGTACCCTGGTTGATCCATAGCATCTGGCTAATGGGAGGAGCTTATATAAGATTTACAATTACATTCACATCATTTATCAGACTGCCCTATACAGAGCGACTTACAATCAGTAGTTACAGGCACAGTCCCCCCTGGAGCAACTTAGGGTTAAGTGTCTTGCTCAGGGACACAATGGTAGTAAGGGGGATTTGAACCTGGGTCTTCGGGTTCAAAGGCGAGTGTGTTTCCCACTAGGCTACCACCACCAAGGTAAATCTAGGGTGGGTGTATTACTTGAGTGATGTTAAAATCTATTTATACAGCTAGTGACTTTTTCATACATTTCTGCATTATAGCAGTAGCATCTTCACAAGTTGGCAGCAGTGGTATCTACCATCTTGGCACTCAAACCATGAACCAATTCCAAGGGCAGAACCCATGTAGGCAGCTAGCCTTTGTTTTTAACTAAATCATGCGGGAGAACAGGGCCATGTGGTTATAAGCAGAATTCTAAATGCATGACCTAAAATTCAGGAGATTTAGGTATGTACTACTGTATAATCTTTGCATAAATGAGAAACAGAGTTAAACAAATGGGTGCATATAGTAGTGATACGTTTTTTTCCACTAGAAATCCACTCTTATTGATATTAAGCTATACACTCTCATTTCTAGCTCATGGCACAGTCTACAGACCTTGGTCATTTCTGTCAGCATGGACGTGCTAAAATGTCTTAGTCTTTGATTGTGTTGCAACATGAGCTGCAGCCTGTAAATAGTTTGCCTGGGCTCATGGCTGCAGGCACTAAACTTCTGATGAGAATTAATCTCGGCTCCATACAGTATAAAAGTCAATGATTGCATTCTTTTTTGTTGTGCACATCATTCATCATAATAATTTTCTCCCCAGTGGCAGGCTAAAAGAGCGTAGTTAATGCTACAGTAGGAGGCTGAGCGCTAGGTATGGGAACTCAGAACAAGACGAAGGAAATGGGTTTAAGGTTTCCTTCACTTTTCTAAACAATTTGCAGAGATAAATGGACAGAACATTACAATGAAATCCAACAAGGATTAATGTTCAAATCCTTCCTTAGAATGGGTCAGTCAATGAACTATAAAATCTTGTCAAAATGCACTAAGTGCATTGTTTGCTGGTCAAGGGTTTACTCAGGATGTACAGAAGTAGAACATGAACAAAAAAGTGCTTGGTTGTTATTTGTTGCCTTTCTCAAAACTAACTGTATTGTTTTGATTTCTGTGCTTATTGCCATTTTTAATATATTGCCCAAAAATGTCTCTTAAATGTAATGCGTCTGTGTCTTCTCTATATGTACACAGTTATCATTTTTACTTCATTATCTGTGCATTTGCTGAAGGTAAAGGTTCAGCTGTCCAGCCCAAGGATGCATCATGACATCACGGGTGGAAAACTTTCCTCCATTCCATCTGACTTCCTTCTGAAATGACAAAACCTGTGTAGAAATGTGCAAAGAATATTGCAAGAGCTTGAAGGAGTGAAGACGTTACTATCTCTCATCGTAGCTGAAGGGTTAAATAAGCCGATGCGTCTCTCTCTCTCTCTCTCTGTATGCACTTGCTCTCTCTGAGGAGGAACTGTGCTTCATTATAAATCATGGCTGTATTCACTCCAGTGGTCATAATTAGTGTTTTATCAAAATCTGGAGATTGGATGTTTTTTGTTAGTTTGCTTGTTTTAAATAAAGTAGTCCCATGCCTCTGAGAATACACTGACCATCCATGCTCAATGTGACACTAACACGATAATGAAACTTTTAAAAATGCACATCTGATTAAAGCGGATTAAGACATGCATAAGGAGGTGTACATTTAAGAGGTGCCACAGCATTCAAAATGATTTCCTCAGTGATGAAGTCTTGAATATTCAGGGAACACTTGGGGGTCAGATCTTTCCATGGTGAGACAGGATTTAGAAACCGGTGCTGAACCTAAATTGTGGGTCAGTGTTGAAGAAAAGCAAGAGTGTAAATGGAAGGCCAGGTGTCTGAAGCTTGATACCGACATCTTTTCAGCACACACTGGACATGCTGCAGTCCTTATCTGCTGTCTTTCATTTACAAATAAATGTTCAAAATATACCTCCTACAATCTATATTTTAATAGTTCAATTGAACTAAAAATAGTCTCTGCTCTGTTTGGAGCTCGTAATATATTTTAGTCTCCCTTTTCTTTTTCAGGGTAAATCAGGAGCGAATGTGATGTTCGGGATATTTCGTCTGACGTATTACCATGATGCATTGTGGATTAGCTGCTGAAAGACACATTAAAAAATTATGGCACCGACTTTAACAAGCGTCACTGTTACATAACGCGGGTTGGGCAGGAGTGAGGGAGGTAACCCAGCGGCGCTGCAGCCAAGAGATCAAAGCCTCTTCCTTTTCTTTAGGAATGGGGCTAGAAATATCTCAATCATTCAGGCTTGGTGCAGTTCAGATTACTTCAGTTTTGTTTGGGTCTGCCTGTAAAACGTGTGTGTATTAAAACTCCCTGTTACGTCCCAGTATAGTTGTTTTTTGGTGACCTGTTTTAATTTTTGTTTTAGTCTAGTCTTTGCGTCCAGCTGTCATTTTAGTTATTATTAGTCTTAGTCATGTACAGACAAGTACTTGTACGTGGTGGCCTAGCGGTTAAGGAAGCAGCCCCATAATCAGAAGGTTGCCGGTTCTAATCCTGATCCGCAAGGTACCACTGAGGTGCCACTGAGCAATGTACGGTCCCCACACACTGCTCCCCAGGTGCCTGTCATGGCTGCCCACTGCTCACTAAGAGTGATGGGTTAAAAGCAGAGGACACATTTCTTTGTGTCACCGTATGCTGTGCTGCAGTGTTTCACAATGACAATCACTTCACTTTCACTAATTTTATTCTAATCAAACTTCAGCCGACTAAACTCTGAGCATTTTAGTCTAATTTTAGTCAGAATTTTCCATGACTATTTTAGTCAACAAAAACTGATGACATTTTCTTTTAGTCAAACCCCTTTTATAATTAAAACAAGGTGTGAAGCAGGGATGTAACCATCCAGTCTTCACTGGCAATTCCACCAAAGTAAGACAACAAGTAATTGTGATGAAAAAGGTACAGGTTTATTTATAGTGTGGGTAGGTACACAAAATTTTAAGAAAAAGAATGAAGAAAAACAAAAACAATACCGGTTATTTATAGGCCTCTAAAAATATAATGTCATGATCCGGTCCGGCAGGGGTTACCCCCGGGTCTGGACTGGAGTTTCATGTCCGTCCTGTGTAATGTTTCCTGATTGTGTTCACCCGTGTATAATTAGATTAGTGTATAAAGCTGCCCTGTTGTGTCTGTTCACCGTAGGGTCATTGTCTGGTGAAGTTTCCCCTGTCCTGTGTATTATGTATTAAACCCCTGTCTCCTGACGTCGTATGCGTCCTCCTTCCTCATTGTGACATATACCTATTTACAAAATAGTATAATAGTATACGCAGCCTCATAATTATACCCCACAGTTAAAAAGTGCACACTTTATCTTATCTTAAGGTTATCTTATTATTATATAGATTTTAGGTGCCGCCCCCCTTGCATTGCAGAAAAAGCCACTGCTATTGTAAGTTTAGCCCCAAAAAACTAAATAGCTTTCCCATAGAAATAATTTAATTTAACTAAACCAATTTTGTGTGTGTGTGTGTGTATATACACACACACAATTTGGTTTAGTTAAATTAAATAATTTATTTTTCTACACACCTTCTCATTCAATGTGTTTTCTTTATTTTCATGACCATTTACGTTGGTAGATTCTCACTGAAGGCATCAAAACTATGAATGAATACATGTGGAGTTATGCACTTAACAAAAAGTGGAGACCTGGTCTCCACAGTCACCGGACCTGAACCCAATCCAGATGGTTTGGGGTGAGCTGGAGTGAAGGCAAAGGGGCCAACAAGTGCTAAACACCTCTGGGAAGTCCTTCAAGACTGTTGGAAAACCATTTCAGGTGACGACCTGAATTGGCTGTACTGATTGGCTGTTGTCTAGGCCCTTTCTTTTTTTGATTGGCTGGTGGGACAGGCTTTAGGACCCACATACTGTACCTTTGGATGGGATACAGGAAAAAAGAAACCGCAAAATAACATCCTGTCCCATCAACAAAAATGAAGAGACATTAGTTTTATTTTGGATACCATATTTAGTCTTGTTATTATTCCTCAACAATATTACATTATATATTTTGATATATTTATCATCATATGACCAGTATTTATGTCTTGTCTCATCACATTAAAAAGGTTTGCTGATGAAAACAACAGTAAGTCCCAGGGACACCCACCGTCCAAAGGTATGCACACTAGGTGAATTAGGGACTCTGTATGATCCATAAGTGTGAGTGTGTGAGTAAATGGTGTGTGTGTGTGTGCACCCTGCAGTAGGCTGGAAGCCATGATCCTGAGTAAAACTATGCCATTATGGATTTTTTTTTTTTTTTTTACTTAAAAAGAGGTAAAAACTTAAGTGTAAAAATATTCCACTACAAATCCATAGTACAATCAAGCCTCAATTTATTAAAATTAGAATTATATTACTTCTCAATGTATTTTTAAAGTTCCAGCTTCCTGTTACCTTCATCTGTATGAATTTGGTTGAGAAGAACTAGATATGAAATTATGTACTAGCAGTAGTTACTATCATAATCAGAAAACTTTATTTTTCCCAGAGGAAATTGCTTATATAATGACTGCCACAACCCAACAGATACAAAGAGCACACACAAGAGCAATATTAAACAAAATATATCTACATAAAATCTGTAGAATTGTACCTGGTAAGAGCATTGTATTGAGCACATGATTGCATTAAGACTGCACTAAATAAGTAGTGCAATGCGGAATAAATTCAAGTGGCACCACCACTGCTTCTTCAGAACAGATGTGTGTTTCTGTGGATGAAGCAGCAATGTTCCTTCCACTTGACTGAGTCAGCCTGGTGAGAGACATATGAGCGCTCAGAGGGAGTAGATTCTTGGCCTAAGAGCCAGAACGAGCCCAGCAAATCCTAACATTCACAGCAGAAAGTAAGGAGAGGGACACCAGTCCTAGGCATTAATTGGGCATTAAATTCTTTTGTAACAACATGATAGGCTGAGTAGGCAGGAGCTAAAGTATGAATCTAAAGCTGTGGGGCCCAGAGGGATGTCTATCCACAGCTAAGGGTAAGTTGCTGGGATGCTGAGCTGTCAATGAAGGGCATCAGGAGGAGAAACTGTCCATCTAATGACCAT
Organism: Denticeps clupeoides; assembly: GCF_900700375.1. NCBI lineage: Eukaryota > Metazoa > Chordata > Actinopteri > Clupeiformes > Denticipitidae > Denticeps > Denticeps clupeoides. The sequence continues at coordinate 14,107,977 of NC_041709.1, read as the reverse complement.
TGCCCAAGCAAGATATTTAAACATTCTATATTGAATATAAAAATATATCACAAGATATTAGCAAATGTATTCCTTGGAGATTCAAACATACAGGTCATTTTTTATATTTATCTTAATAACTTGAAACTACTTACCACAGTCATCAGTAAGCTACTGTGAGCCTGAGAGCACCCATGAATGGTTCATTAGAGTTCTGCTTGCTTGCTGCTCCCAGGAGGCTGACCCCAGTGCTCTGTGGGCCCTCTTCTTCCAGGCCTGCAACACAGATGGATTCACAAAAAAGGCGTTGTTTACCATCCCTTCCTGTTGCCAACCAGCATTCAACACACATGCTGAAGTCACACCACTGGGCAATATGTGGCTTTCAACCGAGGTGTAAAAAAGAGCAGTGTGCACGTGTGGGGAAAAAGAAGAAACCTAGTTAGAGAACCAGGGACCAGTGACTGGAGCAATAGATAGAGCAGGATTCTGAACATTGCATTATATACAGGGAGTGCAAATGAGTATTTTGTCCACATCATCCTCTTCATGCATGTTGTCTAACTCCAAGCTGTATAGGCTCGAAAGCCTACTACCAATTAAGCATATTAGGTGATGTGCATCTTTGTAATGAGAAGGGGTGTGGTCTAATGACATCAACACCCTATATCAGGTGTGCATGATTATTAGGCACCTTCCTTTCCTTTGGCAAAATGGGTCAAAAGAAGAGATATCTTGCAGAGGGATGCAGCACTCTTAAAATTGCAAAGCTTCTGAAGCGTGATCATCGAACAATCAAGCGTTTCATTAAAAATAGTCAACAGGGTCGCAAGAAGCGTGTGGAAAAACCAAGGTGCAAAATAACTGCCCATGAACTGAGTCAAGCGTGCAGCTGCCAAGATGCCACTTGCCACCAGTTTGGCCATATTTCAGAGCTGCAACATCACCGGAGTGCCCAAAAGCACAAGGTGTGCAATACTCAGAGACATGGCCAAGGTAAGAAAGGCTGAAAGACGACCACCACTGAACAAGACACACGAGCTGAAACATCAAGACTGGGCCAAGAAATACCTCAAGACTGATTTTTCTAAGGTTTTATGGGCTGATGAAATGAGAGTGAGTCTCTCCATCATCAAATGTGAGATTTACAAGGAGGGAAAACAGTACACCTCTCTGAACAGTGTCTGGGAGGCTGTGGTTGCTGCTGCACGCAATGTTGATGGTGAACAGATCAAAACACTGACAGAATCCATGGATGGCAGGCTTTTGAGTGTCCTTGCAAAGAAAGGTGGCTATATTGGTCGCTGATTTGTTTTTGTTTTGTTTTTGAATGTCAGAAATGTATATTTGTGAATGTGAAGATGTTATATTGGTTTCACTGGTAAAAATAAATAATTGAAATGGGTATATATTTGTTTTTTGTTAAGTTGCCTAATAATTATGCACAGTAATAGTCACCTGCACACACAGATATCCCCCTAAAATAGCTAAAAATAAAAACAAACTAAAAACTACTTCCAAAAACATTCAGCTTTGATATTAATGAGTTTTTGGGTTCATTGAGAACATGGTTGTTCAATAATAAAATTATTCCTCAAAAATACAACTTGCCTAATAATTCTGCACTCCCTGTACATTTGAAGACTCAGAGTACGATTCAAAATGTTTCGTTACACACTTTCAGGGACCCAGCCCGAGGAGCCATGACTGGGCAATAAACTGTAATAAGGGTCAGCAACTGCTCCAGCTCCACTGCAATACACATTACAATCAATTAAAAAGCCAGAGTCACATGAAAATGTCCTGGGACAAAATGTGCTCCTGTCCAGCTGGGGTTGTCAGTTCAAGTGACAGATCCTTCTAGTTGCCAAGATCCGGCCTACACTCCAGGATTCAGTCACAGATCCAGGTAACCACCAAGCTGTAGTGAAGGCTCCACATAGCCTCCCATCTCCAGTCCCAATGTCTTGTTCTCTTTCTTCCTGTCCTGGGCTCCAGAGCCTGCCAACAATCCTGTCCCTTGAGAAAGGGGTCTTCGCACCCTTATCATTGCCTGGCTCGTTGTGTGCACTGTGTGCTGTGCTTGTTGTGCATTATACTGACAATCACTTCACTTTCACTTCCACTGTTATTTACAATAGTTGTAATATTGGTGTTGGTTGCTCATCTGTACCACACAGTGGTAATGAAGTCTAGAGAATACATATTAAGGAGCATTGAATCGGTTGTATTTACCATTTGAGACAACTTTATATTTCACCTGTATCTTGGTTTTTCCTATAATTTGTCACTTGTACATACAGTACAGGGCAAAAGATTGGACACACCTTCTCATTCGATGTGTTTTCTTTATTTTCATGACCATTTTCATTGGTAGATTCTCACTGAAGGCATGAATTATGAATAGTGATAGAGTGCTGCGGCAGATGACCTGGCCTCCACAGTCACCGGACCTGAACCCAATCGAGATGGTTTGGGGTGAGCTTGACCGCAGAGTGAAGGCAAAGGGACCAACAAGTGATAAACTCCTCTGGGAACTCCTTCAAGACTGTTGGAAATCCATTCTCATTGAGAGAATGCCAAGAGTGTGCAAAGCAGTAATCAGAGCAAAGGGTGGCTATTTTGAAGAAACTAGAATATAAAACATGTTTTCAGTTATTTTTTTGTTAAAGGCTGAAAAAAAAAAATTGCCACTTTCCTACAAAGAGGTAAAATCACAATCTAAATATAACTTAATAGGCATTTGTTTAAAAAATCAATAATTCATGGTTTAGTGGTGCGTGTGTTTTCAGCAAGATCATAAATTTACAGATACTGAAGGCCAATTTTGTTTAATGCCTTGGAACTAATATAAATGATTATGAGCCATATCAACATCAGCCAGTGGCTCCTATCACTGCAGAGAATGAGTGATGACTTACAACAGAGAGAGAGCGAATTTTCAGTAACACCTCCACCCTGGAAACAGCAGACATCGAGACATTGAGCTCTCCCAGACCTCAAGCACACATTATTACCATATATAGCCGTCTAAATCCCAGACACATACAAACCAATGATGGGTTCACTTGAATTGGCATTGGGTATTGTGAAGGTTTTCATATGGTTTATGTGAAGTGAAGACAGCCCCTACACACAACAATTAAATATGCAAAAAAGAGAAAATGGTTTCTGGCAGCATTCAAAATGCAAGACCTGCTTTCAATGCCATTTCAATGGCAAGGAGTCTCCTTACCTTTTTGGTCCTGACCCTCAGTGATCTAACAGATAATATCAGTGAGGAATATCAGAGTCCTGGGACAACTTTACCCTCAGTTGCAAAAGTAGGTTCAACTAATTATAGCCAATAAACAACAAGAAGACATCATGTGCTTGACCCTGTAGCGTTGTTTTTATGAGATCTGCTTATAATAAACAGAAAAATACCCTACATTTTCATTATATTAGTGTTTAACAATGATTACTATTACATAACATTTCTGTTTTTGTTCTTTGGCCATCACCATTCTTTTTATCATTTAAATATTTGTAATTATTTGAATAGCCTGTCTTGTTGTTGAAACATTGAGTTGTATTATTTACAAATCTCAGCATATTTGCTGTTATAACAATTTGTATAATGTGTGCATTGCTAGTGAGACCATTTGTAAATTAAGAACACCTATAATTACATTATCTTATTATTCAAACCCATTTCATAATGTATGCATAATGTGGCCAGGATAACTAATAACAAAAAAATGGGTATAGAAGAAAAGGTCAGTAATTACTTTAATGTTTAACTTTTAGAACCATATTCCTTGTTGAAAAACAGGTCATCTGGGTTCATGGTACAGCTTGTGTTGATGTGCTCCAAGTGAGTGGACAGGAAACTGGCTCCTTAGTCATCCTTGTCATCTCTCACATCAATTCCCATCTTCTCACAGTCTCCCATACATTGGAACCGTCAGCCAGGCCAGAAGAATGAAGCTGGCAGCCATTGACCAGGATTGATGCTTTCAATTTCCAATAAAAAAGCGTTCAGCCAGCCTCAGTCTAGATTCATGAGCACAGTTTTCCCCACTACAGCCCCAGCATCTATGACTCAGTCCAACAATAAGCAGCAGTTCAGTTGACTGGAGTGGCCACAGTCTGTCTGCACAAAACTGCCCCCTGTTGAACCCTTATCTTTCTCATTCCTGTTCCCAGAGGCATCCCTGCTAGAAATGTTCATTTCAGGCCACACTGCTTTCAGCCCGCAACATTCATTATTAGACCATTAGGAAACACTTAGTTTGAGTGAAAGCATCCTGGCAAGGAAAGCATCCTGGTCTCAGACAAAGAAGGTGAAAGTATGCTGAGGTGTTATTCATTGATCTGTTTGTAGGAATCAACTGTGAGGGATCCCACTTGTTTCCTTAAAACCACTCAGACTTTTATGCTTTCACTGGAACCCAAGAATCTCAAAATTGTTTCTCAGCATATAGTTAGCAAAAGTGATAAGGCACCCTCAGAATTTATATTAATAGATTTACTAAGAAAATACCATTAAAAAATTTATGCTGTGTATTTATTTCTGTGACTTTTAAGATTTGTTTAAATGAGAGGTGTCAGGATTGCCTGCAGCTGGGCTCCACACCGGAACCCAATCCTGACGCCCCATAAATGCCGGAAGTTTCTGCCCGTTCGGGGTCGCTGGCATTTTCGTGGACTCTGCACGAACTTGACCTGGTTTTGTTTTGAGTGTTTTGAGTTCTGGCAATCGCCACACGCCTACGGGTTAGTTTATGTTCGTAATTTAAGTTAAATTGTTTTCGGCCACCGCGCCGCTGTTTATTTGTATTTCGTTATTGTTTGTTATAATAAAACCCCCTTCCCAGCATGTCAGACCTCTGCGCTTCCTTCCCCCGTAAGTCCGTAGTCGTGACAGAATGCCAGCGACCCCCCCAAAAGCGCAGAGGTGGAAAGCAGAGGAGAAGAAACGCCGCGAAGGACGCAGCGCGGCGCGGCGAACGCGGACGGCAGGGGAGAGACGCGCCGCCCGTTCTGGTGGAGCGTTTTCTCCCCGAGAAGCCGTGGTACGCGGCGCCGCGTGATGACGTCACCCCCGGGAAACTCCGCGAAACCCGGAAGCGACAACGTCGGCGGGTGAGTGGGCGGAGCGAGGACGTTGGCGTCGGCAGCAGCGAGGAAGTGACGTGGGCAGCGAGCGCAGAAGATGCGACCCCCACGATCTTCGGCATGTCGAGCCAAGAACTCTGCGCTCTGCTGGCAAGGCTCCCCGTGGACTGGGACGACACGGACGACGACGAGAGCACGGGAGACGAGAGTTGGGCTCCGCCCATCGCGCCAGTCTGCGATCGTCGCAAGGTCCGTGGGGACCCACGTCACTTCCAGGGGGGTGAGAAGCGGCAACAACAACGACGGCGTTCCTCCAGCGAGGAGGTGGGCAGCCTCCAGCCCGAATGGCCAGAGTACTGCCCATGGGAGCTTATCGCGCCATGGGTCCAGGATGTCCGCAGGGTGGACGACCCTCGGAGTCACCGGTGGGAGGACACGGATGACGAAAGCGATGATGACGTGGATTTTCGGTGGGCGGTCGGTGCCGGGATGGCTCCGCCCAGCGTGCGCGTCCGAGATCATCGCGGCGTCCGTGATGACCCATGTGACTTCCGGGGGTACGAGGTTGACACGGACGACGACCAGGATCGTCACGAGGTCCGTGGAGACCCACGTCCCTCCCAGCAGTGTGAGGAAAGCTGGTGGAAGAGGGCGACGGGAGGTCGCCAGCCAGCAACTGCGTTGCCGGGACTGCCTCGCAGGGAATCCTCCATTCCTGCTCCAGTCGCCGACCCGCCTTCCCTCTGCCCGGACGTTCCCCAGCGAAAAGGCAGCGCAGCACCAGCGTCCACACCTGCTGGAGAAGACGTCCACCCCCCTCCACACCACACACCTACCACCATCTCCAGCAACGTGCCCAGCCCCATGTGGGACAGCCCAATTGTCCCGGGACCCTTCAGTGGGGCAGCAGACACTGATAAGACCACCACCATCCTCTCGTGTCTGCTTGGGTCAGCATGGGGCTGGAGCGCAGCCCTCTGGCAACAGGGAGAGACAGACAGCAGTTTTCGGGACTTCCAGCAGAGACTGAGGGCGGAGTTTGATCGGCCAGAGCCTGAGCCAGGGATCGAACTCTGCCCCTCCACCACGTCCAGCGCCAGTCAGGATCCGGGGCAAGAAGACCAAGCACTGGCGGGCGACGAGAAGGTCGCACCTCCCGAGATCCTGGCTGTGCCCCCTGAGGAAGTCCTGGAGAGCCCAGAGAGGGAGCCAGACGACCCTCTCTTCTGTCTGTCTCTGTCTGTGTGTGTCTGTGTGACATATGTGTCCGTATGTCGCCCCCACTTCCCCTCTTTGTGTCCACCAGATGGCGACCCAGCCGCGGAGCCGAACCCCAGGGAGGAGGTTCCTGACCCGAATGTGCTGGTCCAAGGCGAGGTGGACAAGCCCCAAGGTACCCCTAAGTCCAGCCGGGGGGGGTGCTCCCCCAAAGAATTTTTTGGGGGGGTGCAGTTCGGGTTGGGGACTCCTCCTGAGGGGAGGGGAGGTGGGGAAGCGATGGAGCTGGGTCCTCCGGTAGCCAGTGAGGAGGGCGGGCCAGGCATGGGCCTGCGTCTGCCTCCAGAGGGGTGGAGCGCCATAGAGCCCCCGGGTAGGCATGAGGACCCAGCTGGGACAGGCAGGAAGAGGGCCTGCTTGTCCCAAAGGACGCAGAAGGGGCTAGCCGGATGGTCTGGCAATGCCCCCCCCTTGGCACCAGGGCCGTGCAGCGAGAGGGGCTGCATAGTCCCAGAAGGCACCAGCCTGGGGTGCCTGGAACAGTCGCCAGAGGCTCTGGGACAATCTCCCTGCGCGGTGCAGGGGGTGACACAAGAAGTGTCAGAGGGGACATGTGGAGACAGGGCCCACACGTACCCAGATGGATCGGCCCTGATTATTGTGTGCAGGTACGGGAGTCCGGGGCCGCCATGCGGGACCACGCCGGGGAGCCAGGCCGAGGGTCCGGGGCCGCCATGCGGGACCACGCCGGGGAGCCAGGCCGAGGGTCCGGGGCCGCCAAGCGGGACCACGCCGGGGAGCCAGGCCGAGGGTCCGGGGCCGCCAAGCGGGACCACGCCGGGGAGCCAGGCCGAGGGTCCGGGGCCGCCAAGCGGGACCACGCCGGGGAGCCAGGCCGAGGGTCCGGGGCCGCCAAGCGGGACCACGCCGGGGAGCCAGCCCGAGGGACCGGGGCCGCCACGCCTGACCACGCCGGGGGGCCAGCCCGAGGGACCGGGGCCGCCACGCCTGACCACGCCGGGGGGCCAGCCCGAGGGACCGGGGCCGCCACGCCTGACCACGCCGGGGAGCCAGCCCGAGGGACCGGGGCCGCCACGCCTGACCACGCCGGGGAGCCAGCCCGAGGGACCGGGGCCGCCACGCCTGACCACGCCGGGGAGCCAGCCCGAGGGACCGGGTCCACCAAGGGGAGGATACAGCAGGGCAGGAGCCCTGTGGTTGCCGCCGTCCGCCCCGCCGCCTCCACTGATGGTACTGTTGGGGCTCCGAGGACGTAGCCCTTGGAGGGGGGGCTCTGTCAGGATTGCCTGCAGCTGGGCTCCACACCGGAACCCAATCCTGACGCCCCATAAATGCCGGAAGTTTCTGCCCGTTCGGGGTCGCTGGCATTTTCGTGGACTCTGCACGAACTTGACCTGGTTTTGTTTTGAGTGTTTTGAGTTCTGGCAATCGCCACACGCCTACGGGTTAGTTTATGTTCGTAATTTAAGTTAAATTGTTTTCGGCCACCGCGCCGCTGTTTATTTGTATTTCGTTATTGTTTGTTATAATAAAACCCCCTTCCCAGCATGTCAGACCTCTGCGCTTCCTTCCCCCGTAAGTCCGTAGTCGTGACAAGAGGAGTTTAAAATGGGAAGGGCCAGATGATTGACAGCTCTCAAACATGCTCTCTGCAGGATGATTCTCCTCTTTCTGCATTATTTAAACTTGTGTCCATCAATATGTCACGTGCGCATTACAAAAATTGTTTCTTTTTTATTTATTTATATTAAACCCAAGGATGCATTTGTCACTGCAGCTCACACTAGTTTGAAAATAGTGCCCTAAGCTTGTATTTCAGTACCTCCAATGTCTGTGTGCTTGTGCATAATCTTGACACAAGAAATATAAGTGCAAAAAAATCACAGGAAAACAGTGTGTTTGCTTGCAAACCTTTAACTGATGTGGGTCTCAGCACACCTGTTCAGCTTAATACAGTTTTGGCCCATTGCTCTGGCCTAATCATGAGCATAAGATGCATGTACCCCCCTGTAACTCATCAACCGATGAGCAGATGGCCTAGGACATAGGCACGGAGCAGTCCTCCAGAGGACCTCTAATGGCCCAAGGTTTGGAAAGTCATTAGCAAGAAGACAAGCGGCAGTGAACACAGGGATGAAGCAGAGTGCAGGAGAAATCAATATGAGGTCTGCTGCTTCTCTGGATGGAATTGTGCTAAAAAAGCACAAGGCCTGATCAATATAAAATAGTTAATTAAAGACATTATTCGCCTTTTGGTTTGCTCAGTGTGATGAATGGATGATTCACAAGAAAAGTAATTTTCTCAAGGTCCCACGTTGGGTGCCACAACCACATTATGCTTTGTTGCCTGTTTGTGGTGTACAGGCCCAAGAACTGTATGTGATTATGGTAAAAATTTACTCTATAATTCCCAACACATTCATGGTTACAGCAAAGATTGTTCCCAGATCATTATATTTTATAAAGGATAAAAAGGCACACAGAACTGTCCAAAATAATATGAAATAATATTTAAATTTTTATTCAGTATCATCTATTGCAGCAACTGCTTTTTTATGTACACATATTATGTAATTTTTTTCAAAGCATATACTACACAAAACAAAGAGCAGCCTGCAAACACATTTTCCAGTAATACCATCTTAGCTCTCAAGTCACGCATTGAGCGTGAGAAACGCATTTCAGCATTTTCAAGTTCAATGGCTGCCAGCATTTTCAGACACCACGCATGGCATTTCTCATGCTTAGAAATTATTATCTTTACAAAAATTGAACAGAGGAAAACCTAAATTACTGTAACTGTTGAACCGTTTTTTAATAGCGTTGTTATTTAGACTTTACTGTTGTCATTTACTGATTTTACGGCATTTTTCTCTTTTCGTTCTTTTAATTCAAACGTGAGGAGAGGTCGTCAGCAAAGGTCACCGCATCGTTCAGTGGCTTGGAGAACAGAGGCAGACCTGGATGATGCTGTCATTCTGACTACATCCTAAAACTCTTGTGTGAAAATACAAACAAGAATGCTGCAAAAAATTGTTTTTTGGAGTTCCATCAAGGTTCAAAAGCGCCTGGACTTAAAAAAAAGTAACTACACAAATTAAATGCTTGTTATTTTTTAGTGTTTTAATAGTTCATAGTTCATATTGAACATTCAAAATATTTTATTAATCTGCATTCTGAGTGTCTTATTTAGTAAAAACAATTTCAATTTCATTTTTTATTATTATTCTGTTATAACTTGAATGTAAAGGAATAGAAAAAAATCTCAATCCATGCAAACTTTGATAAGTGATTTATTCTAAAGACATTACCATATGTTTAAAAGCTTTTATATACTTTCAGGAGTAGAGAACAATCACTTCATACAATGACGTGAAGCCACATTCCTTCTGAATACCAGGAGATAGTTTACATTTAAAATTCTAAACAGCTAAATAAAAGAAAACTTTACAAAGTGTGAAAATGTGTATTATTTAAGCTGTTCAATGGCACTGCTGTATACTGAACAGGACAGACAGACAGCAGGGGATGGACCGTCCGTCTTGCCTCCCATGCTGGTGTACATGAGGACAATGAATACAATGGGTTTATGAGAAACAGAATCCGTGCTTTGTATTATTAGGATATGAAATGCAAATTTTGTCCTAATCCTGATATAGTGTCATTCAGTAACCTTGTACTCTGAGGAGAGTATAAAAGCCCGAACCAGAAGCAGGAGTCGAATATCGACAACACTGCCCTCTTGTGGATGGGAGGGAGGCACCGCTGTTAATTGTTTGCGCTGCTTGGCTCTGTTCATGTCATATATCATGAAATGCAAACATCAAGATTAACTGTCTGTGAAGATTCTCAGTCATCCAGGCGAATTTGTCTGAAAGTTGAGTCATGGCAACTGGACTTTCTTTCTTTAAGGTAGAGACGTTTCATTCTGCATCCACAGAACTTTGTCAATCTGAGGGAAGTTGGCTTGTGCCCACAAAGTTATCCTCCAGGTTGGCTTCACCTCAATCTCGCCTTGAAAAGGCTCGTTAAGTGGAACAAAGGCAGGGAGAGGGGGGTGGGTAGATGTGACAGCCCCGCCCTGGCAGCTCCTCCTATCCCCATTAAGCGTGTTGTTAAATGTGGCCAACCTGGTGAACGTCTGAATTGGGCCTGATTTTTCTGGAGATGGAAGAAAGGGCAGCAAAGTAGGTTGAAGATAGGTTGTGTCTGAGGTGCTTTGCTCATTGGTACCTCAGTGGCACCTTGGCGGACCGGGATTTGAACCAGCAACCTTCTGAATAAGCTAGTTTCAAGCTAGTATTTAATGATAAAAAAATGCAACTGAGATGCAATAAGATGAAGCTATATTCAGCTTTTCCAAATCCACCTCGGCTTTTGATCTTCGACCTTTCTTACAAAGCTTTCGGGAACATTGAACGAACACACACACATACACACACTTTCCCTCATGCACACACAAGCATGCAAGGTTTCTCTTCATGTTATGCAAGCTGTTATGCTGGAATGGAGATGAAGACGACCACATATAATCTTAGGTCACAGATAGGTCTCAAAAAACAATGAATATCTTTGAATATTTCTGATGTTGCTCACTCTTATTTTTTTCTTAAAAAAGAGAAAAAAACAGCTGAATAAATGGTGGGACAGTGCAGCCAAATCATTAAGACCACCTGCTAAATATTTTGTCTTTCATGATGTCAAAACACTGCTGACTTATGGAGCTCTGAAGGTGTCTGGTTGGACGTCTGTGGACGTCATTTCTTCCACACATAGTTGCTCCTTCTGAACATTTTTTTTCTTGAAGCGGTATAAGTGACACAGACTATGATTGACAAATATGATTCAGCAGACCAGGCCACCATTTTTCATTGCACCATGGTAAACGTCAAATGCTCATGTGCTATCAGTTATGGACATTAGTTTTTGTTTGGACATATTTGACATTAGACTGTTCATCACAGTCTAATGCACTGTGATATTGCACATCACAGTGCAATATTTACAACGCATACTAAGTGTGGCATCACTCAGGGATCTAATGTAAAAGGTGAATATTAAGATGAACAAATGGGTTGAACACTGAATACTTCTCCTGGGACTCCAAGGAATGTGCAAAAGGTGAGAAGTACCACTAAATACACCCAGTTAAATTTAACAGTGTGCTGTGATGTGGTGCCAGGAACACAGGCAGTGGTCTGGTGCAGAGTGGAAAACTCATGTGGTCAGGTGAGTCACCGTTTTTCCTCTTTTCAGTAACTCAGAGGGTGAAGATGGGCACAGACTTGACTGTTTGTTTCCCACTGTGGAGGATTCTGCTGGTATCATCATTTATGGTAAATTTTTCTGGCGTATGTCCCCTTGAATCTTTATGTCTTTTGTGGAAAGTAATGTAAAGGGTCTTAGTAAGTAAAATTACCATTTTGGTAGGATTATAAATATCTACAGTTTCTGTGTGCATATAACCCCAAAGGACTCTGTGTCCCTAAACCTGAAATGCCGAGAACTGGAATAAGTGAGGACCAGTCACCAATTGAAAACTCATTCAAATTCCTGGAATAAAAGCAGCATGGACAAAATGAAGTGCAGTGTTACAGTACAACAGTTCCCAAATCACCCATCTGGGACTCCCAGGCAGTCTTGGGTTTAGCAATAGCCTATTTAACAACCCACAGGCTATGTAATCAAAGCTGTCCTGCACTGATCTGTTGGAGTTGTTGTAGAAATAAATGTGGACTGGAGCCCAGTGGACAGGTTGGGGAGCCACTAATGGAAAGGCAATATCAGGAGACGTTTCCTTCATTTTTAAAAAATTGTGCTGAAAATGGCTCAGTAAAATGACAAATAGGATGTGTAATGAATGGAGCCGTTAATCAATGCTGCTTGGCAGAGGTAGGAGTACCCCAAAACAGTGGTTTATTCAGCAATTTAGAATGGATATTATTCAAAATATTTGTTGCTGTCAAATAACGTGTAATCACACATTTCTTGGTTTAAATAGTTGGGAAGCGGTTGCTGCTGATTTTGGTCATGTGCTTGTCATGTTGATACGGGCTTGCTCCAGGTTCTCCAGTTTCCTTCCACTGCCCAAAGGCATACACACTAGGTGGATTCCTGACTCCAAATGAAATGATCCGTGAATGGTGTGTTTGTCTGCATCCTGCGGTGGGCTGATGCCCCGCCCTGGGTAAGAATAAAATCTTGGGATGTCCTGGGATGATCTCCAGAATATGGGACCCTGATCTAGATTAAGTGGTTAATGATGGTGAGTGAGAGCAATTGTTGACATTACGGCTGAGCAACATGGCAAAAAATTCATATTGCAATAACCATAGACAGTAGACGGTATATTATGCGGTAATAATTTGATTACTGTTTTTGAAACGGTAACATTTCTCCATAACACTGCAGCAGGAAATTGTTTAATAAACTTTTTACAGATACATTAACATATAGCATAACAATATACCAGATAAAACTATATAACTCCAATCAATGTCTCTTCTGTGAAATCAAACTGTCCACTTCGAAAGCGACACTGATTGACGATCAATTTGACATGCTGTTGTGCAAATGGAATAGACAACAGGTGGAACTTATAGGCAATTAGCTAGACATCCCCAATAAAGTCGTGGTCCTTCAGGTGGTGACCACAGACCACTTCTCAGTTCCTATGCTTGGTCACTTTTGAATGCTGGCGGGGATTTCATTCTAGTAGTAGCATGAGACAAAGTCCACAACCCACACAAGTGGCTCAGGTAGTGCAGCTCATCCAGGATGGCACATGAAAGCAAGCTGTGGCAAGAAGGTCTGCTGTGTCTGTCACCGTAGTGTTCAGAGCATGGCGGCGCTACCAGGAGACAGGCCATTACATCAGGAGACGTGGAGGAGGCCGTTTACAGAGACCGGTGACTGGTAAATTACTGACAGATTGAAAGCTTGTTTCATTTTATTTATTGTATCTGCAGTATTTAAAAGAGCTTTAAACTTTAAGGACTACTAGTAATTGTAATTTTTTTTTGGAAACTTGAATTTAATACTTTTTAAAGATCCACAGATCTTTCTCTGTGTTCTCACCTGAATCAAAAGGCTGCTGCTGCAATTAGGCTTGCAAGAAGGTGATGCAAGTTTGTCATTTTCGCAAGGCCAGTAAAATCAAAATCTCTCGCAAATGTAAATCACATTTACAAATTTAAATACATTTTACACCATTTATATCGTGCAGCCCTAGTTGCCATATCTGGTGTACAAATACAAGGCTACAATGGACTACACAAGAAAGGCTACAAAACACAGAAATGGGAAGGGCATGTCTACAAAAGGTATCAGTTCTGAAGGCGTGTAAAGAAAGCAGCTCATTTCTCATCCTGCTTTGATGCTTGCCCTGACAAGAAGCATGTGACTCATGGCTAGTCTGCTCTGACACTCTTTTTTTTTAATTTTTTTTTTTCTTTCATGTTCTCTGTCACCCTCTTTATTAATACATGTTTCTGTAGGTCATACTGTCATGTTTCAGCGAATCATTTGACCAAACGCCGTCCAGTCCATTTCACAGCTTTCCAGCCTGACTCACTGACCCCCTCGTAGAGTGCGTGAAGAGGTGTGAGCTAAAGGGAAGTGTGAATTAAATGAGGACATAAGGGGTTATTAAATTAAAATTTGGCATTTGGAAAACCTCTGGGAAGTGCAGACACAGCGCAGCTCTTTTATTTTCTTTGGCACATTTGCAAAGAGGCTTCAGCTCTTTGAAAATCATCACAGTTTCTGTCAAAGGGAAGCTGTTATAATGCCAGTATTATAAAACCATAAATGAATTTAACCATTTTTTTACCCAGTTCTGGTTCACAGATATATATTTGACATATTTGACCATTATCAATCATTATAAGCTCACTGGTTCAGAATCGAGCCGTTTTTTCAAATTACCACCAGTTACATCATCTTAGACTGGAAGAACACTTGTCACTCCGGATGTCAAAGTTAAGACATCACCCAGCCAGCGCAATGGTGCAACTCACTGTTGGGATTACATAATGGCACGGCAAATGCATTTTCCTGGTCAACTCTGGATACACCGGTATTCACACGCTGCAGATATACTGTTATTGTCGTGCATCCTTTATACTTCACTGTCCTAGTCCTGAAACATTGTTTTGAAATGTTCTCCCCTCCCCTCCAGTATTATTTAGCATAATACTGCTTTTGGTCTTTTTATAACACATGACACAAGGACACAAGGGCAATGTAGCAATGGCCTTTCTCTGATTACTAAAAGCATCTGTTCATTAACAGTAGTCAGTGACAAACTTCTATGTGTATATGTAAATGAAATTTTGTATTACAACTGAATATATGATGACCCTATTTATCAAATGTTTGAGAAAAGAACTTGTTTGTACACCAAGATAATGGTGATATGGAAGTATGTTAATTTTAACACCATCTACATGTACAGGTTTATAAGATACCCTTATCCTCAACAACAATCAGTAGTGACAGGGACAGTCCCCCTGGAGACACTTTGTGGTCTTCTGGTTCATAGGCAAGTGTGTTACGTACTAGGTTTATTTAAATATTAATTTAAGTCTATCCATCAATATATAATTCAACTTTTAGAGTTTTCTTTTTTATGAAATAATATAGATAAGTGAATACGTTGGTGTCTTGCTCAGTTAATAAAGTATGTTATTTGCTGCCATATATATTGGTATAGCCATTTTTGTCTCAGCCCTGAATGTTAAACAACAGAATTTTTTCAGACTTATTCTGGGAAAAGTGACCTATATTTTAGCTAAATATAGAATGATTATAAATAAAAAATAAAAAAAAAAGATTTATTTTAATGCAGATAACAGTTTTTACTTTACCTCTGCATCACTGAGCCCTGGCATTTTATTTTCTAATTAGTCTATGATTACAGTGACTGATGGTTTTACCCAGTTAAGACCTGATGAGTCAACTCCAAGAAGCAGCTGCTAGGCTGCTGACTTGAGCTTCACGCAAGTGCCGGCTATACAGAGAGAGCACAAAGATGGTTATTAAGGTCAGCGTGCGCTGTATTTGCTCAGACAAGATGGCACTGGGAAAACAGCTGATCCAGCTCCACCACAGACTCTTCCTTTTGAACATAATAAGGTCATTGCGCTGTGCACTAGATTTTAGCATGAATTAGGTACAACAGCCTCAAATCAAAGACTTCATTTAATCCAAGGATGATCTATGGCTGACAAGGGCATGGTACGCCTTTCAGTGGTGTCTTTCAAGTGTCTCACACACACACCTTCATGTTGGATGTGTGGTTGGAGAGCAGCTGGAGAGCATCTCGCCCAGCGGTCCATTGCAGGAAGGATTTATAAAGCCTCAGCCTGCATAGAGAGCAGGAGAGTCCACACTCTGCCACTGATGGGCATGATCCTGGCTCTGTGATGGTGCAGAACCCTTTCCAGAACATATTCCTGGATTATGCCAGAAGATGGCACGGCTAGATCTTTGCCCTGAGCTGGATAAATGACTGTTTATCCATCTGGAATAAAGAGAATTTATTCACTTAGCATTTACTATTTGTCATGGGCTATTGTTGAAAGCTGCATTTATATCAGTTCTCAGTGTCCCCCTCAAGCTGAGTTTGATTGAGAATGGATCTTATCTGTTCTCACTGAAACCCCTGTTGATTTGAGGTGCACATTCTGAGACACATTTCAATCACAGCACTGAGATTTCACTGATCAGTGGGGTTCCCAAACCTTCCCACAATTCTGTGGAGAAAGATAAGGATGCCCATTATCTGCATCACTCCTAGGCTCACTGGACTGCCACCAAGCCCTATTCATCAAAATGATAGCATCTCAGGAGAAAACTCATCAAGGCCATTTTGCAGAATGAGCGGAAAAACACACATAGATTTTGTTTACGTGTGTTGTATTGAATACCACAGCATTTAAATTCAAACAATAAATATAGTCAAACAAGTATAGTCAAGATCATGCAATACCTGAAGTTTTATTGAGGAAAATAGTACCAAAAAGGCACAAGAATGGGCAATTTTAGTACAATTTTAGCACAGCATTCCACATTTAATACAGAATACAGTGGGGCTTCAGAGAGACCTTCACATCTGGGACGCCTGGGAGATCTCCATGCAGAGCGCAAGCTATCAGACAAGGAATACAGCAGAGTGCGACATTCACAAACAGTCTTGTTAAAATCCTGCAGGCAAAGGAGAGACTCGGGGTACAGAACAAAAAACATGCTTATTTTTATCTTGCTCAACTCTCCGAGGAAGAGCTTCTTCACCGAGCCCTCTGTTATCCAGCCGACTTTTGGCTTTTGTGCTACCACTTAGGAACAACTTTTGTCTTATCTTCAGCAATACTGAGCTTTAGCACTACTACAAGAATAATAACTTCAAAATATGAGCTACATCAGTCAAGCTGAAAAATGGCAACGTTTGCAGAGGCTTTCATAAGAGCAGTGCTTGAATTCATTATGTTTTAAATACAATGATGTAGCCCATTGGGGATTTTTGGGGATCCCTGAGCAAGACACTTACATTTTATATTTTACATTTAAATTTAAGGCATTTGGCAGACGCCCTTATCCAGAGCGACTTACAACGTGCTTTCAAGTTACCATCGATGAAGTGATCAGTTCTGGTTCATTAGGACCGCCAATGATGAATACAATTTTTTATTCACTCTGTTGTAGTTTCTATACATAAGTTAGACAAGGTTACAAGAAGGTTACAAGTTAATCTAAATATTCTTTAAAGAGGAAGGTCTTGAGCTGCCGTTTGAAAATACTCAGTGACTGAGCTGTTCTGACCTCGAGGGGAAGTTCATTCATCCACCAAGGGGCCAAGCCGGAGAAGAGTCTAGATGAATGTCTTCCTTTTACCTTTAGCGATGGAGGGACCAGGCGAGCAGTACTGGAGGCTCGAAGAATACGAGGTGCAGTGTGAGGTATAATAAGGGCTGTGAGGTAGGATTGGGCTACTCCATGTTTGGCTTTGTAGGCCAGCATCAGTATTTTGAATTTGATGCATGCAGCTACTGGGAGCCAGTGGAGGGAACATAGCAGAGGGGTGGTGTGGGAGAATTTGGCTGTATTTCGGACACATTACGTTGTGTCACCATGTGCTGTGCTGTGTATCATAATGACAATCACTTCACTTTCTGCAAAGTCATGTATGTCTGTGAATTTACACACACATGTTGGTTTTCCAATTTCTGCAGCCGATAAAACAGACACTTTTTTTTTATTATTTAATTTGTTTGTAAAACACACTGTAGGAATTTCTGTGCGGTAAACATTAATAATTTTATAAGTATGAGTAATGCCATGTTTGGCGTGAGAGCGTGTGAACTGCATGAAATGTGTGACCACTTAGTGCTGATAAAAAGGATAACAAGGATTAATTTTCTTAATGTTTGGCTAAATGAACCACAGTAGGCCAACTACATGTAATGTCTATTTCAATTTAAATGTTAGAATTTTGTGGGGAAAAAATGCCTGGATTTCTACATTTCAAAAGCACCAAATTTTCCCTGCTCCAGTACACCTTGTTAAGCCCAAAAATGACTTGACAATTAACTGAACAGCAGAGCTGATGGGCCAGAAGGAGCCCTGCTGAAAACCCCTGGAAATGGCAGCACTGGTCGTGTACCTGCCTGAAAGACTGTGAAGCAGACGGAAAATTGGTCTCTGCTGGAACCTCGTCTCATAGGACTTGGTCAGTTTTGTTCTACAGGAGACAATGTAAGCATGGAAACTTCACATGCTGAGCATTTGTGATTTATTAATGTGATAATGTGAATAAATGGGGCAGTGTTGGCCTAGCAGGGGCAGTGGTGGCCCCACAATCAGAAGGTTGCCTGTTCGAATCCAAAACTGCCAAGGTGCCACTGAGGTGCCACTGAGCAAAGCACCGTCCCCACACACTGCTCCCCGGGTGCCGGTTATGGCTGCCCACTGCTCACCAAGGGTGATGGTTAAAAGCAGACCGTGTGCTGTGCTGGAGTGTTTCACAATATTAATCACTTCACTTTCACTACAAAATGTTTCAGCTACAACAATCCCACTAAAAATGTAGGTCTTTATAAGAAATATCAACTTCTCAATGTAATCGATGTTCTTTCAAATTTAATTCAAAATTGGCAGGTACTAACCTCATTTTCAAGTTTATAATAATATGAACTTAATGAGATAATAATTACTTATATTGAGATAATAATTATTTAATGAGATACTAAATGTTATTCACCATGGAGGCTGGATTGTGGCCAAAATGCTTGGTTGGATGGAAGAATGAAAATGAGGTTGTCAATACAAAGTGCACAGTTCAAATTTCAACACAATATTTTATTTATTTATTTACTTTTTACATGATATTTCTGCTTAATCAATCACCATGTTTCATATTGCTTATGCTGACTCCCATCTTTAAATTGGGTGCAAACACTCCAATTCCACATGACAGCAAATCAGCAGGAAGCAGCAGTGACAGATTTAAGAGTTTGATATGATGGAAAATATTACTGACATAAAGAGCACCATACGAAATGCTCCGTTACTGAACAATTCTCCTTTTTTTGTAATTACTGGTATTGTTATTTTGCTCAAGCACAATGCATACATGTCTAAAGTGCAAACATCACACGACAACCATGCCACTCTGATGACTATAATGGGACTAATCAGCAAAAATGCTTCCCTTGAGTGGAAAAAAAAGAAAAACTGCTCTCATAGAAACCCCTTTTCTTCAAAATAAAAATAAAACTACATTTTTAATAATTTAGCAAATACTGCAGTTCACAGCACACAATCATGGACGCCTCTACACAGAAGCTAGAAAAATCTGCCCCTCTACAAATTCACACTTGTGTAGGCATGGGCTAAAACTGAAACGGGGGCTTGAGTAAAGCACAAAATTTCAAATATACTTGGAAACAGCTCTAATAATGACCTTCAGCCCACAGGCTAAAAAAGTACCACATCGTTCCTGCCCCTATATCCGCTGAGCACAAAAACAAAGGCTATAGCAACATACCGTTCATAGCTATGAAAGACTAAAATCTGTTTCTGATAAACACAAAAACCGTACGGTGGTACGGGTAATTTTTGGCAAATAAAAACAGACCTCAGTGCATGTGTGCATTGTATGCCAAATATACATTCATCCAAAATACAGCGTTTTACAGAACAAATGTCTCTGTGTACTGGGTGATTCATGAACAGTCACAGTTCCCTGGGATCAGTTCATCAGTGGGTTAAGTAGCATGTTTTAGCGCTGTGACCAGGCGCCAGAAAGACCAGCATTGCACTTAATGTGCTTGAGAGAGTCAAACCATCAATTACTCAGCTCGTACTCTCACTGCAGTTTCAGACTGCTATTGCTAACTATGGCCATGAATTATTTTCATGTAACGCTAGCAGCCACGGGGCTTGCAATAATATTAAATGTAGTGCCTTTGACACTCTCCCAAAAACTGTGATTGAATAATTTTTTTCTTTATGAAAAAAATCCCAAAGGAATAGCGTTCACACACAAAAAAAGCAAAGAAGCTGCTTTTTAAGAAAGTTTTTTTGCTTCTGCCTTTGAAAGAGTCTGCAGTGCACTCTGGGTAAAAACGTCGGTACCTAGAGCAGATGAACTGTTCCACTAGAAAGACAACAGGAGGCTTTAAGTGAGACCCTGGGACAAAGGCTTGTGCTTTCAGGAATCGGCCGCTGCTTTAGGTCTTTTAGTACTCGGTATCAGAGCCTTCTGCTGCGTCTGTGTTGCGGGACAGCATGTAGTTGTCCATGTCGATGGACGGGCAGTTGTGAATGGAGTAGCGCAGGCGTTCCGCCAGCACAGCCTGGCTGGTGTAAGGGGGCAGACGGAGCTGGAAAAAGCAGGTCTGGGCGGTGGGAAGGCCATTTATGGGCTGTAGGGGTACAAACACACTTTTTCAAATAAATACTTTAGAAGTGTGTGTGTGTGTGTGTGTGTGTGTGTGTGCGCGTGCGTGTGAGATATATATACAAAAGTGAAATTTTATTTAATAAGGTAGATTTAGTTTATAAAAAGTACTTCTGTATTGACTAACATATTTATATTGCTGTACATTCATTAACCATTCAATCCTTATATAACTTCATTATGTTATTGATGATATTTATTACATAAAATGAAAGGAAGGGTTAATGATGAAGGAAACCCTATAGTCTCACCCGATCAACTTTGATGATCTGAAATTTCTGTGTGATGTCAGCTGGGTTGGAGGGCAGTCTGGACCTCCCAGACACAAAGCGAAGGAACAGAACCCTCTCCTCATTGGTGAATTCCTCCAAGCTCTGCCAGAGCCAGCCAATTAACTGGTGGCTGTCAGTGATGTCACGGTAACGCACCACCTTCTTTAGCATCTCCACGGAGACCTCAGGCAGGCCACAGACCAGCTGCTCCAGCTGTCGAGCAGTCAGGAGGGAGAGGAGTGGCACGGGGATAATGGAGGACATGCCCTCTCGCACTGCTGCCACCTATCCCACACATGGCAGATAGATTAACTTCTGTTCACCTCAAGGTTACTACACATTTTTCATTTGAATATTAATAACAATCCTAATAAACATAATGGCATTTATTGTCATATTTCCCTATCCATACTGAAAAATTATATTCCCTTTTATTAACAGAAAGTGAAAATGGTCAAATGGAAACCCTTTGGTTGTGTGTCTGTTTACTGGATACCAGAGATTTGATCAAATGGATATTTAAACATCTAATCTAATGTATAAGATGCAACAAAACTGAGTCATAAAAATCAGAAAATGCCCATTCGTTATGTTTTAGAACATCAGATCTTCATAGAAAAGCCTCAGCTGTGTATCCAGTGTGATGTAGTGAAAGACTATATTACAGCAGCACCTGTCTGTCCATCTCATGCAGCCTGTATTCCAGAGCTCGCTCCACATATTCTGTTCTGTTGGAGTAAGTCAAGGCTGTGTTCTGGCCTCCAGGAACAACTGGAACCAGCTTCCCATCAGCACTATGGGCAACAAATGAGTCTAGAGGAATCATCTGTGCGGCAGAAGAAAGAATTAAAATGTATTAATTTTTTTAAAGTATATATTTAGTAGAAATACAATTTTAACTTTGACATCACTAAACACTAAAAAGCGAAATGTTTTATTTACATAAAATCTGATTATCTGAAGGCTGTTGCAGGGTTTCTGAATTGGCCACAGTAGTCTACAGTACGTCTGCTCACCACTGTGAAGTTCTCCTCTGTGATGCTGCTGTTGTCCAGGTGCAAGATGCCCTGCAGGGAGCGGAAGGTCAGCAGGTCAATCTCCTCCAGGTCGGCCACGCTCAGAGGGATGGTGCACAGCTGCTTCCACACCCACGGCGCCAGGTGCAGGTCAAGGGGCTTCTTGGTTCGAATCGCCACTGCCATCAGGATACCCAAGAATCGGAACTGGCCCAGGTGCTCTTCAGAAACTGCTGCAGGGTTCAGCAGAAATCTGCCGGAGGCAATATCGTTTATGTTCTTCAATCAAGACTGACAACTTTATCATTCAAGCCAGATCTGATATTAGAATAATCTCTGTCCAGTAAAGAATCTATATACAGGACAAAACAATCTTAGAGCAATGGTTATGTTAGAGCAATGGTTATGCACCAAAATTGTACACTGTTCATCTAAAAATGCAAGTGCACAATAAGTGAAAAAACACACACACACACACACACACACACACACACACACACACACACACACACACACACACACACACACACACACACACACACACACACACAGGTTAACTAGATTAGATTTTTCTGTTGAACATTTAACATTTATTTAAATGTATTAACATTCTAGTTAACATTTATTTAAATTTATTACTCTACCTTTTTGACTATTTTGCACACTATTGCCAAAAATCATAAGCAGCTTCATGAGAGGATGTTAGATGAGCAGACTGTCTTAAGGTGGTTATCAGAAATCAAGGGTGTGAAATGATTTTATCACAGCACAAAGCTTTGAGGAGTGTCATATAGTTGATATGACATGGCCCCGTTTGAATGATTTGATCAGTGCCAAGTTAAAATACAGTAGTCATAGACGTATGGTCAGCCACAGATTATATTTTCAAACTCAGTTAGATTTCATCTCAACAAAGAAGGAGAACCTGCTTACCTGTCAGTGTTGCTGCCTACATCGGCGGCGCTGTTCGGTGTGTGTATAAGCAGGTCCACAACCCCTGACTGCAGCTCCTGCACACACATCAAATAGGAGAACAGGATGAGAGAAGACAGAACATCACACACACAGCTGCTGTGGAGAGCCCAGCCCTGCTGGCCCATAAGAGCTGCAGGTCAGAGGACCTAAACACCTGGACATCGGCCAGCCAAAAAGTGGCTTGGTTGTTGATGTTACTGCGTGTGAGAAGGTAACACCCACCTGGCACATCTCGGTGATGGTGTCGTCAAACACGCCCCCGGCGTCGTCTGCGCCCTCCCCCACCAACTTCACCTTCCAGGCACGAGAGGGCAGCCGGAGCTCCGTGGGGTTTAGGCTCACCACCTGCTTGGCTATCTGGACAAATATGGGCTTGCTTGAGCGCCCCCTGTTTTAACAATTGGAAACGGACAATTGTCAGATCTTGTTTTTGTCAACACACAGATTCATTTTGAAGGGGTAACATGATGCAAAATTTTGTGGGTGCAGAAACAGTTCGTATTTCTGTTTCTTTACTAGAATTTTTAAAATTAAATTTAGAGTACTATTTCCCAACATATTATGAAGACTGCATGAACTAACAAATAACTAAAATCTAAAAGCATTCATTATTCAATTATCTCTTACAGTCTCAGTCCTCAAATGAAAGACAGACCCACTAACAATGTCACCTGGTTGATATTCTCTTGACCGTGATTTGAGGCCCGTAGGTTTTGCCCTGGGTCATGGTCCTGGCGATGGAGCGCACCAGAGGCAGGGTGTTGACTTTAGGGGACAAGAGGCCCCTCAGCTGGCCCTGAACTATAGCTGCAGTCCCTGAACTGTAACGCGAGCCAGAAACCTACAGCAACAGTGACAATGAGACCTGCAGTGTCTGCATAATCAATACGTACATGAATTATGTATACGAACACACACTTGATCAGTGCTAAATGATGTATATTCATTTAAGTGCCCATCTGTTTTGAGCTTCCTTACTAGCACAAACTTTTCACCAATGAAATAAGAATATTTAACATCAGAAGAAGTTTGGAGACCCAGTTACCTGGTTGCGGGGATCTAGGTTGAGGAGTCTCCAGGACTTATACATGAGGTCAGAGAAGTGGTACAGAACCCTGAGGCGAGTGCTGAGGATGTCGGGGCTGCAGTCTTTCAGGGCATTGTACTGAGGGGGTACAGAGAGGGGTAGACCCAACTGCAGACCACCAGGACCACCTGGTATAATGAACAATAACAATGTTATTTGTAATAAGAATTGTATTATAACAAATTAGCAGATTGCATGTGTAAGTAGGGCTGGGTAAAAAACTTTCTGGTAAAGTCCCACATCTGACAACCAAACAGATCTAAACTCAGTGCTGATTGGCTGTCTAATATATCACGATCTCAACCCATATATAGAAAAATCACATGCAGGGCTCCAGACTGTGACCAAAATTGTGAGTGCATTTCAGGTGAATGTGCAAGTTCATCAATTTTCATGAGCTGTAGTGCAGGCAATCACATCAGAATGATTTTTTAT
The DNA here is from genome assembly GCF_900700375.1 of Denticeps clupeoides. Classification (NCBI taxonomy): domain Eukaryota; kingdom Metazoa; phylum Chordata; class Actinopteri; order Clupeiformes; family Denticipitidae; genus Denticeps; species Denticeps clupeoides. The sequence goes on along the minus strand of NC_041709.1, from coordinate 14,083,914 downwards.
ATGATTTGTCCGCGTAGCTTAAATACTTTAAACCGCACCAGGCTCAGAGAAACCGGCACCCTGAGTCCATGTCACATATACTGTATGCTGGGTACTGTTAGTCAGTGTAGTGTCCACCTGGACAGCTTTAACAAGTGTTTAGTTACATGATGCATTTTACACAACGTTCTCAAGAGCCACTTAATCTGTAATGTTCATTAGTCACAGACAAGACTCTGCAATTAAAGAACTCAATTCATGTTTTTTTCCCCCCATAAGAGGTTCATTCTGGATTTGAAATAAAAAAAATATATAAAATTATACACAGCTGTATATCTGAGGGCAAGTATATGCTTGTGTGTGTACCTGAGGTTTTGGCAGATGGGGGTGGTGTAGTCCAGGCCGCACTGTGGCATCGTCCTGCAGAGATCTGCCGAATATTCTTTGCCCGTCCAGCAGTGACTAGTACGGGCTCCTTCACTGGGTTGGCATGACCCAGGCCCAGCTACAGAAAAACAGAATCTATTAACACAACTATATATCAACTTGTGAAACACCCCACATTACCCATGATATCTGAGCTCTTCTGGCCTCAGACCTCTCTCATGTTTAAAAACACTTTTGGGGCAAAAACTTTTTGTCCCCAAAACTTTTGACAGCATTGACTGTATTAAACATTTATCACAGCACTTTCAACTGGGTAAGGTGGGACACGTGCAGCTACAGAGTCAGCACTGCCAGTAAGACATCATCAGTCAAGCAAGTCGCCTCAGCAAAATAAATCAATAAGGCACCACCCATACTGACGGATCACAGATAGGCACAGATAAACTTAATTTCCCACCACGGCACACTGAAGTTGACAGGAACAACAGGAGAAGGGAATGAGAATCCCAACCTCTTTTACTCACTTCATACCACTTGCTAATATTAGCTGCTCACTTATAAAATATACAAATTAACCCCAAGAAGTAAAGGATCCAAAACATCTATCTTTATTAATAATCTTGGATCTAATTGTAATACATTTTCAGCATTTTTTATGTTACATTTCACAACTGTGTTTATAATATAGTTAATTTAAAATGCAGTGATAAATATTTATTCATAATATGAATTATAGGGGGCATCCTGGCATTTTGATTGTATCACATTTTATTAAACAAAGGCCAGTGCGCATGTGCTCTGTGTGTGTACCTGGGCCTCACAGTTGCAGCCCCAGGCGTAAATGTCCCCTGTGGAGGAGAGAGCAAGGACATGCTCACAACCCACAGCAATGTCATCCACAAACACGCCCTCCAGCGCTGGCACCACCTGCGGCCGGTTGTGGTGCTTTAGCATGGAGTCAGGGAGGCCAATTAAACGCTCTGTCAGGGTAGAGGTTGCACAAATAAAGACAAGAAAAACAACTGCTTATTTAACACCTTAACTGTGTGCATGCAGAGTCTCCTTTCCTACCTTGGCCAAACGTGTAGACGTGGCCGTCCTTAGTCAAAGCAACTGAAAAGTGAGTGCCACATGCTACCTTCTTCACTCCCTTATTACACAGCAGCTCCACTTTCTGTAGATGGGAAGAGACTGATGGGTATTCTTGGACAGTGCATGTTCATGGTTCATGATTGTGTTTTATTTTGTAGATTGCACTTTACCTGAGGATAGCACTTCACAGTGCAAGGCCCAGTTCCTAATTTCCCATAGTCCCCATCTCCAAATGCCCAAACAGTCAGACCGTCAGAGGACAGAACCAGTGTGTGATTGATACCACAGGAGACCTGCAGCAAAACAGATTAACATCTCATGTGTTCTGTGGCAACCTGAGGGTCCTGACCCTTTTTTATTTATTTATTATATATATATATGATCTGGTCACCCCCCAGAAAGGATCTCATGTTTAAATGGAGAAAAATAAGAAACGATGGGAATTTCTCAGTTGGATTTCCAGTGTTCTGTATCCACCTGAATGGGGAGCAGAAAACATCCTGCATACTTAAAGAGCCTATGGTTCCTTACCTGTCCAATGTGGTAGCCTTCCAGTGCTGCTACTCTTTCAGGAAGCATCTTGTTTGATGTTGACCTTTGACCCAATCGGCCAGAATCTCCACTACCGAAGGTGTAGAGTTTCCCATCAGCAGTGACCACAGCAGAATGCTTAAACCCACAAGCCAGCTAGGAGGACCGGAACAGCAAATTTTCATATAGACGGCTTCACTAAATATATAGTATTACCAGAATTTGGAGACATTTATTCCAGCATATAATGATATGATATTGTCAAGAGTTTGTGTGTTTTCTGTGCACTGTACCTGCACTACCTCCTCTCCTTGCAAGGCCTCAATCTGTTTTGGCCTTCTCTGACGTTCACTGTTCCCATGGCCCAATTTCCCATAATCCCCATCACCCCAGCTGAATACTTCTCCTGTCTCTGTCAGGGCAAGTGAGTGGCCATCCGATCCATAAGAGGTCACTAGCTGTGTGACCACATAACCTGTTTGGAAAAACCACAAGAACATTCCATAACAGAACAACTAGTAGAAAAACAACTGCGAATAACAAGAAAATGACAAAATTATAAAATGCACATGCAATATCAGATGATTGGGAGACTTTTTAATCTACATTCTCTTTTGTATTGTATCAGTTGAGAAACCAGTTAATATTACCTGTCAACTACATATAAAATTTAGGTTTCCTTTAAGCAAGCACTGCCCTCCTTTACATCTTTCTGGCTGCACTCTTTTCTGCTCTCTGTGCAACATCTTTTTGTAAAGAGAAAATTCTACACTTCAGGACAGTATGTATTTATACTCTTCTTTGGATTGTGTTGGCATCATTCAAATGCAGTCATGGCTTTTTCTTCAGCAATGCTGTCAAAGAAATTACCATGAGCAGTTGGAATGTCGTTTTCGACACCTGTATATAATTGGGGGGCACATCACTGGACATCATGGCAATGCAGTTTGTCCACAATTTGTCAAAATCAAAGCCCAAAGCTGAACAGTATTTAAATCATGAGGGGTTTGAATATGGTCTGAATGTGATTGTATTAATTACAACTGTAATTAAACTGTCATTTAAGAAAGCAGCACTAGACCGCACTACCTGAATATAAATGTGCAAACAAGATGTCAGATGAGCAAGAAGAATAAATAAGGGGTACTACATTAATTAAAAGTCAAAATGAATATAAATTGGTGCCCATTTGAAAATACTGATGCCTTAAAAACAATAATGTGCAAATTGTGAATGGATATTTCGATACAAAAATGTCAAATATGTCACATCATATTATATAATCACTAGTACAGTTACATAAATTGATATTTTCAGCATTTCATTTCATGAAAGAGGGAAAAATGCACAGTCCTATTGGAATTTGGGCATTGTTTCTTTCAAATTGTAATCATAATTACATTTTTACATTTTTCATAAAAATAAATTACTTCCTTAGGATGTTCCTCCTAACCTTGTAAAGCAGATATGATTGTCGGGGTGTAGAGGTCATCTGAGTTGCCCTGTCCAAGTCTTCCATAACTGCCTTCTCCAAAGGCCAGCACTGTGCCATTCGTCTGGACCAAGAATGTACAGTTCTGCCCACATACAACCTGACGAAACACCCAGAAATCTGTAAACTTCAATGTTCAATGTCAACGTACCCCTCACAAAACCTAAACATGATTAAAGCAAGGTATGGCTGAGAGCCTCAGGGCTTTTTCTTTTTTTAAACAATGCACAAGAGTACCTGCTGTGTCTGACAGAGTGACGGGGCCAGAGTTGGCACAGTGAGGTTTGTACCCGCATCAGCCAGCTGACCATGACGCCCGTTACCCCAAAGATAGACTTCACTCTTTCCTCCCTGCTGCCAATCCTGGCAAAACACACAGAGAGACACACACAGACATGTATAAGAGAACTGCACATTGTAATATAAATACAGACATACAGATAAATACTGTATCAATATTGTCATGAATTGTAATTACTTTGTGAAATATTATTATACATCTCAGATCTTGATGAGGAAAAAACATGTATTAGTTTATGGTCTGCGGCTATTCATTTCAAGGCAATCATGAGGATGTCTATTGAACTGTTGTCTACACATGGAGAGCACGTCATTAATAATGTTAAGGACACTGAGCCTGGCCTTGGGTGAGTATTGGGATCCCAGGGCTTCACAAGACTGAGATGTATGATTGAGGTGGAGAGACACGGCTGTGGGTAAGAAACAGGTCTCACCTCGGGACGGGTGGTGGCCCATGACATGAGCTGTTCGTCCATCATGAAGCTCCACTTGCTGTTGTCCTGTGAAAAAGGGCATTCGTTTGATTAAATACAGCAGCACACAGCCCATCAATCAAAGCTCTAATTCAGACCTTTAATTTTACAGTTAACAAGATATTTTCTAATACTAATATTTTAAATATTTACTTTGGGAGGGGTTCTGTAATAGAGTGACTTTTCAAAATCTGTAGCCATTAATATGACTTGATGACCTCACCAGAGGCTTATTGAGCTCTGTGACGCCAGGCTGATGGAATTCAGGCACCATGAAGGACTCTGGGAAAGCATTGCCCTTGGCGAAAGCCTCTGCACACTTGACGGTGGTAGAGAAGGTGGCAAGCCAGCTCCACTCCAATGGGCAGTGCTGTGCCTCAGCATCAGCCCCAGCATGATGAGGGGGCACAGGCAATCGGCACAAGAGCTGGTCCAGGGAAAGCCCTACGGCCAGGGAGGCCAGACTCTGCAGGAAGGCACTATGCACCAGCTGGTCCCCAGCCATCACGTGACTCTGTGGGGATCAATAGCAGCATCCAGATTGTGATTAATCTGCCCTATCAAAGGATAGGCTGACCTCTGAGCACTCAGAAACCTGGCCTCTGTACTCACATGTAGTTATTTAACCGCTGGCTTAAAAAGAAGCTTAGTGTTTTTGGCTAATTTCCCAGAACAGTGGAAATGTCCATGGGCACATAGCACATTATAACCTAAACGCTGAGGCTGCAGGAGGTCAAAGCATTTACCCTTTCATAGTTGTATTGCTCCTGCAGCAGAACGGGCAGCCGCTCCAACAAGACAGCCATGCATGGTGCCCGGTTGAGACCCAGAATGCCCTGACCTCGGAGTACGGAGCGACAGGATGCCAGCACGTGGTTCTGTAAGATCCAGTCTTGGGTACAGCGAATAAGCAAAACATCCTATAAGGGAGGTAAAAACACTGTATGCATACATATGACAGGAATTTGAATACAACTATTGCAACTACATATCACATCACGAACTCAAGTCTCTCAATTCATCAATCTATATAAAATACAATACAATTGAACAATAGAAAATGTTGATGCAATGACAATGTTAAACATTCTATACCTTTGATCTTCCAGAGCAAGCAGCAACCCCTACATTTGGAATCCAAGTGGTACAAATCACTGAACCAAGTCCTGTTATGATGGTCTGAAGGACTGATCCATCCTAGACAATGACAGGGATGACAGGAAAGAGGAAAAAAAAACATTTACTATTCTATTAATTGCCATGTTCTGAAATTAATTTAAAAAAGTACATTGTATCCTGACAATCAATTGAAAATACTAACTCTGAGCGACCAGATGTTGAGAAGACCTCCGATGCCTCCTGACACAAGTGCAGTTCCACTTGGGCAAAAACACAACGTCTTCACTGCTGTAATATGGCCGCTCAGTCTGAACACACACTTAGCACTGCCTCGCTGAGGATCATAAACACATATACATATTTATTATTTCTATAAAGGGGAACATCTGGAAGATGATCTGCTGGAAGCTATTTTGGTAAAATATCATAATCACGTAAAATCAATCAGTGTACAGCCTGTACACTGGTTTTCTTTATTTTACTTAAATTAAATTAAGAGATACATTTGTTATACATCATCATAATCAAAATATGCAAATATTGAGATAACATTTATACAGACTATTCTACCAAAACTTCAAATGTGAACAGACCTTGCCCTTTTCCAGGCATGAGGACGAGCTCATGAAATTAGGCAATGATACACTGGTGCCCCCCTGTGGTACAGTCCACACATACAGGAGACCATTTTGACATCCTCTGCAGGGAGGGGAAAACATAAAACTGTACAACGCCAAAGTCCATTGTCAACTACAAATACCAAGCTAGTAAAAAAAATCCTACCAAAGTGAGTCAGCTAACTATTAACAACTACTCACACAGCCAGCATGAGGCATGGTTCTGGACCTTTTCCAGGCAGCGAGCACCACTCAGCTGTGCTGACCGTGCCCGTGTGGAAGAGTGAGTGGAGAGTGCACCATGTCCCACTGACACGGCCCCAAACTTTCACCACTTCTGAGCGGCCCCATGACAACAGCAGGTGTCCAGTGGGGTCCCACTTTAGCCCACAGATCCCCTCCTGAACAAGCATACAAAAGACAGGAGGATTTTATAAAACATATACTGATGAGTTACAATAAAACAAATACTAAGTGTTTGGGTGTGATTGGTATTAATAAGTCTCTTAGTGTTTGTGCATGAAGTGTGTGGCTGTGTACAATGTCAGCACCAGGCTCTGTGGGCAGTCCAAGTGGACAGAGCTGCAGAGTTCCAGCTCCCCACGCTGCCTCACTTACAGAGAAAGCAGAGAGAAGTACAGGCTGTTCTGTCTCATGGCTTTGAGCTGTGGCCAGCAGAATCTTGCCATCAGGGTAACCCACAGCGAAGGGCTTATCTACACTGTGCCAGGCGATACACTGTGGACCTGCGTCACAGAGAGGGAAAGACACACACAGGGACATCACACTAACCTCACATGAACTAAATGCTTCAAAAAGGTCAGATGGGAGATTTTGAGCTAACAACTCACTCTCTTTCCGGTGGCAGCGAGGCAGCTCTGTGCTCTGCACACGGAGGTCCTCTGAGACCTCCAGCCAGCAGAGGGAGCCATTCAGACGGCCCACCAGCATGCTCTCGGCAGGTATGACCTGATTTGCGGCTTCTTGGCTGGTAAATGGAGTGGGAGTCTGAGCCCAAGAGAGAGCTGTCACCCACGAGGGCTGTGCCTCCACATGCCCCTGGGACCCTTGAAGTCATACAATCACAGCACTTTCAGTATGGCAATACATATGCTAAATCAATAGGATAAAGTGAAATTCATACAAATCCCAAAGCAATTAACACTGAACCAATTGACAATTAACAACCAATATTGGCCATTGTGGGACAACTTCATATAGGCACATTGCTTAATACTTTAGCAAACCTTTGCCTCAGACAGCTTAACTATGCATAAAATTAACCATATATCAACAAAAGTGCTGCAAATTCCTCTTGGCTCAGTCTCATCTGAGGTGGAAAGCAGCACAAAGGAATCACCCACTCAGCCTGGGGTGAAAGTAGTACCACTTCAACAAAAAAAAACCTGGAGGGTGCAGCATTATGTGAGTATAAAAACATTTTACAAGATTAAACCAATAATGTATTTTATTTTACAGTCAATTTAGAATAAATTACAATTAATAACTTTTTTGGAGGGTAAACTATGGTACTAAATGCTAGACGCATCAAACCAGTTTCATAATCAGCTTGGCTGAATAAAGACTGTTCTACAAGCAAAAATTTAAATGTGGAGCAGCAAACCCCCAGGCCAAGTTTCACACTTTAAACAAGGTAAAAAAAAAAAAAAAAAAAAAAAGAACTGTGGCATCTAAAAAAAAAAAATCATACTGTGTGTAGGTCATTAAAGCACAAAGGACCTAGTAGGAATCATCTCGATTACTGAATTTGTAAACACCATGCAGACCCTATGTGTGTGTGGGTGTGTGTGTTTTAGCTCATCACGGTGGTGCAGTACAGCCGTGTGGTGGTGGGACTGACCGTTGACTGTCCATATGCTGATGAGTTTGTTCTGGGATGCAGCCAGCAACGTAGCCCCAGGGCTCCAGAACACAGAGGAAAGCAGGTGGGTTCCCACAGAGCCTTCCAGACCCTGAGTGTCCTCGCTGCATAAACAAACCACACCCATCACACTCTTACAAACTCAGCGTATTAAATGAATGTCAGGAATAATTTGCACTGAATCACTGTAGTCTTGCTGCCTCACCTGGGGCTAAAGGTAAGTGTGCACTGCAGGTCAGCAGCGGTCTGAGAGACCTCCCAAAGCCGGATGGTCCCATCCTGAGAGCCAGTGGCCAGTAAACCCAAAGCATTGTTCCAGTTGCAGCTTGTTACCTACCAACACAAAATAAGGTTGTCTCAGAAAATACCACATTTTTATTAGACTTGCATAATGTACATTTTTATCCATTGCTATCACCAAATGATAAGTCAGATGATTTTCATAATTATTTTCATAATTTCTTATATGATCAGCCTTTAAAAAAAATCAGTTAATAATAGTTTTATCATTATTGGTGACATTAGTGACAACATACATTAAATATATGTGAATATATATATATATATATATATATATATATATATATATATATATAGAGAGAGAGAGAGAGAGAGAGAGAGAGAGAGAGAGAGAGAGAGAGAGAGAGTTATAGTAATATACAACATACAAATATAGCCCTCAGGTGATTGTCATTGTGATAAACAGTACTGTGATAACAGCAGCTGTGATAACAGCACACAGTGTACACAACAAAATGTGTCCTCTGCATTTAACCTATCACCCTTATTGAGCAGTGGGCAGCCAAGAAAGGCACCCGAAGAGCAGTGTGTGGGGACGGTGCTTTTTCAGTGGCACCTTGGTGGCAACCTTCCAATTACAGGTTCATTTCCTTACCCCCTTTGCCACCACTGTCTCTTTTAATGATCACAGAAAGACAGTTGGACTGGGTCTCTTTGTGTGTGTGTATGTGTATGCATGCCTCCTACCCGGTTTTGGTGCCCCTCCAACTTCTTCAGCAAACACTTCCGGAGATCTCCAGACATGTCGCTGTAGGTCTGTGGACGGACAGGGTTGTCTCGCTCTGAGGCTGCCATAGCCTGTACCAGCTGCTGGGCTGCCCACTGTCGATGCTTGCTAGTTAATCTGGCTGAGAGGGCACATGCTGCCAAAGCATTGGCTAGCTCTAGAGGGCCTACACGGATCCCCAGCTGGGCAGAGGACAGAGCAGGGCTCCCACCATCTAGAAGTTACAGTGTAGTTAATCTTCACAACCTATGCACACATACAGTACATGCCATTTGGACACACCTTCTCATTCAATGTGTTTTCTTTATGAATGAACACATGTGGAGTTATGTACTTAACAAAAAGTGGAGACCTGGCCTCATCAGTCAACAGACCTGAACCCAATTGAGATGGTTTGGGGTGAGCTGGACTGCAGAGTGAAGGCAAAGGGGCCAACAAGTGCTAAACACCTTGGGGAACTCCTTCAAGACCATTGACTACCTCTTAAAGCTCATCGAGAGAATGCCAAGAGTGTTCAAAGCAGTAATCAGAGCAAATGGTGGCTAGTTTGTTTTCAGTTATTTAATTTTGTTAAGTACATAACTCCACATGTGTTCATTCATAGTTTTGATGCCTTCAGTGAGAATCCACCGATGTAAATGGTCATGAAAATAAAGAAAACACATTGAATGAGAGGGTGTGTCCAAACTTTTGGCCTGTACTGTACATATTACATAGTATAGAGGAAACTGATAATTTTTTTTTAAACCTTTAGACTCCGAGTCATTTCGTTCTGCGGTGTATCTGTAGCGAATGCCCTTCTCTGTCAGGAGAGAAACGAGACTCTGTGTGACGAGGAACGTTGGATGTGTGACCAATGTGGCATCTCTCTCCTTCAAGAATGGGGGGCAGAAGCTCAGACGTGCCCTCTGCTGGGGGTCACTGATGGCCCCGATGTTCAGGCCAGTGGCGGCTGCCATTAGATCCTGTGTGACAGAAATGCAAATGGTTTTTTTTTTTTAAATAAAAATACAGAAAAAGAAAATACCACACGCAAACCCATCCACATCGAGTACAGTGATTACTCATAGTACAGCTGTTATTACTGATCAGTAGCAAACTGTAATTTTTTGGCTGCAAACATAATCATCATGGGCTTGCAAAGCACCTCTGCCTTTGCCAAACCCAAAATGGTTTGACTTTGCCAGGAGCGCAACCAGGCTGAGTGAGATAACATTGTGATTACAAGGCAGGCCTGCAAGAACAGAAGAATTTAAATGTCCACGAACACAGGCAGATGGGTGCTATGCAGAAATGCAGTAAAGTGAGGTGAACAGTAAGATACAAAATGTGACTATAGAGCAAAGTCTGTGTGAAAGTTACCTGTGTGCAGATGTCCACCAGCTCCCTGTAGGCTGCAGCACTGTGGGAGACCAGACAGCCAATAGCAGAGCTGAGGAATGAAAGGAAGGAGGAGCTGTCATAGACAGTGCCACGCCCACACAACCCTTCTGGCTCCACACCAGTGTGGACACGTCCAGCCGCAGCCAGACACATGAGCCGGACCAAAATACGAATGTCAGCCAACCCCAAAGCTTCAAGCCCACATGACTGGCTGCACGTGCTAAATAAAAGAGACACACAGACAAACGATTGGTTTAAAATACAAACACAAATACAAAAAGTAAAATAAGAAGGCAAATATTATTTAGTCAACACTGTGTATGGGAAGACATGAAGACTTGACGTTACCTTGATGTGCTCTGAGACAGGGTCCTCATTACCATGCTGTAGGCCAACAAGATCTGGGCAGTGGCAGTCACCCTCTTCAGGGCCTGAAGCCTCTCCTGTGGCTCCCGTAGTGATGCAGCCTGCTCACCAAGACTCAGTGGAGCACCAGAGCCCTTCTGATCAGCACTCACCAAGCCTAGTGGACAAACGGACACAATAAGTCCATTCACCCATCAGCCCTGGTTTCCTAAATAAATGTATTTTGTAAGCATTCATTATCTGTCAACTAGGACTTTGCCCTAGATGCAAGAAGCTGACACTCCCAAAATGTCAAGTCAGTGGATGGTGAACTATACTGGCATTTAACCAAATGGATCTTTCAAAATTAAGTAGATAAAACCACTTTTTCAGAGTTTATTTATAAAAGAAAAGAACCTGTCACATATTCAGACCAGTACAGTTTTTAAATATATCATGTTGCACACTTTAGAAATAGTCCGGATTTTTAACCCTGCCACTGGCTTCTCACCAGTATTTACTCATGGACTTGTCGCAGCATTAAATGAAGCTTTCAAAAATATACCACTACTCTTGCACATAACCACAGTAAAACACTACTGTTTCCGCTAGTAACGTGGCCTATCACCATACATGCCATAATAAGTCAAACTGTGGCACATTTAATTAGCTGTTTGATTAGTTAATTTTTGCTGTTCTACAGTTCGATATAAGTGATTTGCAACATATTTCCCCCAACTAGATCCCATTATTTTCTGAATAACATTTATAATATTGCTATAGCACCATCATGAAGAATGAGAACCCTACCTTTGTAGAGCTGTGTCTTATCACTGCTGAGGGAGCTGCAGATGAGAGACCCCAGTGGGTCAGGCTCGCTGAATGGAATAGGGTCTGGCACAAGCTTCTTCTCACTTAGCCCTAGAGGCCTGAGGAGCAAGCCAAAATCTTCAAGCCCCGTGAGCCTGTCTGAGTCACAGTCATCTTGGTGCCCAAGCTCCCACTCATCTGAGCCAAAAGACATGAGACCAAAGAGTCAGCACCCATACAGATATCCTACTGTAATACACTCTGTATGAAAAATGGTAATTATGGTGGTCAAAAAAAGCACACACCTTCAGACGTGCTATCCAATCTGCCAATTAAATCTGAAGCCAGGCCTTTCCTGTAGCCAAACGGACAGAAGAAATAGTAAAAAACATATTGCACATGTTTCTTGCTAATGATGTGTAACATAAATACATTATTAAAAAAAGAAAACAGTCTAGAGGTAGAGTGAGATAAGAGACAGGTCAGCTGACCTGTCCTGTTTTGAGCTGAGCTCTCCGAGGTTGGCAGCCAGATATTTTTCCCTGCAAGAGCTGCACAGCAGATAATACGGACTGCCTGAGCCGCACTCCCCACCAAACCAGCCGTCCACGTAGGCCCCATTACTGCGATAACCTCTACGACCAGCACTCTGGCCACAACCAGGATGATGGCGCTTCATGTGGTTGTTGAACTGAAGGGTCAGTGTGTTACACAGCTCACACTCCACCATCTCATGAGGTTCTGGGTGCTCCTCTCCACTCTGTAAATAGACAAACACACACAAAGTTGTGCAAAGAACAATAATTATAAGTATTTTGAATGAAGGTAAGTAACCCAATACAAAGACTTACCACTGTTCATTTGTTAAGGTAACAAAATGGTCAAACATTGATTTACCTAAATTGTATACTGCAGAATTTCCTTATTTTCATTAAAGAAAAACAATATATGTATAGAGAAATACACAAAAGTCTCCACAGTTTTGTTATCCTATTGTTCTCTGAGCAGCAACATAATATTGTTTTCTATCCAGATTTTTGCTTATAGATCATTCATTTGATGCCAATTTTCTCTAGATGGCAACAGTTTCTCAAACCACATTAATTTATTGCCACATTCACTTTTTAATTATTATAATTTATGTATTTTACAATACATAATCCTTTCCTGAACAATTTCAGAATTACTGTTGGGAAGATTGTATGTGCAGTACTATAAAATATGGAAGAAAAACATTGTTATATATATATAAAAAAAAAAGACAATAAAATGTAATGTTATGCAGAGTATAGTACTTTATACAGTATATTCAAAATCCATAACTGCTTATCTCTAAGCAGTGACACTAAGCAGAGCCCATATTAGGACATTATTAGGTGCAGGGCAGTGTCACCGACACTCATACCTATGGACAATTTAGAGCTGCCAATTCACCTAACATACATGCCTTTGGATGGCAGAAGGAAACGGGACAGCCCAATGGAAGCCCATGGAGAGCATGCAAACTCCACACACAAAGCCAGAGTCTGGATTCGAACTTGCAAACTTGGAGGTGTGGCCATGACTAACTGCTGTGCGTACAGTACACAGAAATAATTTTTCAGGCAAGTGCAGTACCTCCACCATCCACAAGGTGTCTCTCTCTGAAGTAATGAATTCAGGTGTAAGCAGTTCCTCATATGGCTCCTCCTGGTAAGGGTCATCCATGTAGCCTAGCTCTGACTCCTCCTCCGCTGCAAATGGATGAGTTTCCGCTCGCTCTGTCCATTCGGTCACACCAACCTCCTGCCTGTACAGTGCCGGGACTGGATTGGGCGAAGGAGAATCTACAGGACAAGTTGTTCAATAACTTTCAAACATGCTTTTTTGAAATAAGTAAGATCTACCCTGCATGAGTGCATTTCTACCAGCTCTCCTGAAGGAAGTCCTTTGGCCCAGGCCAGACCGCTGGCGTCGAGCTGGGGGAGGTCTGTTCCGTGTCAGATGCACATCCAGGAAGTTCTCTCTTTCTACGAGGTCAAGGCCAGCCAGCATACTAAAATACACACACAAACACATACTTAGAACTTACATCCTATTGTTTTAAATTTGTTTTGTGTGGTTGGGTGGTAGAAGGACATGAGAAGGGGTTTGACATATGCAATACCAGTAGCCTGATACCAGGCAAACATATATAGGCGCTGATGCCTCAAACCTATAACATGTGTAGTTATATTTGACACTGAATTTTATCTAGTAAGCATATTGAAAAAAAAAACCTTTTGGCCAGAAACTGCAGCAACTGTTGGCAGTGTGAAGGTAAAATGTCAGTGGTTTTGGTTTGGAAGTGGGAGTTGAATTATGTCAAAATAGGCAGGCAAAGGTGCTTATTACTGTGACAAGGCACAGTAGGCATCGCTCCACTTTCTCTGCTCACACCGGCCGCCACAGTTGTTGAATACCATCTTGAGTATCAAGATTAAGAGCATGAATGATACAATGCTCCCTTGCCTTCCCTGCATCGCAGAAATTCAAGTGCAGGCCAGGTAATATAAGATAAGATAAGAAAACCTTTATTTATCCCGAGGGAAATTCTTTTGTCAACAACATGCTCAATGCAGTAGGAGGAACAAGAGGAAAAAATTATATTTACAAATAAATTGTACAATAGAGCAAATATCAAAAATAGCTTAAGGCTCAATAACAATAATGATACTACTATATCCAGTGAAATGCCCGAGATAGTTCTAAGTGACATAATGATTATGCCATGGGTAAAAGTAAGAGGGAGTAGCGGCAGCAGCGTGTGTAGGGGCGTAAAACAAGCATTCAAAGACATACAGGTGAGTGGAATTGCACATATGAGTGAAAAAAACATTTGTGTTTGAATAGCCCTGAAAAAATGACCTACAGAGCAAGGACGAGTTATACAATATGATAGCTCTAGGTAGGAAGGATTTCCTGTTGCGGTCGGTTCTGCATTTAGCGGCTATGAGTCTTTTGCTTCTTGTGCTCCGATGGGCCATCATGGAGGCATGCATGGGGTGAGAGGGATTGTCCATGATACCGAGAAGCTTTTTCAGCATTCTCCTCTCATACACTTTCGGTACTCACCCAGGGTGTGGTGCCAGCCCACCGCAGGGCACACACACCACACACACACCATTTGCTCACAATTAAGGCCAATTTCCTCACCAATCCACCATGTGTGTACGCATTTGAGAACCCAGAAGAGACCCGCACCAATCCCGTACGATCATCTCAATGCGCATTCCGTTATTTACAAAATGTTAACGTGAGCATATGGTACGCTAAAATGGTACGACAGGTATGCATGTGATTCATGAATCACATGTACTTATATTGATAAACGAGGGCCATGAAGAGCATACAAACACACACACACACACACACACACACACACACACACACACACACACACACAAACAAGGCCAGAGCCTGCATTCAAACTCATGACCTTGGAGGAGATGTCCATTCACCATAATTGTGACTGCTTTGTAAAAAAAAAAAGTATTTGGTGACTGCCTGAGCAAGAGTGAAAGAACCAGAATTGAGTGAGACAGCACACCTTTCGTTTGGCTCTCTGTTCTCCTGTAAGGAAAGGGGCGCTGGGGATTCGGGACACTGCACTGTCTCTGGACCCTCTGAGGATGGAGTATCAGTGGCCCCACCTCCAGATGGTCCCTCTCCTGTCTGTGGTTCATCAGAGAGTGGGTGCTCCAGCATCCAGCTTGCCAGAATCTCAATGGTGCGGGAATCCACATCACCAGTCACCCCTAAAGAACACATGACAACACTGTCAAATTCACTGAACAACAACTGTAAAAGCATTCATTCCCAGCCAAAAGAGAAAAAAAAAACACATCCTCTATGGAACAGTAAAGCTCACGCAAATTACATTAAGTGTGAAGGGAGTTGAAATGAAAAAGGCATCAGGCAAAGTAACAGGACAGGAACAGTGAGACTCTCTTAAACAAACATTCAGTCAGCTAAGACCTGACTTTATTCTTATGTTGGCAAGAGCCGACAGAAGCCTTCTCCAATATTACCTTTAGCATAAAAAAAATCCACCAACTTTAGAAAGGGGGGGAAACACACAAAAACACAAGGAACCCCGTGAAGGAATTAGTTAAAAACCCGTGACCGACTGGAGTACCTGCTGCCTCCATGGCTCTGTAGATATGCCTCACTGAGAAGCCCATTTCTAGTAACCGAACGGGGACAAACATTTGAGGGTGCTCTGGAGTTGCAAGGGAGAACAAACAAACAAATTATTAAAAACAGAAATGAAAATAATGCAAAAGCTGAACCCTATCGATCATGGAGTCGACTGAGTCACCAGTCAACTGAGGTGAACATGATGCCTCTTTCACCCTGAAACTCTCTGGTTTTTCTATTGTCTGGTTTAGCCTTAATATACATTGAACTGCAGTTTACTTAGTCTAGATGGTCTCATCAACTGTTCAATGACAAACACATTCACTTGCATCGATAAAACAGAAAAGGGTGAGGTCAATGACTTCATACAAGGGAGTGATGACACAAATCACAATGACACCATGCATAAATTAATTTAAACAGAAAAGAAAAAAAACAAAACAAATTGAAATGAAGAGCTCTGCCAACCACAAGCATTTCACGTCCAGTCCCATGCTAGCACCAACTGTTGTGCTGGTCTGTGTAAAACATAAGGTTTTAGAAGTGGTCTGCAAAACCCAGCATCTCACACAGTGCATTCTGGGCATCAGACACTTTTATGCAGGCACAAAAGAACTGCATATACTGTCAAAGAAATTGCAAATTGGATTTTTCTAAATTGCTGCAGTTTTTTCCAATTAATTAATTAATTAATTAATCAATCAATCAATTATTTATTTATTTATTTGTGATTGTTTAGGCCCGTGCTCTAAACTATTCAGCTCCAGCTAGTTCTGTGCTTAGTGCTGTGTGCACCCAGAAGAAAGTGTTTGTCCAGCTGGCTTTGACACACCAGATATCAGGAGGTCAATGGCTCAACTATGTTCTGTCTTGTAAATACCATCTGCAATGTTCTCTCTCGGCTTCTCTCTCTGCCTGTCTGTCTTACCCACGTGGGTCCGGGTCTGTCCGCAGGGCTCCAGGAAGCTGGTCTGCTGCTCTGTGAAAGCCTCACAGGAAGCAGAGCTGGCCAGGCTGAAGCCCGGGGGCAGCACTGGGTTGTGGACCAGCCCCGCCAGCGTGGGGAAGCGCGCTAACACCATCCGCCTGCAAAAAGCCGAAACACAGGGGCTGGGCTAGCACTCAGCACACAGATACACCGAGAGAGAGAGAGAGAGAGAGAGAGAGAGGAGAGATGGAAAAGGAGGCTGGAGGATGAGGAGCGTCTGAGAAAGTACTGAATTGAGTGTGAACAGGTATTTGGAAGGCTTAGTCAACGTATGCCTGTCTGCCAGTTCATCTTCAGGTCACCGATGATCAGATCTTGATGCCAGTGGTTAGACGGTAAGCCAGCCCAAGCTGTGGAGTTAGTGCTCACAAAAACAGGCATACACCCACTCACACACTCACCTGGCCTCTGACTAACATTTGAAGTCTCTGCTGCACTGTTCTCTGACAGGGATCTGGAGTAAGAACATCCCATGGATGTCAGGACTTTGCATAATACCCCAGTATGTTTCACTGTAGAAGTGTATGTGTGTGTGTGAGGACAGATTCTTAAAAACATTATTTTGTTAGCTTTGGCATTAACGTATCCATAATCATCCAACACAGACACAGCCCTGTAAAAACCTATAGTGGCTTTCACTTGACTTCATCAGTATCCTCTCAGTGTCTCAGAGAGGTACTGGGTCTCTGTTCATTTTTATTCTACTACTCACTGCAGGAGGTTGACTGGCAGGAAAGGGTTAAAATTCTCCAGGCCATCTGCCTGCAGTGCAGTCAGCAGAGATGCCGCCAGGTCATTGGTTGAGGAGGAAGCTGACTGGCCAAACACAGCGGTGCCCTCAGAGCCGTTGCTGTACAGAGAGATGGAGCTAGAAGACTTGGATACAGGCTGAGAAGAGGAATGCAGTCCAGAATCTAGAACACCAGGAGCAATACAATCACAAAAATGATCTTGGCTTATGACAACATTACTTTGCAATTAGTCTCATTTTTCTGCAAAAATCACACTAGGGCTGAGATTAAGAAAAAAAATCACTACCAAATTGTAGAAAAGTGTTGCTAGTTTAACCAAATTTTAGGGATGGGAATTACAGATTGTATTATTTTTTTTATTATCGTGACACATCGCATATGATGGCAAAATTTGTCCTTGCATTCAGCTGATCAAGGTGGGCCCAGGAAGCAGGGTTTAGGGACAATACTGTACATTCTCTCTCTCTCTCTCTCTCTCTCTCTCTCTCTCTCTCTCTCTCTCTCTCTCTCTCTCTCTCTCTCTCTATATATATATATATATAATTAATTTTAATTAATTAATATTCAATAAATGGTTTAGGTTTTTGCATCTTAGTGGTTTAGTTTTGTATTGGTGTCTAAGACCTGTATTGTTACATCAAATTAATGTCACAACCCCACTGAATATCTAAAGCTTCTGGCAAGCTATTACCAAATGTGGTAAATGAATATTCTCCAAAGATTTCCAAAATTGAATTGTAGCGACCATTCTGGCCAATTAACTACATCCATTCTCTTTTTTCTTACTAATAATGGTGCACTGCAGAACAGTCAAGTGGGCATACCTGTGGGGTTTCTGGAACTGCCGTCCTGAGGCAGTCTGTTGAGAGCCCCCTTGAAGATCATAATCTGTGCCCTCTCCAGGTCAGCCAGAGAGACAGGCTGTTTGATGGGGCAGGGTCGAACAGCCCATTTCACCATATTTCTCACAACAAACTGCAACACAGAGCGCAGCTCAGCCTCTTGCTCTCCCCCAGCACCATGGGGCTTTGAGGGATCAGGGCTGGTCACTGCGGCTCCAGCATCTGACTTCGGAACCAGTAGCAGGTCACTGAACCGGCCGCAACCCAAGATGACTGTGAGGGACTTAAGGGCACCTAGTAGGAGGTAGGAGACATGGACAGCACGGAGCTCCAGACAGAACAGATCAGGTCTGGGATGCAGGGGTGTGGCAGAAGGGACAGGAACTCCATCTTGCTCCTCTCCAGGAACTTTGAAGATTTTACGGTCTGGGCCACCACCCTGGAGGCCACCTCCAACAACCTCATTCTCATCTTCCTCTTTTTCAGTCAGTCCTGAAGCAGCTTCCTCATTCAGCATGGCTCGAGCAATATCGTCATCCAACCGTCGCTCCAGGTCACTGTGCTGGCTGCCTTCAGGAGCTCTCTTCCGCAAAGAATGAGGCTCCTGCTCTTCCAAGATCCCTGTGAGAAAGATGAGGTCCACCAGCACAGAAGGCCGAAGACCTTGGAAGAGTGAGATGTCCAGCTGAGGCACGTCGCATGGTTCCAGAGAAGAGAGAGGTGTGTCGCTGGGTGACCAAGAATTCAGGAAGCTTTCGATTAGTCGGTGGAATCAGAGGTTGGAGACATGAAACATGGAAGTGATGGGAATGAAAGTGGGAAAAAAAAGGTAAAAAAGAAAAAAAAAAAAAAAAGAAAAAGTCAAACAAGAAAAAACAAATGGAATGATAAGAAAGTGGAAATTGGAAAATTGTTAAAGCAGAAGTGAATTGGAGGATAGATACGCAGATGATGATGAAGATATGGACAAAAAAGGAACAAAACCAAAAAAGGATTCCAGACAGACATTTGCTGAACACTTTCCAGGGGATATTTTGCAGGTGCTAAATAAGTCATTGTGCATGGGCAATGCTCACAAATCTTTGATTCAATAAAATAATAATGCGCTGATAAACTGTATGCATGTTTGTTTTTGACATGAACATGGTCCTGAGATGTCCAGTTAAGGCCCCATTGCCAAAGTGTATTACAAATAAAGGAAATGAAGTGAAATTGAGGAGGAAGAGGCACAACTGGACTTAATGCTATTGCTTGTCAATGATCACTAAAGTCTCCTCCTTGAAACTTTGTTAATTAAAATTGTTTGGCCTATGAGATTCACTGAACATTCACATCAATTGGACTTCACTCCAAACTGTAAAACAAGGCATTATTTTTATATATAAATATATATATACATTCACACGTTTTACACAAAATAATCCTGTGCATTTGTTGTACCTGAC
The DNA here is from genome assembly GCF_900700375.1 of Denticeps clupeoides. NCBI lineage: Eukaryota > Metazoa > Chordata > Actinopteri > Clupeiformes > Denticipitidae > Denticeps > Denticeps clupeoides. The sequence goes on along the minus strand of NC_041709.1, from coordinate 14,064,292 downwards.
AGTGAGGTCTGCCTCCTCCCACTGGAGCTTGGCCAGTGGACTTCCCTCCTTCAGCACTCCAAGCAGGGTGGCCCTGCGGCCACTAGGTTTGTGCCGACATGTGCCCCCAGCCCGCAGACCACTGTCCACCCCACCAATCAGAGCTAGCACTGGCCACACCTCCGAGCAAAGGGCACTCAGTTGGACATCAGACAAGCCAGAGGGGCTGGTCACCAGCTCCAGAGCCTTTGCCACAGGCCCTCCACTCTCCCCATCTTCCTCTGGTGCTTTTGTGCTTTGGCCTGTGCAAGAAAGGGAACATTTTGCAGTTGCTGAGAGACCCAATAGTCCCAATAATTTCTAAACTCATTCAACTCTAAGCAGACTGCCAAAAATCCATTCAACAGCGTAAAACTGGTCTGACTGCTACCTATGTGGAGATATAGTTTGTTAAAATGTCATTTAAGGTTAAAAGCTACAGACCTTGCCTAGAAGAGGACGTGTCTCTCATGAGAGGGCCAATCAACTCCAGACGGGCTTGCATGTGCTGGTTGATGTGAGGTGTCCAGACCTCACAACGATGCAGGCGCCTGAGCAGCTGTACAGTTGTCTCCAGGAGCACCGTGGCCCGTGGACTACAGAGAGGCTCCCCGGCCTGAAGGTCGTTGGGCATCCCCCGCATCTGCAAGTCACACAATGCTACCTGGAAGGTGAAAAAGAGTTTTATTTCATTATTTATTTATGCAATATGAATTGATATTGGAATTTATTTGATTGATGTTATTTTCTTTCTAACACTGAATGAGATCTGTTGCAAAAATCATACAAACACCTTTTCTCCAGGGTTGCTGCTGTAGAACAGTACACAGGGGTACAGTTCTGTGGCATCAACTCCTTCAAAGGCCAGTTTGGGTTCCTGTTAATCAGGTACAGAACATTGAAATATTCCAAATTAATGCATAATTGTATTTCACTTGTGTTCATATGAAGACCAAAATCGTATTGCATTTTGTTATGCAACAAATGCTAAATGGAACTGGCCATTTGCACTGAGAACCTTATTATTCTTGGCAAAGGAGATGGTCCGGGCCTCCATGTCTAGAATGCAGGTAATGGTGTCTCCTTGGGTGAAGGAGGGCAGTGCTCTTCCCAGCTCCCCACCATGATACAGGCTCCCACTATATGCCCTGTACAGCCACATGTCTGTGGTGGTGCGGTGGTTGTAATCCCGAATGGGCCAGCGGGACACTCCAATACATGTCCCTTCATTGCCCTTATTTTCTTTTGTGATGTAGAACTAGACAAGTGAAGTGAAAAGAATATAATATAAATAATATAATATAATAATGAGCATAATAATTATATTAAACCAGGTTTAGCGTCTCTACACTGGCTACCAGTTGATTTTAAAATTAAAATTTACTCTTTGTCTTTAAAGCACTAAATGGCTAAGCTTCTGCATATATTGCTAACTTACACCAAAAAAAAAAAAAACATCCTCTTGATGTTAATTTTATCCTCACCCATCATTTTATTCAGTGTATTATTTCTTATAATTACAGCACTTTGGAGAATAACTTTCTGTTTTTGAAAATTTGCTTTATAATTAAATGTATTATTATTATTATTATTATTATTATTATAATCTTCTAAATGTACCTTCCAAATGAAGCAGCCTGATGTGATAACGGTGGTAGCGAGGCCGTATCCTTTACCACCTGAGCCGTGGGACAGCACATTCCCACTCTCCAAAGAGCAGCAGATGAGTTTGTGGGGGTCAAAGGAGAAATCACCAATGGGAATGCACTCATCTTCACGGTCACTTTCCTAAAAACACAACAGGTATTTAGAATTCATTGTCCAGCTCAAAAAATCAGTTGCATAAGTAATAAAAATGGGATTCACCATTTTATTGCTTTCAGAAATTACTTCAAGATTTTTTTTTATTGCCAGAGGCTCCTCCCACATAAAAGCAGACAGAAGTCCAAACAACTGACTGACAATCTGAAAAATAAAATATTTTTATATTGTGAAGCATTAATATGCTCTCAACAGGGGGATATTTTTGAGGCACTATGTTCACTACTATCACATCAACTTATGCAGATAATCTACAGTACAGGCCAAAAGTTTGGACACACCTTCTCATTCAATGTGTTTTCTTTATTTTCATGACCATGTACATTGGTAGATTCTCACTGAAGGCATCAAAACTATGAATGAACACATGTGGAGTTATATACTTAACAAAAAGTGGAGACCTGGCCTCCACAGTCACCGGACCTGAACCCAATCAAGATGGTTTGGGGTGAGCTGGACCACAGAGTGAAGGAAAAGGGGCCAACAAGTGCTAAACACCTCTGGAAACTCCTTCAAGACTGTTGGAAAACCATTTCATGTGACGACCTCTTGAAGCTCATCGAGAGAATGCCAAGAGTGTACAAAACAGTGATCAGAGCAAAAGGTGGCTATTTTGAGGAAACTAGAATATAAAACTTGTTTTCAGTTATTTCACCTTTTTTTTGTTAAGTACATAACTTCACATGTGTTCATTCATAGTTTTGATGCCTTCAGTGAGAATCTGCCAATGTAAATGGTCATGAAAATAAAGAAAACACATTGAATGAGAAGGTGTGTCCAAACTTTTGGCCTGTACAGTATATGTATGTAGTGTTTTTTTGTGAGATGTTCAGTGGAGATCATGATTTTTCTGACATTTGTGAAGTTCTGACACCTCCCCCAATCCGATAAATAGATAGATTAGCAATCTGACCTGTTTAATATGAGTGGAGTCTGAGCAGGCTGGTAATATAGCTTCTAAAATGTGGAAAGCAAGCAGCTTTGTTCTGAGGTTATGGAAACGTGGAGTACCTGGAAGGAAGAGAAACAAATAAACCTATAATTACAGAATCCAGATAGTGACGGGTCTGAAATGACAATGGTCTGGTGACATTACCCGCAGTGCACTTATAGGAGATGATTGTCATAAGAGGGTCAATCCACTTGATGAAGGCAGAAACTCTCATTGTCACTCGTAGTGACAAAATCCGCCTGAGGAAAACTAGGAAGTCTGCCAGCTGGGACTCCACCACTCTGCTACTGTGTGTCACTTCTATATTAGTACAACCAACAATGTGTTATATATACACTATAAAAAATTTAAGATTTAACCAAGAATAATAAAATCATAAATAACTAAAAATAAAATGACAAGATTTACACTTTTTTTTGTTGCACCACTCACTTTCAGGATTTTGATTCTTTCCGCTGCTCTCTGACTTCTCAGCAGTGCTGTTCTCCAGCATCTCCTGCTGGTGGACAGTGTGAAGGAGTCCCTGAAGCTGCTCACACATCACATCCATCAGTGCTTGTGACACCTCCAGGGGCAGAACCTCCTCACATGAGCTAAACATAAAAATAAATAAATAAATAAACACATTCATACATGAGCATGGTACAGTAAAAAAAATGTAAACACATATCTAAAAAATTTTTTTACCTGGCCGCAATGGCCAGTATCTGCAGCAGACGAGCACTGGCCAGCTTCACTGCTCCGCTCAGCAGCGTGTGGTCCGAAACAGAGGCTGCCAGCCAGCGTTGGTTCATCAGCACACATGTGTTGTCTGTAAGGCTGGAGAGAATTTCCAGGATGCCACATCTGATAATCACCAGCAGGTCCACCGGCCGATAATGGAAGTTCAGGGCAAACACTGTCGCCAGTAAGAGGTGCTGGTAAGCTCCTAAGATTAAATAAAAACATTATAAACTACTAAATCCCTTAAAAATGTATATTTTTAACATAATATATACATACATAATATATACATACACACATAAATATATACACAAATACAAAATATGTGTGTTTTACCTGAATTTCTAAAATAATTTATTACAACATGACCCACCTTCATTTTTTTAACTACAATGGTAGACAATGTCCTAAACCCACCCGTCTGTTCTCTCTCCAGGGCCACCTTCTGACGAAGCACGCGCACCACCTGCTGGTACAAAGTGTGTGCTGCAGCCTGCAGCTCTCTCTGAGAACTCATCTGAGCTGACTGGGTCCCAGACTAGACACAACATGCAAAGACACACCCAAAAAATCAATAAATACTTGCATAAATAAAGTTCATTGGCATGCAATAAATCTAAAGTCTTTTGATCAGATATTAATAGCTGAACACATATTTCCTTCCACCGTTCACTACAATCTGTATGATCAAAAATATTGAATAAAAAAATATAAATACAGCATTAAATAATAAAAGCAGTAGAAGACACGTAAATAGGATGTCTTACAGAATAATGGTACAGTTTGTCCATGGGGCTGGCTAGGATGCCCACTGTCAGCGTGCCAAGGCAAAAGCATCCTGAGAGGAACTGCAGCTGCACCGACTGAAGGAGACCAGGGAAGCGTGGTGGTGGTGTTGAGCCACTGCTCTTCTCCTCCATCTCAGACAGAAAAGATGAGATCTGGCAAAGAGCCTCCAGTCGTACCTAAATATGAATGATGGCTACTTACTTAAGATGCCATGTGCTAGTAAATCACTCATTAGGACGCCTTATTTAAAAAAAAAAAAAAAAAAAAAGAAACACTGAAGGAAGTTTTCTGGCAATTTTTAATATCTGGATACCATATGCTTATGCAAAAGTTGAATATAGAAAAAAAAAAAAAAAGGCTGCAGGGAAAACTACAGAACACTTAAGCCACAGATTTATGTGCATTGTTTGAATGTAACATGCAGATAATGCATGATACATTTAAACAAATGTAATGAACATTGATGTATACTGATGCCATCTGCCATCAGATAATCAGAGGATTATGAGATTCGCTTTTGGTCGACTACAGGATAGTATGGACATTTGCTAGCATGGACATTTGCTGAACCCAGACAACATGGGAGACAAGGACACTGTCTCACTCGCAGCAATGGTGGATGTGCCAGAAGACTGGGGTAGAGGATGCCCCTTTCTGCAACGCGATCTCAACCCAGTGGGGCGCCCCGTGCTCCTAGGCCAGATCCACTCTGCACAAGCTACTCCGCAGGGTAGAAGAAAGAAGTAGTCGGCCATTTTGTTATCCCAGTGCCATCATGCCTGTCAGGCATAATGCACTTGGTGCAGCAAAGCTTTGAGGGCTTTTTCAGCTGGTATGTCTTGGTTCTGAAAAAGGGTGGTGGCATTCACCCAATATTATATCTGAGAGCACTAAAAAGGTGACTTTGCACCCCAATCTGACATTAACCACAATTAACCATCAGTTGCTCTTTAGTAGATCTTGTAGATTTAGTAGATTTCACCTTCCTTGCTTCTCCTCATCAGAGCATCATCGGCTCAATATGTTCTACTCTGTTACATGCCCTGCTACTGCTATACATGAACTGGACTGTTTAGGAAAAGTGATCAGCTCAGGGTAAGAGATTGTACCACTGGTTATGCTATAGCCCCCCTCGCTTTTGTGGGCGCGCTCCACCAGAGGGATGGTAGCATCCCAAGCACTGTTTAGAGATGTGTCTGTAGTGAAGCATGTTCCTCATCTAGCAAGAAAGCCTTGACACTTTCTCAAGGTTATGACAGCACCTTCTTTGGCACATGCAGTCCTGGTGTGTCTTAATAGGAGTGCATTTCCATGTGCACGTGCCATTGGTCATTCCAGGTTACCGGGTCAGCAGTCGGAGCGCTTTCTATATCCCATAGTCAAGCAAGATAACCAGGGTTACAACTGTAACATTTAGTAATAATTGTTTTCATTGTGTCTGATAAAAAAAAAATGGTGAAACTAAATAAATGTCTGAATTTGATAACTTTGATGCCTGAATTTGATGGGTTTCTGTACAAAAAATGAAGGAACAAAAAAAATGAATGACTCTTTTGGGCCATGATTAATAACTTTAGTTTCTATTTTTGCATCCTCAAAACAATTACCCAAAGGTGAAAAATGTAAACCTCCTTCTAAAATCTAACTTACAACACACTTTTTGTGACAGGACACAGACCTGAATATCAAGTGTCCACTAGTCAATTACCTCAACTCTTTGCTGCTGTTGTGCCATTGCCAGGGTGATAGCTTTGGGGTCAGCCTGACTGCCAGCATCCTTCTCCACCAATGCAGAAGTGTGCAGAAGGCTACCACACAGGAAGCGGAAGACGTGGCTGAGAATTGCGGAGCCAACGCCGTCCTGGCACAGCGTAGTGGTGGGGCTGATGCACTGGCGCAAGCGCTCCCATGCATCTCTCATGATGCCCAAGGAGCACAGGGGCAATCCTGCAACAATGAATTGTAAAATAACAGGACTAAAATAACTTAATTCCTTAATTTTTGCCACTGGCTAAAGCCACGTGTCTTTCCCCCCATGAGTCAGAATATATCTGAATTTAGACTTACCCATTTTGTTCTTAAAGGAGACTGTAACTCCTTTTGAATGATCTGTGGGCTGATAAAACAGAGGTAATGAATGCCCATGTACCTGGCAGATTTGAAAGTTTTTATATTTTATGCAAAAAGCAATGCACACCTCTCTCTCCCCTTGCAACTTTGATTCCAATCTTAGAAAGGACTGTGCTTCAGTGGATGAAGAAGATCTCCTTTGGGGGAATCATTGTAATAAGTGATTTCAACTACAAAGTTAAACCAAAATATGGTCTTTTGTCCATGAAGAAAGATTTGAGCGAAAAATCTGAAACAAAACTTTCCTAATGAAATATAAAACAATTTTGAAAAAAAAAAAAAGGAATTTTGAAAGTGAAGCGATTGTCATTGTGAGACACTGCAACACAGTACACAGTGCACACAACAAAATATGTCCTCTGCTTTTAACCAATCACCCTTGGTGAGCAGTGGGCAGCCATAACAGGCACCCTTGGAGCATTGTGTGGGGACGGTGCTTTGCTCAGTGGCACCTCAGTGGCACCTTGGCGGATCAGGATTCAAAAGGGCAACCTTCTGATTACGGAGCTGCTTCCCTTCCTGAGATTTCCCGGTATTTTGAGTTACGTTCCTCTGAACTGGGTGGTAGTAGCCTAGTGGATAACACACTCGCCTATGAACCAGAAGACCCGGGTTCGAATCCCACTAACTACCATTGTGTCCCTGAGCAAGACACTTAACCCTAAGTTGCTCCAGGGAGACTGTCCCTGTAACTACTGATTGTAAGTCACTCTGGATAAGGGTGTCTGATAAATGCTGTAAATGTAAATGTGAATGGAAGCTAAAAAGGCTAAAATATAAGGCACTCTGAAAAGAGCCGAACTTCCCATCACTACTCTGCTGCGCACAGCAGTAACAGACATTTGTGATCATATATGGAATGAGAACCTTTTTGTTTCAAATTTTTGGCACAAATTTGATTCCATAACAAACACACACCTGGACAACTGAGACTGCACATCAATGAGCTCGCTCTGTTCCTGCCAGGCAGCTCGCACCCCCAGCAGGAGGAAGAGGCAGCGAGAAACAACCAGGTGGCAGGCAGCGGGGAAAGAAAGAATGGGGTCGGAGGTGCAGCGGTCCCACTGCCTGAGCAGGGGTTCTTTCTCAGGGGTGCCGGGGCTCTCAGCGCTGCTGGGAAGCGTGCTGGTGCCAGACGACTCATACACGGTTTCATTCTGCTGAAGCTGCATGGCCTCCCGGGTAGCCAGGAAACACTGAAGCACTTCTGTGAGGAGAAAAGGAACAATGTTTTCATCAAAACAGAGATTTTTTTTTATCATCAGCTGTGAATCCAGCAGACAGATGAAGAGAGGAAGTGGATGTTCAGAACCACTTAACATTCAGACAAAACAAGGATGTAATTGAAATGTTAAATTTTCTTTTTTCCCCACAGTCTATCTTCAGGAGCTGCTGACCCAGTTCTACGCTGCAGTCATTGAGTGTGTCCTGTACCCTCCATCCAGGACCTGTTACTCTCAAGAATCAGAAAATAGGCAGGGAAAAACATCACAGATCCCTCACACCCTGCACACAGACCTTTTGATCTGTTGCCCTCTGGCAGACAATTACAGAAGCCTGCAGACCAGGACAGGCAGACACAGGAACAGTTTTTTCCCCATCACCATCATCCTCCTATCATCACTGTTACCATTTCACACTTGCACTTTGTGTAAACCTGCATTATCTCAGTAATCTGTAATCTTATCTATGTTTGTGTATATAAGATTTGATTATATTATATAGTATTGTTGTTTAATACTGATGTGCTTGAGAGACACCATCTAAGGTGACTAAACTGATAAGTAGTATCAGTAAATTGAATATATGTAAGTACGCATAAAAACAATAATTTACATTTACATTTACAGAATTTATCAAACGCCCTTATCCGACTTACAATCAGTAGTTACAGGGACAGTCTCCCTGGAGCAACTTAGGGTTAAGTGTCTTGCTACAATGGTAGTAAGTGGGATTTGAACCTGGGTCTCCTGGTTCACGGGCAAGTGTCTTACCCACTAGGCAACTACCACCCTATCAGAAATCATTAACAAAGTGTATAAACAGTCAGTATGTTTAGTCAGTATGTTTACATGATGGAGATAATGAAATTTGATGTCAAGCTACTCCTTCATGTAAAATGTTCATGAGCACCCAAGCCTGCTCTATAATTTCACTCTAGGCTTCAACCTGAAAGATGCTTAATCAGACATTGACTACAAAAGCCAAACACATCCATATGAATTGAACAGATTTACAGCTCTGTATGTTTCACTACTCAACAGGACAATTCTAACAAGCTCAGGAGTAGCATTTTGCCACCTATCATGGTGGAGTCAAATGTATACCAGCCAAAAATTGAGTCAAAAATTGACTCACACTGTGAAAGGGCAGCAGCCACGTAGTAGTGAATAGAACTTTAATAGTGAATAGAAATGTACTGACTGTTGACCAAGGGTGTTTGTCTCTAAGGATTTACCCGGCAGGTACATACTGCTGATGGTGGGAGTCTCCTCCTCCGGCACACCCTGGTCCTGATTGTGCTCAGCAGCCAACGCCTGGTTGCCTGGGTGTCTCTCTCTCCCCGTCTGCTCTCCGGACGTGCTTGGCTCCAGCCTGTCTTCACTGGGGCTTTGAGATCCTAAAGAGCTCTGGAATGTTTGGATAGGGATAAGAAAGGCCCAGTTGTGATTTAGAGTCTTGTATACTGTTAAAAGATATACTAAGGAATGAACTTCTCTAAAATTAATAAAATCCTTTGCTCACCTGTTTGTTCGAAGAAGCTGTCTGGGTATTAGCTGCTCTTGCTGCAGTGTCTTTGTAGGACAACAGGGTACTACGGATCTTGAACACCATCTGATAGATCTCTATTAGCAACTCACAGGGCTCATATCTGCCACAAAGGGGAAAAATTATGCTTAATAATGCCTATCAATAAACCCACATGGCTCCTTCCCAGTCACAATGCTGACTGTTTAACTATAACTGGCATTACAGGTGAGACACAGTGTATCGCACTACTGTGTGTAAGCATGCGCGCGTGTGTGTGTGTGTGTGTGTGTGTGTGTGTGTGTGTGTGTGTGTGAAAAAACAGAAAGGGCGCTGAGGTAATGTTACTTCCTACTCCTCAGGGAGATAACTCAGCACGTCAGTGTCAATTACTTGTCTTGCCAATAGGCTTCATCCGGTAGGCCGGTGTGTTTCAACAGCGCAGCAAGACTGCAACGACAAGCCGTCTCCAGCAGAGAATCACCTGGCGGGCCTGCGCCATCCCAATCTACAAAGCACAGTCAAATTCACCCGACAGTTTGTGTAGAACTTCTCATGGATTCTATACACAAACAAGGTCTGTCCTCACCTCTGCTGGCAGCGTAGTCTTTCATCTTTCTCCACAGGCCGCTGGCAGGTTCCCTGGATGAGCCCAGTGCCAGCTCCACAAGCATGGTGCTTTCTTCACTCAGGCCAAGGTCATCCGAGCACAGTCTAGCATCAGAGCAGCCCAGCAGTACTGCCTCAGTCAGCCAGCCAGTGGCACATTCTAACCAAGCAAAAGGATTAACTCAACCCTTGTTCTAAGCATATAAACCATTTCAACGACTGTGCAGAACATTGTTACCCAAACAGTTGCTTCAACAGTTTCTCCATCTCAAAATATGTTGATCAATCACTTCAACAATTTAGTCAAATATAAAAAAGCTACTATGGCAATAAGTCAAAACACATGGATTTAATCTTGCTTTTTTGTTGATTGCGTCTTGTCACATGGGACTGTACACACTTAGGAAAATGCAAGCTAAATAAATAAACAAATAAATAAAATCTGCATTCAAAATGCACACACCATAAGCTTGTCATGTGAACTGGCCCAAGCAACATTCATTGCTCAGATTTTTTGTCTCCCTCCACCCACTTTGGGAACCTCTGTTACAATGGGTGGGTTGCACCATGATGCATCCCTGAGGCTTGAGAACATATGCAGCACTGAGAGAGGCACACTGCTACCTCAGATTTAAACTGGGTACTGCCTCCCACAGGCTCCTGTTGTGGAACACTATTACAGCAAGCCACTACATGGATGGAGGCATGGATGCAAAATGAGTGTACTCACATCTGGGGCTGCAAAGCCAAATTTAGCCTGGATTTTTAATCCTCTCAGGTAATTAATGATGACTGGACAGGCCTACAATTAGCCACGTCCAGTTCTCTACACTCTTATTTAAAAACGTGTGCTCAGGATGTTATTTGTTATAAATTCTGCATTATGAAATATAACTGTATATGGCACAATGCATAATAAGATGAGGTACCAGTACTCCATACCTAGCTGCTCCAAGTCCATCTCCAGGCCATTTCTTAGGAGAGGGTTACACAACCAGAATTCTTCTGTCTTTTCTTGTATTGAGGGGGGTGGTCCCTGCAGCATTCCTCCCAGACACCGGCCAATTGCCAGTGCCACAGTCCTCTCCAAATCTAGAAGCCACATCCAATCCCCGGCCTCTGTCGCTGTGGATGTGCCAGCCTCTTCTGTTGTCTCTGCGAACATAAAATCAGGTTTGGGGAAATTAGTATACTGTGACTTTCCATGTCCTCTACTGCAATTCTTTGAAAACACAACATTGCTACATCTAATTAGAGTTACTGTTAATTTAGGCCAGAAACAAATTACCATGTCATATTTTAACCTTAGTTCTTACATTGCCAACGAGCAGGCTAAAAACTGCCATTTAAATGCATCTGCTGGTTTGCTCCTAACCTTATTGTTTCTATACAAGTACAGCAGGATAAAGGCATCTATCTATCAACTCACACAGAGAAAGTGTCTGAATATATCCGGCCAAGGAACACAGACAGTGTTTGTGTGCTCTGTGAGCTCAAGATAAGCCCTTGTGTGGGTTCAAGTCACTCTCGGGTAGTCTCAAGACTGTAAAACACTGTTCTAACCCAGCTCTTCCTGTAGCTGTCTGAAGGCATAGGCAAGTCTCACCAGGCGAGGATCCCTCCAGCTCCAGTTCCTCCAGGAGACCAGTGACTGGCAAGAAGCAGTTGAGTTCATTGAGATGCTCCAGCAAAGACAGCAGATGGGGTAGTAAAGGCCTCACCACTGCCAGAGGCAGTAGCAGGAGCGAGTACATCACTTGACAGAGCAAGCTGCCGGCAACTGAGCCAAACAACACAGCTAGGAGGAAAAAAAGAGAGGGGGAAACCATTACCATTGTAAAGCTCCAATATATGCTTATATAAATTTTGTGTTCGCTCAATCCCATACTCTATATGAGAGCTATTTCAAATTGTGCTCTTAAAACTATGGGGTTACTAACAAATAAAAACAGTATCTCTTCTTTTAGCCACCATAACCCTTATGCAAAACCACAATGTACACTAGCATGACTACAGAGGAACATTAATTTCTCTACACATTTAACAAATGTGGCAGGGATAACAGTATGACAGGAAGTGACAAGCAGTGACAAGGCAGATTCCACATGCTGTGAGTTGACCTACTGTGCAGTTTCTGAATGACATGCTTGTCCAGAGAGCTCTCCTCCAGCAGTATTGTAGACCTCCTGAAGGTATCAGCTGCATATGGCAGCAGCAGGCGCAAGTGCTTATGGAGCAATGTCACACTGCTGTCATCCTGAAAAAACACACAAATTCTCAAATAAACACATCTACAACTGTTGGAATGATACAATTGAAGTGTTGATATTGTGAATATGCAGTGGGCCAACTGTGCAAAAGTTTTAGGCAACTCTTAAAAGTAGATACGATCTAAAACAAGGTATTTTGTTTAACAAGACCTGAAATTATATATTTTCACAATCTTACATTAGCAACAATATTAAGTTACATTAGTGCTTATTCTTTGGTATTTTTGGATGAGAATGACAACAAAAACACCAGAAGTAGTAGAATGCACCACTACAGACAAAGTCACAGAAAAAATACCTCTGAGGTGGTAAAGATGTAGCAGTGGGCAAATAGGTGCTTATGAAGTGCAGACAGTAGATGGTGGAAGTGTGATGGAGGCTCGGTTTGCCTCTGGGTCTGACTGTGCTGCTGCTTATCACTGTTCTTTTCCAACTCCCCAAAAGCACGTTCCTGCACACACAGCCATGCATTTCACATTACTCAGCAGTTAAGACACTAATGGGCTGAGAGCACAAAATAATACTGGTAGTGGTGAACTTAGCTTTAAACCCAAATATTTCTACCTAGAGCCACAATCACTTAAATAGAGTTCAATGATTGACATTGACATATGCTCATGTAATTAATTTCCCCATGATTCTTACCGTGTAGAAACCAATACTAAGCAGAAGGGTCTTCAGTAGAACCTCAGCAAGGTGGAGGTGTTCTGGAGCCTCACTGTTGGGAGTAAGGTGTTTGTGTACAGGGGCTGGAGAAAGGCCAGCAGTGAGTTCCCCTGGAGAACTGTAGCCCAGGAGAGAGGCCACATGAGATTGCTCCTGCAGACTGTTCAGTACCATGTCCAGCTGCAGACGCTGAAGAGGAGACACAGGCCTGATTAAGAAGCTGCCTTGTATTGTATTGTAAATTTATGTATTGTAAATGTGCTCAGATGAAAAATGTAATAAAAGGTTTGTGATCAAAAATAATTCTGAACTTCTCAGTACATGTAAATGCGGCACTGTGCGTGTGTGTACCTGGCCTTTAGAGAGGCTCTCCCAGCTCTCTGGGCCCTGAGGTAGGAGTGAGTGTAGGAGTTCGGTTCTCTCCCTGAGGGGAGGCAGAAGAAGAGACGCTCCGATGGAGAGTGTACTCATCACCGCCTAGGGAAAAAATTAAAAGAAAAAAGTAAAAAGAGAGATGAGAGAAGGGTTGAGAAAAATAAAAATTATGACATGACTAATATAACTTACATCAGAACACACACACGCCTGCTGTCTCTGTTTTTAATTGTAAGCTGATCTGATACAAAAATGATTGTACAATATAATTTGAACAAAACCATATTTGTATGTTTATAAGTTTATGATGTCAAATCTCATGCATTCTCATGCATCTGCTATACCTGTTGTATCGACTCTGGCACACTGGAGTCTATAAGCCTGAAGAGAAGGTTTCGCAGGGGTCTCCCTTGGGTTCCTAGTACTGTTGCCCCAGTGCCTCCCGCATGGGCAAGGGACAGGTGGATGGATAGCAACTTCATGCACAGCAAAACAAACTGATGATGCTCCCTGTAGTGTAGATAAAAAAACATTTCTAAATATAAAAAGGATGGATGTGCTGAGAGTGGACCTTCATGGATCCATGTTTTTCCTGTCCTTCCTGCCTGTAAGGACTATCCTTGAGTCCTTACTTACATTACTTCAGACTGGGAACATATTCATGGAGCCTGTAGTGTTTTTCCACTTTACTTTTGAGTGTGAGTCCAAATCCAGACCTCAATGGGTTGATTTGATTTCCATCGATAATTTAGTGTGAATTTGTTGTCAGTATTTAATAAGAATATTTCATTAATTCAGATCTAGGATGTCTTTGTGTTTGCTTTATTTTTTTGAGCAGTGTATATGTGAATTGAGCCTTAAGAATCTTTTACTTTTGTAACTACTATTTCATTGATTCTAGTCCAATGCATCGGCTGGCATTCATGCTGTCAACCTTGGAGTAGTGTTCAGAGAGTTTATTTGTACTTGAGTAATGATTAACTGTGTGTGTATCTGTGTCAGAGATCAGTGTAGTACTGTGTGGATATATATTTGTATTATTGTGTATATTTGCCCGTTGATGTGTTGTATCACCTCTTTGATGTGAAAGGTGGCGGTGGCGTGCTCTCACTGATACCATTGCAGTAGTGCTCCAGAAAGCTGCGCAGGTAGGTGAAGGTGCTCTCCTCAAGATCCACACAGAAAGGCCTGTGCCAAGCCACCAACTGCCTGCCAGCCAGGAGAAAGACAATCAAAAACCCGTACGTATGTGCATAGACACACAAGTTTTTCCTAAACTGCAAGACTGGTCAGACCCAATTAATTTTTGTCATACACACTCCTAGAGCAATGCCAAACTCTTCCATTTCACATATTAATTAACGATCAGGTGCTGGAGGTACTCTGACACAGCATTGGCAGAACTCAACAGTACTTGCCGCAGATTATTTATGTTTGGCCTTACATCTGGGAATGTGGATGGATAAACCAAAAACTACCTGTCTGTGGGAACTGCAGTCCATGCTAAGCTGTGGGAGGTGCCAGCAGTTATCTGCTGGATGGATATTCCCTCAAGGCCAATCACTTTCTTGGGTTTTGTGACAGGTGTTGAGGTGTGGCCCTGCCCACACTGCCCCATGGCATTGTTTCCCCATGCATAGACCTCGTTTTCTGAAGAGGAAAAACATATTGGGTGAGACAAAAATGTAAATATAAAACTGAGAGAACAGCATAATCAATGTAAAGGCAATAAGAGCCAGAGAGGTCTCAGTGTTCCCACCATGAGACAAAGCCAGACAGTGACTGTCTCCACAGGAGATGTCAATGATCTTAGTCACGCTCAACTCTTCGATTAGTCGAGGCCTGAGGGATGTTGTCTCAGAAGAGCCACAACCAAGACACGAACCACAGCCCCAAGCAAATACCTGTCCCAACAAGACACAGATTTGAGACTGACTATCAGGTACACACAGGTCTAGACATGAGTATTTATGTAACATTTTAGCATGCATAATATGTAAGTGAGAGCCAGAACTTTCAGGTCCTCATTAGGAATTAGGGAATTTATTAGGAATGTGTCAAACAGGTAATTATGCATATATAATTCTTATGTTATATAATTATTAACATGGTGCTCACAATGTGTGTGTATGTACCTGACCAGCAGAAGTCAAAGCCAAAGACGACTGGCTCCCTGCACACACTTTTCTGATAATGTAACCGTGCAATGCTTCCACGACCTTGGGTCGATATACACGGTTTGTGTCTCCGTGCCCCAGTTTACCTGTGAGGGTGGAACACAAACATAGAAAATAAATTCAACAGACTCAAGCTCACCTCATAAAAAGTAAAAAAAAATAAAATAAGTTCTACCATTGTCTCCCCCTCCAAATGACCAGACAATGCGTCCATCCTGAGCGACAACGATGGTGTGGGAGCTCCCACAGGCTGCCTGGCCAACACCACTGATGTCCTTTACCAAAGTGGGCACGTTGCGACTATGGCTGTCACTGTGACCTGTGGAGACATGGCAGAAAATAAGTAAACACTTCTCAGCACTTGAAAAAAAAACATACTGAAGGCTTGGACATAAATTGGATATTCCTGGGTGAATGTGTACCGAGTCGTCCAAAGTCTCCTTCCCCCCAAGTGTAGAGTTCACCATCATTTGTCACAGCTGCACTGTGCCTGTATCCCGCAGACACACACACCACAACCTGTCACAGCACAGAGAGGAAATAGGATGTAAGGAAATGTATCCGTGGCAAATCTGGAAGTATAAAGCATTTGAAAAAGATGTAACTCCACATTGCTGCCAATAACAAGAGTATCACAGTATTTCAGGCATGTCCCAAGCCTGGCCTAGGAACCACATTAGGTCTCGTTGCATAACATTTTAAAATTGGTAGGCCAACAGTTTGTGCCATGTGTAGTTTCAAGCCTTGGTCTAATTGGAACACGGAATTACTTGGGGCTGTCGGCCACATCTTGGTTGCGCTTCTTAGATAACATCCCTCATGATGACAAATGGAAGAGTTGTGCATCACTAAGAACTCTAGCAGAGACACACTGTCTCTTTGATATCTTTTATTTAATTTGGGTGAGTTGTTGCTTCTTGACTTTGATTAATTGACAAAATGATTACATTTTCTTACATTAAGTAATTATAGTATGAATATAACATTATTTAGTCACAGTGCTTTTGTTGGCCAAGTTGTTTGAAATTTTTAATTGGCTTCATTCAAAAACTCTCTCTAAAATCTCTACAATAATAATTAATCAAAAAGTGTTATATAAGTAAATAGTTTTTAAAAACAGTTTAATTATATTTTCAATAGTCATTAAGATTTTGAGAAATACATCACATATCACAGCTCACTTAATTTTTAATACCCACCTTTCCCAGCAGTGGACCCTGGATGATCTTGGGATATTTCTGGGTGGCACTGTTTCCATGTCCCAGTTTGCCATAGTCACCATCCCCCCAGCTGAAGACCTCTCCCTCAACTGTCACTGCCAGCGTGTGACCATCTGAGCCTTTTGATGACGACACTTTCCGCATACACCGTGGTGGGTCCAGCACCAGTTTCTTGGGCATGGACTGATTGTTGGAATCTCCCAGGCCCAGACGCCCATAACTACCCTTCCCACAAGCTTTCACCGAGCCATCAGCAGACACAGAGAATGTGCAATATTGCCCTGCTTCAATCTGACCACAAACACAAACAAAAGCTCATTAGTTTTGCCATTATAAACTGGAAGCCACATAAACTTCAAAAGCAACTAGTCTATCTCAATCCGTGTAATATCCTCTAAATGTGTGTGTGTCATGCCTTTCAAATAGCATTTCAATGTTGTATGGAAGAGGGAAAAAACAGTCATAACCTCGGACAGCCAAACAGAACAGGTTATCTGTTATTCTGGTGTATAATTAAACTTGTGGCGTACAAAATAGGTCATGTCCCCACCATCTGGGCATCGCTGAAGCCCTGAGCCAACTTGGGCTGGAGGATCTTCTCCAGGGTGCCCTCAGCCAGCTGGTGGCTACTGTTGCTGCCCCAAACGTACACCATGACAGAGTCACCCTCGTTGCCAGTGCTGGCAGCACCCGTGCTGCAGGAGCACAGACAGTTAGAGGCCAGGTTACAGATCTGTAGAAGATGAAGGGAAATTAAATCCAGGAATTAATCTTGTATCAGAGAAAGCATCCCAATGTACTGCAATGCAATGTAACATTAATGTGTAACCATGTGGAAATAATGAAATCTGACATTTTCACACATCTATTATATTAATAACCAAACATGAAGAAATACTTCTGAAGAATAATCACACATCAGAATAATTCACAGAACTGATGATAATGATCACATCATAAATTTCACATTAAGCAGTAATTCATTTTCTAGTAGTCTGATGCAGTGGATGTTCTTTTCACAATATCAAAATCTGATAAATTGTTGTTCTGTATCATCAGTGAGATGAAAAAGAAAACTTCTCGGCAAAGAACCAGTATAAAATGTTGGATGAATGCTGCAGCCTGCCTTTCATGGCATATTAATGCTGTACACATGCAAACAAGCAGCATTCACCATCTGACACTTTATTGTTGAGAAGCATTTTCACACAGCAGAAGGTGAGAGAACTCATGGGACCACACCTCCTCAAAGAGACACAGGGCGGAGTGGGAGAGGCTACACAGCCCATCCGCATCCTTCTTCAGCACCTGAGTGTTAGCAGAATCTCCACGGAAACCCTGAGGGAGGTAAACACATAGCTGTTACTAATCAGGTTTTTAAAGGTACACTAAAGGTGGACATGTGACTCTGAGAAAGAATAGGGGCAGTGGTGGCTTAGCGGTTAAGGAAGCAGCCCCGTTATCAGAAGGTTGGCGGTTCGAATCCTGATCCGCCAAGGTGCCACTGAGCAAAGCACTGTCCCCACACACTGCTCCCCAGGTGCCTGTCATGGCTGCCCACTGCTCACTAAGGGTGATGGGTTAAATGCAGAGGACAAATTTCACTGTGTGCACCATTTGCTGTGTATCACAATCACTTCACTTTGACTTTTTAGATGGGTGACCTTTTGACCTTTAGATGGGTGTCCAGACATAAAAAAAGCTTTTCACTCATTCTGATAGCTGCAAAACCTTTAATGGCTGTATGAAATATTGGCCAGAGCAAAACATTAGGTTCATGAAAAGCACAGTAGATGGATGCCAGCAGACAAATAATGTGTTGTGGAGTCCTTTATGGCATCATACATAAAAAGCTTCTGGTGGAACATCTCCCACAGATTAAGAGATGAGTAAATCATATAGACGCACTGAGCTGAACACTCAGGGGAGGGCAAGCAGCCAGAAGGCCTGTCAAATGAAAGGCAAAATGTGATTTAGTGCAAGGAGAAATGTTGCTGCTGCTGCTTGCTGCCTCACTCTCATCTCCGCTCTGACATTCATGGATATGAAGGGCAAGTGTTCTAAAAAGTGTAATAAGGACGCTTCTAATGCACAAGGGCTGAGTGTGAGGCGTGGGCCAAATCAGATGGAGAGCTTATCCTGAGCTTTTTACAACTGTACTGCTGCATTAAGCCAGAAATATGCTTGATGTGAGCTACATATGTGTATCCGTAAAGAGTTGCGTTGTTAACGATTGTGCTGATATAATTGCGTCCATACTGTGCGTACATACATACGTAGTTAGTTATTAGCAAGTATATTTCTGCCTTTAAGCTCATATAACTCAGCAGCAGCAGAAACTCTGCTCCAAAAAATGTCCAACTTACCTTTGTGATATATTTTGAAATATTTTTTTTCCTATATTTTTCCCACCCAAGTAAAACTATAACAATTTAATTAGTTTTTCATAATTAATAACTGTGTATGTTATGCATGGTACAATCAAAGTTATGCTTAATTATGTTAGATTGAGATCGTAAATATATTATATCATCAAGCAATTTATTTTTTATTAAATCAGTGGTTTTCTTTTTCTACATTGTTTCTGAATCTTAAGAGTTAAACAAGGCATTAAAAAAATATTATTTTCCATAGCTCTAATGACCAAACTGTTCCAATTAGAATAATCTTACCGAGTATTGCCTCATCTGAAAAAGAGTTTGATGGATGAGCTCATAGGCGATGCTTGCCCCATCTGAGCCTGAAGATGACGAAGAAGAGGCAGCCAGCGCTACCTCCACCCACTCCAGCAGGAAGCGCAGGGCACCCCTCTGTACGGCCAGCCCTAGCAGCAGCTCCAGAGCCAAGCGCCTGCCCACCAGGTCGGCCCCGGAGCCACTCACGGCAGTCTTCTTTAGGAAGTCGGCCACCTGCGCCAGGCAGTCCAGCCCCACACTGGGGATCTTGTTTTCGTTGGCCAAGGAGAGGGGGGGTAAGGAGGCCAGAACAGAGCAGGCTGTAGCCAGCACGTCATTGCAAAGTGCTGCACCCACGTCCAAACGTGCGCCCACTGCTTCCAACTGCCGCCCCTGCTGCCAGTTCTGCTGCAGTAGAGCAAAGAGGAGGCTCAGACCAGTCCGCACCCCCATCTCAATCAGCACGTCGGTGCCCGACTTAGAACGAGAAGCTCCACCGCCAGGCAACCAATGCTCCAGACCCACCACCCCAGCCCCTAACCCGAAGGAGGGCTCCAGGGCTCCACCTTCCCCTCCAGGTGCATGTTGAGGGACAGGAGGAGGAGTCCGGAAGCGATCGTGGTATTTACTGTGGATGGCGTAGAAGACACGCTGCAGCACCACTAATCTGTGATGGAGGGCCAGGGCGTAGGGGGTGCGGGCCAGCATGCGCTGGGCCAGACAGCGCTGGCTGTGCAGCAGGGCCAACAGGTACTCCTCCCGCTCCTCATCGGCGTTGCTCTCATACTGGAAGTCTGGCAGCCGGGGGCCAATCAGGTCCTGCACTGGCTGGGCCAGGCCCACCACCTCCTTGTTCTGCAGAAGCTTGTTGTAGAGGCAGGCTGCGCCGTGGCGGGTGGTGGTCTGCACGCTGTCCTCGGAGGCCCAGGCACTGTTCAGGTGCTCCTGCCATTTCAACATCACATGGGTCTGGGAAGGCACCATATCTGATCATTATCCACAGACACTGTGGGCAACAGCTGCAGGAGAGACAGGGAGAAAAAGAGAATAGCATCACATTGCAGATTCCCTTGACTACATACTAGTCCATTAAAAAATAAAAATAAAAAAAAAGAATAGGTAATATGACAACTCAACTGCTAAACTGTCAATGTAATCATCACCATTGCCAGATGGATTTTTTAATTCATTAAATGGGTGGTTCTCTGGAGATATGAAACATCATTTAATTTCAATGTATTTAAAAAATCTGAAACACTGTTCCCTCTCACATTGTAATTTTTTAAATAACTTCAGTAAATTCCTATTCAACGCACCATTTTAACTCGTAGTACTGGCTATCATATGTTAAACTTAACAGTTAAAAGAGCAGCTTTGAGACCAGTGACATTGTTGTCCCATGCATCACATCATCTTGGTTAAGTTGCATATATTGGTATTATATAAACATTATTTTATTAAAGTGTTGACACCCATTATACATTGACATATTTGGTGCAATAGTTTTGTCTGAATGCTTATTCACAGTTCACAGAATTTTATTGAGGACGATAATTTTAATGTGTGAGACTAGTTGTCTGTTTCCCGTGCATCACATGGCAAGTTTTCAAACTGCTTGTATGGATTTTGTGTACATTGAACAACCCAGTAGTAAGGCACGACAAGTACTACATACATGTGCAGAATGAATTATAAATTATAAATGGGATTGTGGGTGTCCACATTATAAAATAATACATAAATACATTAATTAATATACTTATATACTCAATATATATAAATATATAAACATTGTAAGTGGAATATTTTCCCACATAACACATATTAAGTTCAGAATCAGATTTATTGCCAGATATGTTTACACATATGAGGAATTTGTTTTAGTGTATTCATTCTTAACACTCTTGCACAGCAAAGAATGTTAAAAACTATGATTTTCTACTGTTCTACCCAAGATAGCAACTGCATGTCAAATCCGCTTAAAAGTTGAAATTTGGTTGTGAAACCCCTGCACAAAAGCATTACCCGTATGTACAGACTTACTTTCGAACCTTCATCATAACGTAATCCTTATGCAAATCGACTCACTATCATATGCTTTTTCCTGCTGTGTGGAGAATTTCCTGTGCGATAGCCACGCAGGAATGAATCAGCCACAGAAGCACTTGATTTTCCACCCAAGAGGGAAAGAAAAGACTATGATTTGCTTATTTCCCTCAAGGCCATTTTTAATTAATAGAAGGGTGCCACATTGCCTGTATCAAGGGTGGGGAACAAATTGGGTCAGCAGGCCTTGTACATTCAGGCATTGTGACGTGTTAATCAGCAGTGTTAACTAAATCTAATCTAGTGCATTATGTGTCAAAGTGATTAAACTGTAACTGGGCCATTCATGCCACCGCTTTGTGGTCATGGCGGCTGAAGGAGGAGCAGAGAGGAAAGCAGGTGGAACCAGTTTTAATTAGTTCATTGCTTAACTTCTTTTCGATACAGCTCACTACATGACTGGCATCAGTACTGATGCCAACTGTTATGGATAACAATACTGGCTATATAAACTGATATGTCACAGAATGTTGAAAATAATCAATTCCTTCCTGTACTTATTAAATTACACATATTATATTACACACATTTATGTTACTACTACACAGTATCACATTATATATTTTTGGAAAGTGTATACTAAATCTGATAAGCAAGCAAAATAACTTGTCTTGCAGTGGCATAATTTCGCGACACTTTCCGAGGCAGGGTCATGTCAAGGCTGTCCAGCACCTGTCACCCGCCACAGTCCAGCCCTCAAGAGACTGGAGCTCTAACATCAGACACATGGTCACATGCCCGTCCATCGCTTGCCACACACGCCTACAAATATCAGGTGACAGGCACAGAAATGCTGTACACCTACCCACATCTCCAAGCACATTTCTGTATACACAGGCCAGCTTTTCCAACCCCCTAATACTCAGTTCTGTCTCCTCAGTCCAAAACATCCAAAACGATGCAGATTCTAGATACATCTCCGGCAGGAATTAAAAAATACTTGAAAAATGTATTTGGTCTAAAATAGCACCACTGGTTGGATCCTGCTAATGAGCCGAGTCGCTAGCATTGTGCTAAAAATTGCTTTTGCAGCCCAGAGATTAAATTTAACTGCTGACACAGGCTGTGGAAAGAAGACACCAATGTGATGGTGAAACATATCGCACAGTCCTGGAAAAATTGTAATATTCCTTTTCTGATTTTCCCTGCAGATAACAACTATAGGTCATTTTCCTTTCCAGATTTTATTGTTTCCTGGGGTACACTGGGGTGATGATGAAAGGCTTCACAGTACATAGGACAGCCCTGACTGAGACTAAAAAAAAGCAGTGTGAATGTCAACCAGAGCCCTTCCTTGTGAGCGCAGCAGTCCAGACACAATCGGGCGGGGTTTGAGGAGGGCGTGACCAAGCAGAAGTGAACATTCTTTACATGAGCCACAGAATTATGCAAACACCTCCAGCTGCCAAGAGCTCAACACAGATCCCGATTAATTTATACCAGCAGCCAGGCCTATATGGTTTCCTACAAGTAAAAATAACAGGAAGCACCTCAAGGGCTACTACATCACTATAACGGGACACAAAGGGATCCAAACCAAGGGATGTAACTCAAGATGCCCAGACAAAACTGTTTGGAATGGTCGCTGATGTAACATATTGAAGGACGCAAGTAGTGTCTAAAAGTTCAAATGTCAGCTTCAACACATGGTTTTCTGTTCAAACATCCAAAGCTGTCAAGGCAGCTTGGTTATTTACAATTTGTCAATGCAAATGTAGGTGAGGATAAGCTTACATGTTGCTAAGTATAATCATGCACTACCAAGAAGCACATATAAAGTGAAGCCATAAGTCATTTTCTGAAGTGAAATCCCATACAGCATGAAAAGGTGACTTGAGATATCAACAGATTAATATAGTAATTATTTACGGTCAACCCAAAGATCGGGTTGACCGTAGCCTAGTGGGTAACACACTCGCCTATGAACCAGAAGACCCGGGTTCGAATCCCACTTACTACCATTGTGTCCCTGAGCAAGACACTTAACCCTAAATTGCTCCAGGGGGGACTGTCCCTGTAACTACTGATTGTAAGTCGCTCTGGATAAGGGCGTCTGATAAATGCTGTAAATGTAAATGTAAATCTGTGCTGCAAAGCTCTCTATAACTCTAATTTAATTGTTGTGGGATGGTGTAAACAGACATGTTTTCTGGGCAAAAGGAGTTTTATCAGAATATAACTGAAACTGAACTAGTAAACTGAGAGAGAGAGAGAGATTTTTTTCAGTTGGTTGTGTAGATAAAGACTTCTCTTTAATCCTGACGAAAAGAAATGGCTAAGAAGTTCATGAAGACTCAAAGCATGACCCAAACAACTTTGGCAGGGCCGCAGGAAAAAGAAACCGCAACTGCCGATCCAACTTCAAGACACCTTCAGGCAAGAGCTGCGCTTCATTCGTAATGATAGAGGAAATGATGAAAAAAGATCTTAAAATGGCATAGCGTGAAATGTCGACTATAATAACAGAGGTCAAGTCAGTGAGAGCAGATTTGAGATTGTGATCTCCACTGCTATGGCATCACAATACAATGCTGAATGGGACGATGATATAAAAAAAGAGGCTTATCGACATATATAGATGATGTAGTAACCCTTCAGAGAAAAATAAGATGGAATTATTACAGTATAACGTACAGGTAACGTTCTAGGAGGATCATCAAATCCAGACGAATACCAGCTGTTGAAAAAAGCACTAGGCTTAGAAGATGAGCTGATGTTGAACAGGGCACCTATATTATTAAAACCCCCTACTCTACCTGGAGAGCAGATGTGGGTCGTCATCGACCATCTACACTACCACCATGAATTAATCAACATCTTTGTGTCTTGCTAGGGAAAAACGCCACAATCTTAGTGGCTGCAATGACTCTCGGTCTTCCCTGATTACACTTCTTGAATGGTCAAAGCTACGGCAGAATATAATGGCATCAAAAAACAACTGGAGGTCGAGGGAGTATGTTTCGGTATCCTGTATCCAGCACGCCTGAAAGTCACCTAGAAAGGACACGAGCAACTCTTCTCAACTCCAACCAAAGCCCAAGAAAATGTAAACTACCTCATGCTGGCACAGAGATGTACAATAACCAATGTGAGGCATCTGTGCCCAGTCTTTCTTATCACTTTCATCAACAATCGACATTCCCCAACTAGTTATAGATCTAATGTTTTGGGTGGAACCAGGACCTAAGTTTTCATTCTTTTTCTTTTTTTTCTTCTTCTCTTTTGGTCTTTGTCCTTTGGTTAAATGTCAGTCCTTCAAGTAAAATCTCATGGTCATCTTTGATTGACAATTTCAGTGAAGCGTTGCTTACATGTCTAATAACATTAGCAGATAATGATGTGGACCCAGAATAACACTTCAAACTCCATTCATTTTGTGTCACATTATGAGAATGGTTGGATTGTTATAGCGTCTGGGACACTGTTTAACCACCAAGTAATTTTGAATCATCTTTATGGCCATAACTGGAATCATCCTGTTTCTTCGCAAACTTTATGTCATATATAAGAATTACCTTCATGAATATGTGTGGGTGATTTTAACTGTATACTAGACCCGGCCTTAGTCAGTAAAAATACTAAACAAAATGTCTCAACACCTTGAAAGGTTCATTTCTAATATAATACACCCCAATGAAAGACTGGGTTTATTCCACCACCTCTACTCAGCAAGCAGAAATTATTCTTTCACTCAATGTTGAGAAGGATTTTGACAGGGTGGATTAGGAATACCTGACTTTAACTATCGAAAAATCTGGATTTGGAGTGGCCGAAAACAAGGTTCTAGAGTGCAACCAATTTGCGACCACATGCGACCTAATTTCTCAACTGTGCGAGGTCGCTCCTGCGACTAGCCCTTCTGCGAAAAATGCCTCCATAAACTCCCTGTGGTTCAAGCAACAGAAACATATTAGAAACAAATCATATTCTAAACCAATCAGAGATTGTGAAGGGCACGGCCCGCCTATGTCCATGGTCCAGATATTCTTGTACATTTGAAAGCGCACATGCTGCAAACTTTGGAAAGTATTCACAGCACATCACTTTTTCCACATTTTGTTATGTTACAGCCTTATTCCAAAACTGATTAAATAAATTTTTCCCCTCAGAATTACACACGCAACAAGGACATTCACAGAGCTGTCCTGAAGGCATCTTGGCTGTGTGCTTAGGGCCGTCATCCAACTGAAAGATAAACTGTCGCCCCAGTCTGAGTTCAAGAGCACTCTGGAGCAGGTTTCCATCCAAGATGTCACCTCTATGCCTCTATCCTGACTAGTCTCCCAGTTCCTGCAGCTGAAAAACATGAAAAACATGACACCACCATGCTTCACTGTAGGGAAGCCTTCCATCTGGCCATTCTACCATACAGGCCTATATTGGTGGATTGCTGCAGGAGATTCTCCTCTGTCCACAGAGGACCTCTGTTGTTTTTATGTAGCTCTGACAGAGTGACCATCAGGTTTTCTTTAATAGTAGTGAAATGATTGTCATTGTGATACACTGCTGCTCTTAACCCATCATCCTTGGTGACCAGTGGGCAGCCATGACAGGTGACAGGGGAGCAGTGTACCTTGGCGGTTTGGGATTCGAACCGGCAACCTTCTGATCACGGGGCCACTGCTCGGTGACGTCCCTGACTAAGTCTGTGTTTGCCATATTGCCCCTTCAGAAGACATTGGTATGGTCAAATGGCTTTCTGTTATACCTGTATGTGTGTGTGTGTGTGTGTGTGTGTAAACTGGGGTGGTAGTAGCCTAGTGGGTAACACACTCGCCTATGAACCAAAAGACCCAAATCCCACTTAATACCATTGCGTCCCTGAGCAAGACTGCTGATTGTAAGTCGCTCTGGATAAGGGCGTCTGATAAATGCTGTAAATGTAAAATGTGTGTGTGTCTGTTTTCATATAGGCCTGAATTGAGGTTGTTTTGTTGTTATAAAGTTATTGTCAATTGCTTTACAAATAATGGCCTATTTTAGCATTGAGGTGGGATTGATAATGTGAAAGTGATTGCTTTTGTCATTGTGATACACAGCAAGCACAGTTTCTAGTGCAGTCTTACAGGACCTATGTACTTTGTTATAAATTCATGTGTCAATCTAATTTCAATGACTGTTCCATAACTTTATATGTTTATTTTGTATTCCAAAGCTTTTCAAGGCCTGGAAATTTATCTTTTTAAATTGCATGACTTTCCCAGGTTTTTAATGACCGTATGAACCCTGGCAGTGGGCGGCCACGAAAAGGTCCCAGGGAGCAGTATGTGAGGATGGTACTTTACACATGGGGACCTCAATAACACCTTGGCAGTTCAGGATTTGACCCTGCAACCCTTTGTTACAAGTCGACTTCCTTAGCCGCTAGGCCACCTCTGCCTCAATGTTGATGAAACATCGTAACTGGTATTTTAGCAGGAGGAACTGAAGACTATTAGAAAAATGTAATACAATTTATTACATGTATTACAATTTACTTAACAATTCTTCTTCTTCAGTTATACATAATTGCATCAGACAAAACTATCCTGCAATAACAGAATTGTTAGTATAGTTAAATCATAATTTACTGTTTCATGGGATTCTGATCCCAACCCACATCTAGACTTATCATCTTGATACTAAGATCATCATCAGCTGCTTCCCCAGCTATAATAACATTACATTACTTGTCACTTACATCACTATTGGTTTTGCACTCTCCTGGTTTTGCACTCTCCACCATGTGCCCTTATTTGTATATGGTGTTTTTAAAATTGTATATTGTGTTTTTTTTTTTTTTAATTGTATTTATACTTTGTATTCAATGTTACTGTTACTGTTTTTGTATTTAATGTTACTTGTATGGGTCAGAGAGTAACGTAATTTCAATTCTCTGCATGTCCTGTACATGTGGCAGAATTGACAATAAAGCTGACTTGACTTGACTTGATTATTAACTCTGCAAAACGCTTTATTACATATTACTTACAGGTAAAGAAAGATTGGGGAAGTTGATATTATATTACACAGCAGCCCATTAGTTCAGCTTTGCCTATTTCTATCAATCAACAATTAATTTAGACATTAATTATAAATAAACATAATTAATTTATATTTAACCTGATTATTTCCACTGCAAAAAAACAAAAAACAAAAACAAGACTTCTCAAAAGAATGACAGGTGCATTTCTAACTGGGAAATCCTGACTTCTTTTCTATTTAAACTCTGTAAGCAACACCAAAGACAACACAGTGCAATAACAACGAGCCACACAGATTTAACACCTTGTAGCAAATGCTTGGCAGCTGAATCAACTTTGCCCCGGCAGAATGCCGAGTCCAGTTTCATACTGGCACCGCCACAGCCCATACACCGACCATCCAAAGAGTAAGGTGGCGACACACTGACAAGTGCAGGTTCAAAAAGAGGTCTGGACGGCGACCAGGGCCTGTTCCTTCACCACCCAGAATGCTGGATATCCTAACCTGCTTTCTTCCACTGAAGCCAGCTCTTACTAAGAACAACATGCATGTACAGACTGGCATTAGTCGTGAACTATTTATGGTATTATCCCATAAACACTGCATCTGCAATCAGTGGATCTGCAATGTCTACACACATCTAGGTAAAATTCTGTTGTTGTTCTTGTTGTTTTTTATTACACGACTGACTGTTGTATTATCAATTACAAATGCAGTTACAATGACATTATTATTTATCCGAGTATTATTTTTTCGTATTTAGTGTTAACCTTGTGCCTGAAAATCCAGCAATATTACAGCATCCAGGCGGCAATACTGCAGGCTAGACTGTCAGCACACCCAGCTAACATTACAGCTATTTCAACACAGCGCCCGAATGTCAAATCATGTCTCGTGTAAGCGGGCGTGCAGAAATGGTCCCGCACCTTACCGGAGCTCCAACGTCGCTATTTATTACTAATCCCTGGTTTTCAATTGTATTTTTTTTTCAAAGGGTGAATCGGTCTTACCTCTCCGCCCTGTGGCTGTCATTCACAGCCCGCCTCACGCCGCTTCTCCACCCCCCCGCTAGCCACACGGCTACGAAGCTAGCGCTGCCACTGCCCCGCCGCAAAGCGCCTTTAATTCCGACAGGCGGAGAGAGCAGAGCGGCTCCGGCGAGCTGTCATGGCTGGAAAACACCTCCCCGCGGGCGGCGTGCTCGGACTGGCACGCCGTTTTAGGTTCGTGCGCCGTCTCCGAATGAATATCGCCGGCAAAGTGGCGCTTTCCGAATGGAAAGGGGAGAAAGGAGCCCGCTAGCTAGCTGGTTAGCGGCGGGACTGTTGCCATGAAAGACTCGGGCATAGACATTGGGTTTAAGGAGCGCGCAGACCGCCCACGGAAACGGGGGCGGAATCTAGACACTGTGCGTCTATGAAGCCCAGAAATCCTTGCGCGTTCCTACGCTCCAGACGTCACGTGGATCGCTGAGTCCCCGAGTTCCGAATTGGGTGCCTGTCACACCTGACCAGTTAAACGTTACTATTATATAATGTTCATATTTAATATATATAATATATAATGTTTCAGTACTGAACCATTTGTCGTTTTGCATAATTTTTAATAATGGCAAAATAACAAAAGACAACATGTCGAAAATGCATGGATATTCCTATAGATTCTTTGAAAAATTTACAAGAAGTTTGTATGTTCCATTTGTGCTATATTTTTATATTAGTGACCATATTAACATCTGGTACTTTTGACCCTTTTGCATGTTCCACGATTTTGTTTAAAGCTCTCGCGCAGTTTCAGAATGTCTGTTTCCCACTGGCACATATAAGGCCTGAAAATTTGATTAATCAACACGATAGAAATGTATTTATTAAAAAAAAAAAAAAAAGGCATCATCACTAATGAATGGTCTATTGGTTTATTTGTTTTGTGCGCCCCCTAGCGGGAAGTGGCCCGTCCTACGCCAAGACACGCTGCGGTGACAGTTCGGTGGCGAACGACGCCCAGTTTTCAAGCCCAGCACTGATGGCGCTTTAAATCAACCAGATCTCAGAATTAACAGAGTCGCACGGTGACTCCCTGAGGCTCCTTGTCATTTTCCCGGTCGACGCCGCGTGCGACCTGATCGCCGGTCGTTTCATCCCCGCAAAACCAGAGCGGTCATTCCCGGGGAACTGCGAGTGGAAAACTGGACAATGGGTGATAATTAGTGGGTGGTCATCCTAGCCAGCAAATAAAACAGACATATTTATAACTTATTCTGATTCAGGTCTCCCATAATTAGCAACAGTGTTGTTATCAGTGTTATCAGGGGCAGTGGTGGCCCGTAGTCAGAAGGTTGCTGGTTCGAATCCCGATCTGCCAAGGTACCACTGAGGTGCCACTGAGCAAAGCGCCGTCCCCACACACTGCTCCCCGGGCGCTTCTCACTCAGTGTGATGGGTTAAATGCAGAGGACAAATTTCACTGTGTGCACTGTGTGCTGTGCTGCTGTGTATCACATGTGACAATCACTTCACTTTCACTATTAAATGATCGTTATTGTTATAAGCGTTGAGTGGCCGACGTTGAGTGTCTTGTTGTGCTGTAACACTTCACCCCCGTCACCTTTGGCATGGCGATGGTGAAGGGGACGGTGTCGCTTCAAGGGGCCACGCAGGGAGCCAGGAGCCCGAGGTCAAGGGCCAGCCGGGCGCTCCGCTGCTTTCGCACGAAACGTCAACGTCCTAAACTTCCACTCCCATCTCGGAGGTGGGGTGGGGTCGGCGTGCGAGTGCGTGTGTGTGCGTGTGTGCTGGCCAACAGACAACAACCCTGACGAGGGGGGGCACGCCATGCGCGACACCAAAGTTGCCGAAAGCGGACGCGCGTAGCCAGTCGCCCGCTGCGGACCAGCCCGGATCACGTCTCCTCCTCCGCCGCCGCCGCCACCGCCGCCATGCGCGCCCTTCTCGTCGCCGCGCTGCTCGCGCTGGTGCCGCGGCAGGCGGACGCGGCGTGGGGCGCAGGCGCCAAGTACGCGGTGAGCTGCCCGGAGCGCTGCGACGCCGCGCTGTGCGGCTCCACGCGGCGCTGCGGCCGCACCGTGCTGGACGACTGCGGCTGCTGCCGGGTGTGCGCGGCGGCGAGGGGCGAGCACTGCTACCGCACCGTGTCCGGCGTGCACGGCGCCAAGTGCGGCCCGGGACTCTTCTGCGACTTCTACAAGGACGAGGACGACTACGGGGACGAGTACGGCGTGTGCAGAGGTAGGCGCGCGCGCGCGAGACGCGTCCTTACAATAAAGAAGCAGAAATAAAAAAAATCAAATATTAAGCACCGCCGATTTTTTTGCCTCATTGCATCCAATTCTAAATATGGGTTGCTTAGTTATGTGTCACGTGTGAGCATTTTACCCCCCCCCAAAAATGGGCCCATTAATCTGCCGATAATATATGCTGTTCTATTACCAGAGTACAGTTTCTTTTGTTCTTTTGGTGGATTCCCATGAATAACACCAGCATTAAATGCGTGACACAGCTCTTCCATCTCCCCTTCACAGACTGCACGTATGGGACGTACGGCGTAGAGTGCAGGAAAACGTGCAGCTGCAAGGCCGGTGGGATCTGCGACCGAGAAACCGGGGCTTGTCTCACCTTCAAGTTCTTCACGAAAATGGCAAACAAGGCGAAGACAGCGGGAACCACTGGTGAGTGCCGGAGGTCGAATGTTTTTTTTTTTTTCCTCTACAGACAGTTTGCAATTTACTGTGGCGATCCTTTACATTTCAGGGAATGAGATGGGCTCCGGGGATGGCGGCAGTCAAGGTGACGAGCGACACAGAGACAGATCCACGGCCCCCAAGAGGCACAATCCTCGCTGACAGGCTGCTGAGCGTAGTTCATTCAACCTGAATGTAGCACAAAATTAAATTAAAGGGTTAACAAAGGATATATTTTTTATTATGTTTGAACACTAAAATATTATTATGCAGAGGTTTTTATACAGTACTTCGGGAGGCGATAGGAGTGATGATAATCTTTTATACCAAAGGTTTCCTCGAAGCTTGCTTTGCAGATCAGTATCTGGATTCTCCAAGATGCAACGGACTCTTGTTTGAGAAATCCGCAATCAGCATGTGCATCTGAAGCAGCATAAATTATGCACATCA
Organism: Denticeps clupeoides; assembly: GCF_900700375.1. Taxonomy (NCBI): domain Eukaryota; kingdom Metazoa; phylum Chordata; class Actinopteri; order Clupeiformes; family Denticipitidae; genus Denticeps; species Denticeps clupeoides. The sequence continues at coordinate 14,032,902 of NC_041709.1, read as the reverse complement.
TAGCCGGATGATTACATTACAGGGTTAATGCACATTTACTACAGTACTGTAATGTGTGGTATCATTTAGTCTTTATGCCCTCAGTGGAAAGTTTCTCTTGCTGCCTTCTATAAAAAAGCTGCTTTCCCCCACCCTTATCTGACTTTGTACTTCTGTATTTATGTTTATCTCCAGAATGTATATGGCTTCAGGAATAAAACAAATTGGCTTCATTTATCAGTTTGCTCGGCTTTTCTTTATTGACTTTGTAGATATATTCATCAGGTATTAGGTGGCTCACTTATGAGGAGTGGCGAATAAACCCCACTCAGTCGCACTAATTCATGTTGGACTTGTCCAACTAACGGTCCTCTTGAGAGTGTGCCCTGAAAAATAACCTAAAGTAAAAATAACCGCAGCGGCCCTCACCGCGCCGGGGTCCTTTGTATGCGCCTGTTGTCCAGCATCCAGCTTGTTTATTTCCTGCCTTTCCTGACACCTGTGAAAATGGCCCGTCTTCCTGTTGTTGTTGTGTCTGCCCGCGGGACAGGATTTCAAACCCTCTGGAATTTGTCAAGTGACACACGTCATCATCGGACACTCTCCGTAGCCTCCAAATGATGGCGTTTCCGACTCAGCTTAGTTGGAATTCTTTCTGAACGTGTACTTTAAATGCCAACATCATTCACCGTATCACTGCTCGCAGTGATATTTATACGCATACTTCCTATTATTTTGTTGCTTTATTGTGAGATTTCGGCATTTTGATGACAACTACCCTGTTTAAACCATCCCTTTGTTGATATATTTTACGCTAGTGCCTCTACGTCTCTAATAGTGAATGAGTCATGTTTCACAGAGATCTTTAATGGCAGAAATTCCCACAGCCCACCTTCCTGTCAGCACGTTGGACATTATTTTTTAGATAACTATTCTTAGGCTTTTCTTCCAGTATTTTCCTCCTATTCCGAAGTGATTTCCCCTACAGACTTCAAGGTCACACATACAATGTTTTGAATGGATTCTGTAGATATTTTGGCTTTCTGAATTAATTGCTACAATAAACCCAAATGATGTTGAGGAACTAATTATTAATACAAAACGGCATAACAGTATAATCATTGTCAATGTACCACACTAATTCTTTAACAAATATTAACATAATTTTAAATTATTCATAAAGTACATTAAAAATATTGTTTTATATGTTTTGCTCTAAATGTAGAAAAATAAGAAATTTTCGAAAATCTGATTGGATGATACTCATGATGACGATGATTGGATGTTCATATATATTTTATTTCCTAAAACATCTTTAAAATTCCAGAGTTGCTTTTTGTTCCACATTGTTCCCTGGTGCCTCCTCAGTGTCTAGCAGCAGAAGTTTCTGCTCAGTACACATCAGACATTAATTGTAAAGTCTTAATTTAAATGTCATCCACTATTTCACCATCATGAGGATCATAGCATTTGTTTAGTGTTTAGCTTTGGATACAATGATGCTGTCAGACCAACACTTGTTGGTGTACTTTTCTAATGACCTCTCTAACCTTTCTTGTGTGTCCACCAGGGGTCAATGCATGGTTCCACTATCTAAATGTTTTTATGATATTATGATAGCTGTTAACATCTCTTATTTATGCCCTTCCAATACAGTTCAGGAAATGTTTTATAAATGCACAAGAGATTTTATTGCTCAATGATTGATCTTTCATAGCTTATAATGCTTAATGGAGATTTAAAAAAAAAAGTTTGAAAAAGGTCCTCTTTAGCTGAAAAAAGTCCAAAAGGAAAATTAGTTTGGCAAGCAGTAGGACAGATAATTTTTTGTCTTTCAATTCTGCTCTACATTTACAGTTATGGAATTTAGGGGTCTATCAGGTAAGGAAACAGACCCGAAATCAGAGGGTTGCAGAAAGTGCCATTGAGGACACTTCTCCCCAGGCTCCTTTCCGTAAATGCAGGGGACTTGTAGTGTTGTGTCATGTAGCAGACGCTCTGATTAAATACAGGGAAATGGGTTTGAACTCACAAGACTTTGCGGTTCATAGGCAAGTGTGTAACCCACGAGGCTACAATCACCCATGTTTTTAGGTTAAGAGGTTCACAAGAAGCAGCCACATCCCTTGGTGGTCATCCTGGAACTTTTACACCCCACAATGACAGTGTTGACAACAATAACAACAATAAGGAAGTGGTTCAGTTCAGACGGGAGAAGATGTTTCCTGGAAAAGTATTTGCTGTTAACACCGCTGCTCAGATTCTTGGATCTGGACTCAATGGCGCAATCGAGGTCATATGGTCTGATGAGCTGGGCCATGAGGCGATGCACCCATCCTGTTAGGTTTGGGGTAAGCAACATTGTTTCTCCTGGTCTGACCTTTCATCCTAATCAGTTTTCCTGAGCACATGTGTATCACCAGTTGTGATGTGACTTTTTGTGTTTACTGTCAGTTATTCCCAACAGATTCCTCTAGTTTATTTCATTTTATGTATATACAGATTATTTTGATTCATTTGCCACCTCCACAGCCTCTGTTTTGTTCGGAAGGAGTGTCATTAAAGCTGCTTGTTTGGAAACCTCCGCCTTCAATTTTTTGTTGAAGGTTTTAAAATAACACACTGTGTGATCATCAGAGGTCCTAATGAGCCATAAGGCAATATGGAATAGTGAGCCAATAAACACATGTCTAAAGATGAACTTAGAGAGCATGTCCTCTTCAGAAGCAGTAAATGTTTCAGCTTTTTTGTCATTTTTCATTTTTATAGCATTTTTATCCCAGTTGATAGATTTATATTGGAGCCTCACTGAACTTTGCAATAGATAGGAACCGTGCAAAAGGCACCAGCGTCAGTGGTATCAGTGCTGTACTCTTGACCTGGTCTCAGCAAGTGTCCACTGAGCTGCCTCCGCATGTCCAGATAGGGAGTGGCCAAGTGCGATTAGATAGACCTGCCCAGGGAAGGTGTTGAAATGGCTCAGGCATTCAGGCATGCATGTTCTCGACATTCCCTTGAGAACTGAGGAGCAGGGAGTCCTCAGGCCAGACAAAGGGGCAGTAGAATAACAGGAAAATACTGGTGAGAAATGCTCTTTATCTAACTCCCCAAGCACGTCAGCATCAGCCAGCAGAAACAAAGGTGCGTGGACAGTGTAGTAAATAACCATGATTTATGGTAAAGGCCCTCCACCTGCATTTACAGTAAGCAAACCGCAACCCATTGGTTGTTGGGTTGGGCTAGCGTGTAAGATGAAAATCATCACACAAGTGACCTTTTGGGAAATTAAATGATTAAATAAAGTTCCCTGATAAAACAACAATGAATCGGAAATCTAATTCTGGGAATAAAGCAGGTTAGAAAAAAAAAGGCGAGAACTGATTAGGACATAGAATTTCATAGCTGTTAAGAGTTGGCTTGCACCCCCAATGTTTCTTGCATGCTCAAAAAGACATTCTTCAGCCACATTCTTGCACGCAGGCAGTTCTGACGTCTGGCTGCGTCCCAAGTGGCACCATTAGGTAAATGTTGCTTCCTTTATTTGGTCTGACATGTTTAAACCCACTGTTACCTAACACTGTGGTGCTTGTGAATTACTCTAAAGGAGCACTAATGTACTTGTTTGGCTGGAGCCTGACCTCCACTAATCTGAACTTTTGACCCTTGAACTTGTTATCCTTACATGACATTTCAAGTGATCACTCACTGTCCATAACAAGCTAATAGTGATTTGCTCTCAATTTGAGCTTTGTTTTCAGACATTTATTGCAAATTTCACAACTTGATATATTATAATACATTAAACATTATTTAAGTTAGCAATTTGAGTGAGAATCCAGAAATGTCGATGAACACATGAATGTACAAATGTATTAAAGTACAAACAAAAATCATACAGTAGCAGTAAATTTATGGCATTGCGGCACTACAACTTTTATTCACCAAAATGTGGCCAGTCTAAACCACTATTTCTCAATGGATTGTTCAGTGATCCAACCAAAAACATGCAACCTAAATGCAATGCAGGGGAGTAGTTCAGGGCATCAGCTAAGTCCTGGATGAGGGGAACCAGATTTGCAGAAAAAAAAAAAAAAAAGCCATTGAGATCTGTTTTCTCTGATTACTTTCGGCTATTGTACATTCTTCAGTCTCTGATGACAGAGAATTAAAAGAGTCTGTGACACCACACGACTATAACATGAGTGTCACATTTGTTTTCTAAGATATTTGGGATAAATAATTATTCAACTAGATCTTGCTTAGAAACCTAAAGACTGAGCACAATCACATTTTGTACAGTCAAACTTGTACTCATACAGTCGCACACTTGTTTCTTATTTAGCATGTTTTTATTTGAGTAATTGTTGAACATGTTTTTTCATGCAGTGAACATTCTTATCTTTCTTTCTTCCACCACTAGAGGGCTGCAGAGGGCAGTGGAACTTCACAAATCTACAATGAGCTTCTTTAATCAAACAGGACGAACTGGCATTTCAACCTGACATATTAAAAAAAATACAAATAGTGTGTAGATGTAGAACAAGTACTATAAACCATTCAGTGCACAAAGTCACAAAACACAAAAGCCGATCTAATTCCACAGTTTAGAATGACATTTTCAGCAATGATTCCCTAGTGTGAATAAGATGAGATAAGAACAGATAAGAGTTTGTGTGACATCTTACTGGGTGTGTATCATATTGTTTTATTGGCCAGTGGTGGCCTAGTGGATAAGGAAGCAAACTCTTAACCAAAAGGTTGAGGGCTCAAATCCAGCCATGTAAAGCATGTCCAGTCTTCTCCACACCTTTCTTTTTCTTGTTTCTGTCTTTTTCTTGTTTCTGTCTTATCCACACAGGCCCATTGTTTCACATCTAGGCGTTCTACTCAAGGATGTACGAAATACAGTTCAAGAGTAGAATTTAAGTCTAAATCCTGTTTTTGAACCATTTTAAAAACCTTTGTTTGAATGTAACCAAATGTCACTACATATGAAACAGTGTATGGATTTATTTATTTATGTATGGATTTACATGAATAAATAAAGAAAAATGAGAAAGAAACAGAATCGTCAAAGATGTATGAGCATGTGAAGTAGATGATGTACACTGGTTTATATATGTGTTAAACTCGGTTTAAGTGAAGTGATTGTCATTGTGAAGTCTGCTCGGTTCCTCTGTGTGATGGAAAAGTAAAGCTGCATCAAATACACGACTCTTACGCCTGGTCAGAGCTCCCTTTTAACACTATGTTTCACCAAGGGTGATGGTTAAAAGCAGAGGACACATTTCGTTGTGTCACCGTGTGCTCTGTCTCCAGCTCATGGACGTCACTGGTTCATGCTGGATGTTTTTAAGGCCTGACATACAGCTAACATTTTCAGACGCATATTTTGGAATTTTTCAGTGCTACACTAATTTGGGTCTATTTTTTGGGGTGGGGGATTTTTTTTTTTCAAAAGTTGCTTTTGACATTGAGGCTTAAAGCAAAAATGCGTGAAGGTGACATTTCAGAACATTTTGCATGTCAGGACAAGAGTCAACACATTGGTATGTATCCACAGGGAAATATCACCAAACATGCAGATACTCTCATTCTGTCCGCTGCTTCAGTAAACACATCCTCAATGGGCCTACGAGGTCCGCTCACATCACCTGCGTTTAAACATCATCCAGCAGGTCAACACTTTATACACAGCTTAATTCCAACATCCAGAATCACCTGAAGGCCGCAACATTCCTTACCTCCTCTGTACTTGTGTCTGCTGTACTGGCATTCTTTCTCTGCTCCCCAGGGCATTTAGCAGGCTCCACAGTACATGCTGAACTCATCTTTTCATCCAACTTGTAGCATTTCACTGTTTCTTTTGACCTTGGCTAACTGGGAGGTCATACAACACTTGGGTCACAGGTCCTTTGCATTCAGAAGCCATGGGAAAACAGAAGGATGAGGCTGAACTATCATCTAGTGATTCCTCTGAGGGTTGAACAAGCATGCATTCACATGAGAATGACCTCCAAGTTTATTTGGTTCATGATGATGTTATGCTGCTGTAGTAAGGTTCTTGTGACAGCCCATCATTTTATACATCATTACACCAGACCATGGCATAGCGGCTGAGATCAGTACTCAAGAACCATATAATGAACATTGATTTCACACACATTTTCATAATTCTCCACAGGACCCTGGATCAACTTACCATTGCTTGCAGCTACAGTGCAATGGGAGATGGGACGAGGCGTCTTTCACCACAGAGATTTATTTTTTCTTCCTCACTCTTGTTTCTTGGATTTATGCTCAATGATTATTATTTTGATGATGTTGTTATGAAGATATTTCTTAACCAATATTTCTTAATCAGTGTGCCAGCACTAGCAACACCAGGCTTTGACAGTGTGATTAAACAACAAGCACAAGGCAAACAACTGGAAACTTTCACAGATAGAGATGCCATTCAAGATGAATTCATTATGTTCTTCATTGAGCAATTTGTCATTTTTATTATGTAGTTAAGGAAATATGGAACAACTTGATTCAGTACTGAGACATAAAAGAACACAACATTTGGCACTTCATTATGGATAATGCAGAAATGATGGCAAATGAACTCTATGACATGTTAGCTATGGTGTCTGTCAGCAATAAGCATTGTGTGGTGGCTGTTTTGTATTGAATAATTTCATATTATTCTCACATCACATCAATAATACATCAATACCATCCCAAATACATCATGCTCACATTCAACATACACTGTATATTATATTTTCAGCAATATATACTGCCTTCACAGTACAACTCAAAAACACGTATACAGAGGCACATATAGAAAACAGTTTGATGTTAGCTTTTTACTAAATCAAAGTCAGTGTCACATGGTAACACAGTCGTGTTAATTATGTTCATTTACTTATACACCTTTTAACACAATCATTACAGGGGTCCCACAGGGAACAGTTCTGGCACCGTTCCTCTTCACCGTCTACACTAGAGACTTCACTCACAACTCCACCAAGTGCTTCCTACAGAAGTTCTCTGACGACTCTGCAATAGTTGGCCTCATCACTAATGGGGATGACAAGGAGTTGAGAGAACTGATCCGGGACTTTATCGACTGGTGCCAGCAGAACTACCTTTAGATCAGCACAGGAAAAACTAAGGAGCTGATGGTAGACGTCTTCAGGCACAAACATCCCCCACTGCAACCACTAAACATCCATGGTCTGGACATTGATAGCTACAGGTACCTTGGTGTTCATCTCAACAATAAAGTTGACTGGTCTCACAACTCAGATACTCTCTACAGAAAAGGGCAGAGCCTACACAGCACACTTTACTCTTACTCTTGAAGACCTTTTATGATTCTGTGGTGGCCTCAGCCATCTTTTACGGTGATGTCTGCAGGGGAGGCAGCATCTCTGCTGGGGACAGAAAGAGATTGAACAGGCTGGTCCAGAGGATGCCCTCTGGGGCAGTGGAGGTGGTGAGTGACAGGAGAATGGTGGCTAAGTTCTCATCCCTGTTACACAACATCTCCCACCCCATGAAGGAGACCCTGACAGCACCAAATAGCTCTTTTTGTGGTAGGCTAACAATCGATGTCAGACTCTACAACAGCTGACTAACAAATCACACACATCCAACACATATAGTGTCTTCTTATGTGCAGTATGTGTATATATCCACTCTGTACATATGTATATTTATGTGTACATATGTACACAAGCAGTGGAATCTTTGCCATGAAAATAAACGTAATCTCTGTTAACCATGGTTACCTGCAAGGAAACGCAGTCATCACTGCGTTGCATAAAAAGGGCTTCACAGGCAAGGATATTGCTGCTACTAAGACTGAGCCTAAATCAACCATTTATCGGATCATCAAAAACGTCAAGGATAGAGGTTCAAGTGTTGTGAAGAATGCTTCGGGGTGCCACCAGTGCAGAGCTTGCTTAGGAATGGAAGCAGTGTGAGTGCATCTGCACACACAGTGAGGTGAAGACTTTTGGAAGATGACCTGGTGTCAAGAAAGGCATCAAAGAAGCCACTTCTCTCCAAGAAAAACATCAAGGACAGACTGAAATTCTGCAAAAAGTACAGGGATTGGACTGCTGAGGACTGGGGTAAAGTCATTTTCTCTGATGAAGGCCCTTTCGGGTTGTTTGGGATATCTGAGACATCCACTACCATCAGTCCTGTCTCGTGCCAACAATAAGGCATCCTGAGACCATTCATGTGTTGGGCTGCTTCTCATCCAAGGGAGTGGGCTCACAATTTAGCCTAAAAACACAGCCATGTATAAAAAAATAAAACCTCCTCTGACAGCAACTTCTCCCAACCATCTAAGACCAATTTGGTGAAGAACAATGCCTTTTCCAGCATGACGGAGCACCGTCAGTGATAACTTAGTGGCTCAAGGAACAAAACATTGAAATTTTTGCTCCATGGCCAGGAAACTCCCCAGACCTTAATTAAATTATTTTAAAGGTCCCCTATTATGAAAAATTTCACTTTGCCAGATTATTTAACATTAATATGAGTTCCCCTAGCCTGTCTATGGTCCTGCAGTAGATTGAAATTGTGATGTGTATAAAGCGTGCTTTGGCCATTCTGGTTCGCCGTTCAGCGAGCTCACACAGTCGGATATGGAACGTCTCCCTTTATAACTGAAGAACCACTGAGTTAATTTAATAGATGTTATGTTGACGTCATTCCCGCGAATGCCCGCTCACTTCTATTGGCGCTTTCCTCCTCGTCCCATCTCTCTCCTCATTTGCATTTAAAGCTACACACACTTAAGTGGCGCATCCTGGGGAAATCTCCTTGTGTGACTGGATAAAAGTGGCTGGACTTCTGCAACATGGCTGATTTTTGGAAAAACTTTAAATATATTTTTAGGAGACCACTAAGACCTATATAAAAGCACATAATATGGGACCTTTAAAGTTAGGTTAATTAGCTACCCTAGTCAGCCACCAGTAATTAAAAATTAAAGTTATTTTTTGATAAGGATATCAGCTACCCTTTTTATACCTGAAAGCTAGAAATAGTCATTTCATGAAAAAGAACGAGTGGGTGGCACAGTAAACGGGTAAGATATTTTGATTTATAAAATAACTATTTTTATCTCACATTGAGAATAATGCACCATCAGCTTATTAAGACAATATTCTGCTGTTCTGTGCTGCTAAACATTTATTATTTTGTTTTGCAAATGTTTTACAATATATTTAGTGTCTGTTGTGCTCTGGCCTACTCATATTTGCAGTGCTGCTCAAATTGAGCAATGGGCTGTGTGACCTTGAGGACTGTAGGTGTCTGGCTCTCAGCAGCTGGGTCACAGTAGGCAGCCCATTCACATCGTCCAATGTGGATCTCCATGCTATAAGCACAGTAATTAATCTAAGTTTATTGTCATGGCACCGTCTTGGTCTTGGAAGCTGAAATGTAATGGAGGGGCAAGTTCCCATATGGTTGGCCGTGCAGGAAAAAGGTATTATGGCAGGTTAACTCAGCCATGCATCTGCATTGTGGCCATAGTTGCACATGACAAATGTATACCGGTAAAAATATACCAGCCCACATAAGTCCTCCAGGCCCAAATTCGTGCAAAATCTGGCCAGCAGATCCTGACCAGATGCTTCAAAGAATTACTTGCCAAAATAGCCCACGCAGTATTGGTCAAACCAGGGCAGTTTCGGGAAAGCACCCCGAAACTAAAAATTAACTGGGATTGGCAACATTTTTAAGTTTAGAAAGCAATCACTTTAGTTCAGCAAAATGAGAAATTTTGTCTGGACCATGGCAGTGCATTGAAAGCGAAGTAATTGTCATTTACAGCACAGCGTGACACAATGAAATGTGTCCTCTGTTTTAACCATCACCCTTGGTGAGCAGTCATGACAGGCGCTCGGGGAGCAGTGTGTGGGGACGGTACTTTGCTCAGTGGCACTTCGGCAGATTCGAACCATAAACCTTCTGATTACTAGGCCACTTTGTTAACTGATAGGCAATGACTGCCCCAAAATTTTTCAAACCCGGGCCACAGTGATGAAAACTCCGAATCCTGAGCACTAGACCACCAGGGAACTTCCCAGTGAAGACCACATTCACACAACTGAACATAAATGGTGGTTTAATAACACATTACGCATTAAAACAAAGCATAAAAGACAATGACAGCCCAGGAACATAACACAAATTGGATTTATAATTTATATTAATATTTACATCTAATAACAATCAATACATTTGTACAAGTGAACTCAAATGCACACAATCAGGAAATCAGGAAGACAACATCGACAACTCCGGACCAGACCATGGAGCCGTGCCGCCCTTCACTACCAGCACTGACAACCAATATTAGATTTTTTTTTTTGAGTTTCAGAGGACACATTATTTTTGTGTTCTTGTGTTATTCTTCCAGGAACAGTAATCCTGTTCAATTATCTCTATGTGTTGCAAAGACCCAATTGTATTTTACACTCTGTGGGGCAGTGGTTGCCTAGCGGGTAATGAAGCGGACCCGTAAACAAAAGTTGCGGGTTCAAATCCTGAAACGCCAAGTTGCCACTGAGGTCCCCTTGAGCAAGGTTCCCCACACACTGCTCCCCGAGCGCCTTTCATGGCTGCCCACCTTCACCAAGGCTGATGGGTTAAATCCATCAGCCATGGGCTTGATCAAAAATCACTTTCCTCGATCTGTGATCCTTAACAGGAAAAGTAGGACGGAGAATGAGCACAACATGTTATTTTACTACATGCATTGCTTTTGTCAAAAAAAAAAATTAATTGATGTAGAGGTTCTTCATTCAGCCTGTCAGGCAAGCATCTCCTGTCCCTCCCACCATCACTAAAACTCTTTCAACAGTGCCCTGTGAAATGGGCAACCGCCACTAAAAAAGGCGGCCAACAAACACTCGCGCGCACACACACACACACACACACACGTCCTATTGTGGCCGGTCCACTGTGTGCTCAGCTGGAGGAGCGACGGTGCCGAGGGGACCAGACCCTCCTGTTTGTCCAGGCAGTGACCTGTCATTCATGCCACCTTGAAGGGATTGTCATGCAGGCCATGCAGCGATGCCCTTCAGCCAATTCTGTGTTTAAGGTAACTACTGCAGCATAACTTTATTATGACAAACAATACCACATTTTCTCAGCTGATTTTGTTGGTCGTATGTGCACGGTCTACAGCTAGTGTGTAATCCTGAGTAACTGAAGAACACAAGCACAGACAGGTGTGAATACAGCAATCATGTGGTCTGTGCAAATATTTCTGCTCATGAGCAATCGGCATCGGACAGGGTGGAATGATCAGCGCTGCCGTATGTGAGATTGCTCTGTTTTTGTGTGCGTGTGTACCCGGCAGGTGTGTGGCAGTGCAGGGCAGGGTTTCTCTATAGATCTCAGGCTGGCGTGTGTTCGCTCCAGGATAATGCTTCTTATACAGAGACCTACATGAGAGCAAGAGAGACTACAGGAGAAGAAGAGTGAGTCAGATCAAATTACTCTTTTTGTGTAGGTTTCTGTGTGTGTGAGACAGTGAGACGTCTGCTGGTCCAGTGGAACGTGTTGTTCACACTTGCATTAACAAGCAATGTTGCCACAAAAGCACACACAGTGTTAGCCGTTTTCTCTTTTCCTCCTGTTCTCAATACACCACCTTGCTGGTGCTGAACTTGAGTCTATATGTGTAGGTGTGTGTGTGTGTGTGTGTATGTGTACTTGAGTCCCTGGCGGCTTTGCTCCACTGATCGTGGCTGCTCTCCCTCGAGAGACCCGCAGCATGCAGATGGTCTGAGCAGTCAAGAGAAAAGTTTATGACAGCCCTCGTCTATCCCTCCCTCCCTCCGTCCCTCCTTCTCTCTCTCTCTCTCTCTCTCTCTCTCTCTCTCTCCACTCAGCCACATGGAAGTGACTAACTCTCTGGATCTTCCCTCACTTGCTCGGGTTGTTTCTAGCTTGCCGGCTGCCGACGTGCCAGTGGATTTTATCATCTTTTTCTGAACGAAGGACAAGCTGTGAAACGAGGTTCTGGAGAGCAGCTCCTAAAGGTACGTCTCAAGGGCCGAGCTCCGTCCTGGACAGAGTTGTCTTTCTGTGTCTTGTCTGCATCTCTGTGCTGACACTGTACGTCAGATGACCCTTGTCTTTACTACCGCCGCAACGGCATCAGTGTTTCTTTCTTACTCAAGACTGTGTGCGTCTGTGTGTGTGTGTGCGTGTCCAAGCACATGCAAGTGTTTACATGTGCCTGCTTGCGTACGCTCCTGATAATCTTCAGAAGTCGTATCTCTCATTCCGGACGAGACCTTCTCATCTTGTCTCACTGGCAGTCACGGAGCAGAGCCTGGGTGTGTGTGTGTCTCAGAGATGAGTTGTCTGTGGCCCACTTTATCACATCAGTTAATCACGGTCTCCGGCAGCCTCTCCATCAGCGGGCGGACACTGTGTTCTCTTACTTGCGGTCTTGTTTTTCATTTGTCAGATGTGTGTGTGTTTTTTTTTTCTTGAAAGTCCCCTGCTATTTCGGCTCCAGTGTTATCCCCCCTCCCTCCCTTTTTGGTTCTATTTGCATCCAACCCCGTTGTTTTCGGGCTAGTTTCACTTCTCTAGTACACACTGCCAGTTGCAAGAGGGTAATTGGGTTTCATTTGTACAGGATCTGAGTCTAGATTAAATTCCTTGAATTTATTCTGCACTAAACTCAACTATTTGATTTGATTTGAATTTCAGTTTATTTCAGTTTCTTTAAATACTGAAGCGCATCAGTGCGCGTAAGAAATCTGCGATATTGAGCCAATCTCAAATATACAAAAAGCCAAACAAGAATGTATTGTTCTATTCTGTGTACAACCGTATGTCTGAGATTTTTTTGGTCAAGGACACAGAGGATCAGGGGTAATCTGAGATATACCCACCACACACACCCCCAGCACCACAGCCACACACATCAGAGCCCAACACATGTCCGATTTACAGACTGCAAATCTGTATCAGTGCATTCTAGTGGTGTATCAGGTGTCCTCACTGAGGAGTGTGTGTGTGTGTGTTTGTCCCTGCTACTGTCCCGCTGAGTGTTGTGTGTTTGCAGGAGGCATTTGAGGGAACTACAGAGGACTGGACTAGAGGAAAAGGAAAAAGAGAGAGGAGTCCAGTATTAATGGCTGGAGGGTGATGGGGGACGATGTCCTCGCATCAGACGGGGAAAAGATTGAAAAGGAAACAGGGAGACGTATATAGCGAGGGGGAGAGTGAGGGTGTGTAGCCATGCATCAGGAATGTGGCGCCCGAGCTTCACTGCAGATCCCTGAGATCAGGTTGCCGTCAGCTGCTGAGGGTGGCCAGGTTGGGGCTTTGTGATATCTCTATATTGGAGAAAAGAGGGCAGGGCCAGGAGGGCAGGGGTAGACTGGTTTATGGAATACTGGGAAAACAACTGGATGTTTTCCTCCAAATTAACATGAATTTCTTTAGCTGGTTACCTTAACCAGAGCTTAATAGGGGCTTGTCACTATGGTCCATCACAGGGTTTGTGTTGCCGTGATGATAACAAAGGCTATTACCTAGTGTGAAACTCAGTTTTTTTTTTTACGATTCCCTGGCTGGCATGTAGAAACAAGGCACATGGTAACACTGTCTCCATAAACGAGGCAGATTGACAATAATCAATTTTCATTAGACTATGTGTTGTAGCTCTAATGCATTTATTTCTTCTGGGCAGGTGTCTTACACTCTTGTTTTTTTAACAGTAGTTTATTTGTTAACTAGCAAAGTTAATAATGATAATAGCAATAAACAGTACATTTCTTAACTACATTTACATTTCTTAATTCATTCTGGCTGCAAGTGCCGACTAATACTGAAATAATAGTAGATGAACACAACAAGAAAGAAAACTTCTAGAGAGAGCAGGGGAAAAAAAAATCTTGGTTACTCTCAGGATGACCCGGCACATTATGAGTTTAATCATAAAAGATGAAGGAGGGGAGAAAGGAGGGAAAGAGATGAATGAAAGAAGAATGTCCCTGAGGATGGTGGTTTGCGTGTCTGTGTGATAATGAGAGGGTTTGGGTGTAATCTTGCAGTGGAACACAGTCTGTGAAGAGTGTCATTCTCTCTCTACATGATACTGATGTGTGTGTGTGTGTGTGTGTGTGTGTGTGTGTGGTCCAACAGATGTCGGATCAGTGGTGGTGAAACATACAGAATTTCGCTCAGCCTTGCACCAGACCTGGTTGGCCTTCAACACCTAGATTACTCTTCCACGCCTCTTCTCACTACCACACACTACTTAATTTAGCATGGCGGTAAGCAGCAAACCTTCTTTAGTGGTCATTTCAGAGCTGGACTCCAACCCCGGTGCTGACGTGAGACGTCACCTCACCCTTTACAAAGTCATCCTTTTGCTGACTGCAGCTCTTCCCTTTAACTCTAGAAGAGATCTTATGTAATGACTGTCCCTCTACACCAGACTCTGAGGAACTGGTGAGGATGAAGTAGGATGATTCAAAGACCACCGCTCAGTCACAGCCCTGTGAACCACTTCCTTCTCCAAAAAGCTAATTAAGGAAGTGTAGACTTCAGGGGAAAACTGGTTGACTTCTTGAGCAAAAGTTTTTTGATCTGGAAAAACCCTGTAAGAGCTTGTAGCATAACAAGAAGACCCTTATAGCCTGTGGGTGAAAGTTATGTCCATGAGAGATAAATGATGTCGAGCTCTGGAAGCCCTTTGGAGTTGAAAGAGAGATTTACGCGCAAATCCCTTTACACTTCAAACAAAACTTTGAAAAATCACAGGGAGACGTTAGACAACATTACATCTCGGGGCTTTTTTGCTGGGGGATGGTGACATTGACACCGCCACTCATTCCTATGTCCACCTTGTAGAGTCTGGTGCTGCTGGAGCTCTTGAACTCCTCTTGACCCCCTCAGCCCCCATCTACAAAAACCACACAGGAGGTGTCAGCCACCTCACACCCCACTGTAACCCTTACAGAGTCCTACATCCTCTCACCTCGCACACAAACCATGGACAGCATAGGAAATGTTGTTTTTGTATATGGTACAGCAATAAATACCAATTTATACAAACCATAAATAGACCTAATTTTAAACATAACTTAGCCCGTATGGGCTTGGCCTTCCTGGTGCTTCTGTTGTGGACAAGCTTTTCAGCCATATGTGGGGCCATAAGAGATCTCATTCAGACTGTCCTGGTAGCATGGAACTTTTTCCTGGGGATGTTCTAAGGTCGTCTCAGGGTGCCTGGACTTGTCAAGCTGGTCAAGATTTAAAGATTACCTTTACCTGCTAATGTTACCATGTTTGAAGAGATTAACTTCAAGAATTCCAATTTATTTGCAGTTCACAATTGTACAGTACATCCTGCTCAACAACATCATGGCTAATCTTTAGTTATGTTAAACTTTAAAATGAAATTCATGACATTGTAGATGTTCTTTGATTGTGATTTAGCTGTGGCACCACCGCTAAGCACCCCATCAACATAAATACAGAGACATGTGTGATCAGTTCGGCTGTAGCTGAGCTGGCTACAGCGTTGGTGTCTTCCGTCCATCTCTGAAACACCCTGCAGACGCAGTGGGGATGGCATTAGACCTGTCAAGTTCAATCTGAGTGTCCTGTTGCTCTCGTGCAGACCCAAAGCTTTTGTTGCACTCTTAAAAAACACACTGATTAATAAAAAAGGAGCAAAAATAAAGAATTCATGACTGTGGAGCAGCAGTGCACCATTAGAGGTCTTAAGTGCTGCAGCAGAAGGCAGATTAAGGAGATCATTAGCAAGCCACCCCTCTGTCACCGACTGACTTTATCTGCACTTCATACGCATTCCCTGTGCATTTTTTGCTCAAACACTAGGCAATAACCTGGAAAGGAAATCATATTTCTGTTCTGCTTCCATCAGGGGGTGGAAGTAATTAAGACATCAACGCTGGGCTGTTCACTTAATTACAGAGTTGCATAGCAAGCTTTCATGGGAGCAGAAAAATATAGTTTTGAAGCAATGGAATAAGACTGATCACCTCCCCACGAGTTCTATACAAAGAAGCGGCAAGCACAGAGGCAGACTTTTGTGTGCAGAGGTCCTTGTCACATTCACATGCTGAGAGCAAACACCCTGAGTAAGCACAGGAAGCCAGTACCCCGTGGACTCTGGCAAAGTCTCTGGCACCTTCATGTAAAAAAAATCATCTCCTTAGTTGTGAGCTCCAAGTGCTGGAAGAATGGAAATGGACTTACTTTCATTTACAGTACACTACAGCAGCCTGGTGCAGATAATAAAGGAACATTCATCCACGCCCGCAGTAATGTTATGTCCAAATAGGAGTTGAGTTCGAATACAAGTCAATACGTTTCAAGACCTCTTTTTATTTTTGGTCGATATGGTAGTTTTGTTTTGATGCTAAATGCTAAAGAGAGTAAAATGCATTTTTCTTAATGGATGGATCAAAATGCCACATTATCCATTTATGTATTTTTTTTTTTTGGAATGTGAAACACTGTCCAGTCTCATCACTGAGAAGCTCGCCCTGACCCTCAAACATCACCCTGGCCTTGCACATTCCCCGAGGAGACCTTCTGTAGTCATGGTAGCCCATTTATGGGGCAGTTGTCCCCATTATTACAGCAAACATGAAAGGATACATTTTTATGGTTTGTTCCAGAGTTTTATGAATTCTGCAGGACCCAGGAGATTCTTTATGTGTTTGACCATGTTTATAAGGTATTTTATGATCTCAGAATTACACTGGTGGCGTTGTAGACAGGTTGTAAATTAAGCTGGGCAATAACAGGTGAGCTCTCATTGTTTCTGATAGGCACAGAGTAAGAGACCTGGTTAGACATCAGCACTGCCAGTGCTGTTCTGCTTCATTATTTGTCCATCCTTTCTCTGCCCTCAGTGGTACAGTAAGGCACTGTCTGTTCCTTCTGGCACACAGTGAGGTAGGTTTTCAGTCACCCATGGGATAGTCTGTACTCTTTGGACCTCTGCTTTTTACTTGCTACAAAAGCGCTGTCCCAATATCACCCATCCTCCACAGCCACAGAGTAACGTGAAACAAAACAACAACAAGGAGATATGGCTCTTTATGAAAATCATTCTTCATACTTCTTCTCTTAAAGGGCTGTCCGCGTTCATAAAGGTTCGGTTTAGGTGGAATTTGTGTTCAAGGATTGTGATATGTGGAATTATTTCATTTGATGAATCACCAGTCAGTTTGCCGTATGTTCAAGATACATTTTTTTTAATATTATCAATGTTCAGCAGACTGCAGTGTACTTTCCGTAGTTGAGAGCCACATATCGGTATCCTTTCAAATCACTGTGGAAATCCAATTTTTTCCTCACTGCCCGTATCCAATTTTTCTGATGGACAAAAGTGACGTTATTATCTAACGTCTTACATCGTCCTGCACCAGTGATAAATCACACAGAAGAGTATGTTTTTAGAGGACCCATTGCCCGATAGTTATTTTCTTTAATGGACAGTAGTCTACAGTCTCTGTGTAATAGATAGATGAGATGTTTTAGTGGTTAAAGGAGAAATTTGATATCTGCCTGCATTAATGGGTGGGATTTGTTTTGGACAGTGCCAGAATGCCTATTTCAAATGGACATGTTGCACTAAGCTAAATTAAGCAAATGTCTGAGTCACAGTCCACAAGCCCCTGGGCTGAGGGAGTCAGGACTGAAGCTGATTGACAATACTGCTGCTCAGAGAGAAACAGATGGAGAAAAATGCATCTGGGAAATTGGCCACATTAGAGGTACTATGGGCTCTAAACAAACCCATATCTGAACCAGTATTCAAAAAAGTGCAAATGTCATTGTCAGACTATAAAAATCCCTTGTCTGATAGGGAAGTAACTTTTGGTAAAGCGGTTGGACATTGTTAGCTAATTCATTACTTTAAATACCTGGAATTCTCTGTTTAGTGGTGTCTCACATCCCTTAGTGTAGGCATATGGCCTACAGTATTTATTGTAAAGCATTACAACCTAACAATAATAGCTTACAACAAGATAAAACATTCAGTTAAGTCCAAAAAACCCATTAAGATGACACTTGAAAATACATTGGTACATGATTACACTTTCTAAATCCTAGAGATTAATAACAATCACAGTACAAGGCTTTGAATAAAAAAACTTAGTTTCATGATGTCCAAGTGTCTGGGTCCAAGCAACAGCAAACAGATTTTAAAAATGAGCCATTGTCATGAGCAACTGTTAACACTCATGATGTCAGAGGTGTACTGCTGACCGTTCCGTCTGTGGGAAGCGCTTGGAGGGTCTAATCGAATGAGTCGCCCTGTGAGCCAGTGCGCTGGGGAATTCGGGTCCATCCTGTTTACAAGCACAGAGTTTATGCCAGAAGGAGCCTCTGTGATCGTGAAGAGTGTCCTTCGCTCTGGACACATGTTTAGAGTGAAGGTCAGCCTCTTTTTTTCCCACCACGAGCAGCACTGAGACGAACGTTGTGAGAAAATTCCTCATGGAGGGAGACAAACAGGAGCTCTGATGCAATCACGTGACTGTTATAGAGAGACTGACTATTGACACATCATTACGTCTCAAAAGGACTGGAAATATGGCAAGGAAATAAACTAAATTCCATTTAAATGCCACCATTTTTGTGTGAGCGGTTTTGGTCTCCACTGAAAATGTGATTAATAATACAACATGCTTGCCCCAAGCCACCCCCAACTTATGCACCAGACTGAAGAGGATATTTTATTCATGAGGCTCATCAATAAGATCCTTTTAAGGCAGACAGAGTAGCAGTGTTGGAGAGGGACACCCCTCTCCCCTCCACCCCACCAGTACCCCCAGAAAGGCACGTGCCATGAGGCTCAGCATACGGCGTGGTGGCCAGCCATCCATGACACACACACACACACACACACAGAGACACACAGACATGCATTAATTCCAGCTCGTGTCTGGACAAATGATTTCCATGTCACTGAATAAGTTTGCATGTGAAAGGACATTGAAAATATGTCCAAGGTCCTTTGAATTTTAAATTTGTGATGTAAATAATGCAGCAGGCCCTTCCAAGACGGCAAAACTTTCTATGTTTTTTGGATGATTGCTTAAATGCTTTTGAGTGTGCTTTCACCCTGACCATTCGTCAGAATCATATTAAGGATCTCATGAATATTTGTTGGTGACAGCAGACACTACTGTCCTATATCAACCAACCTGAAAATTGTAGGGACACGTAGACATCATGTGTCCTGAATAAAACAATAAAAAAGAATCTTTTTATTTCAAGCTGTGAGCAATTTGTTATTGACATTGAATAATGATAGGCAATGTGCATGTACACCCATGGTTTCAACTGCAAATATTTGAGGAAAAAAAAAAAAAAACGATTTACAAAAAGACAAGTCCAAAGAAAATTGTCCAATTGATTTCAATGTCCCGGTTAGCTAACATGAGACCTGAAATCCTCTGTTGCAGCAGTACGTAGTGATGAGCTAATTGTGGCACAGGTCTCAGGGGTGCATTTTCTGGTTTGCTGTTGTTAAGACCATTGAAACTGCATTGCTTTGCAGTTTCAGTTTGGCCCATTTCTTTTCTTCTTCCCAGGAGTGCACCTGCAGGTAGTTAACTAAAGTAGCAGGGCAATGTAGAGAAGTCATATGATTCCTGTCACCGTGAGCAGCATTTGGTCTCCTCCAACTGATGCTTATGTGTAGAAAATATAATAATAACTAAGTAGCGTTGAACCAAATGATCAGATCAATTTCATTTTGTTCATCTATGGTATGTTTTTACTCAGTATTGATTCAAAATTAGGTCTCTCTCTCTCTCTCTGTCTGCCTCTCACTCTCTGAACTGGATGTGTGTGTTTCATTATAAACGAAAATGCAAATTATACATATAGCCACGGACTGGGACTCCTACCCTTTCATGTACATTTGCAAATTTTTTTAAGAATTTGCAAATGGTCTAGCATTGTCTAAAATGGGAACAACACAGGGAGCACAGAAGAAATAAGAGGGGCGAAGTCACCGACAGAGCAAGACAGAGAGGAATAGGAAATAAATTCTCCTCGCTCGTTACTGTCCAACTTTACGGCTCTGATTATCCCGATAACGACCTTGATGTATGTATGTTCTCACAGAGGTCCTCTGGAGGCTTCATCTTTACAGACAGGCACTGTGCGGGCCATCCGCCGAGCGACAGGCTCCGCCACCAGACAGGTCAGATAAATCACAGGGCCAGGATGGCTGGCACAGAGACAACAGTGTGGCACAAGACAGAAGAGACACACACAAACACACACACACACAGCTCAGATTTGTGGCATGTTGGCAATGTGTCAAAGCTGCGAGAAACACTTGCCAGTCGACAGATCCCCTGTGATTGTGTGTATATGTGTTTATGTGTGTGCGTGTGTCTGTTTTGAAATTTCAGGTCACACATGTATTCATAGGCCACAGCAAGGATGAGAAGAGAACATCTTTTCTCTCTACCTTCTTTGAACGCCTACAGAACTTTGTTTCAGCAACAGAGCTTGAACCAACTTCTCCAATGGGAAAACCAACACACTCTCACAAATACACAATCCCGTCATATTGAAGTGAGTTCACGTGGGCCGTTGGTGACAGAGGCAGAATGCTGACGAGTGCTAGAGTGGGATGGGGAATATTGCTGCGGCCCTGTGAGGCTTGGGGGGGTGTTTAGTGGCATGGCACCAGATCAGACAGCAGGAAGTCGAGGGTCTATGTTGCTCACCGCGACCCTGCACTTGTCAAGCAGATGATGATGACAGAACTGAACCTCACCACACATCTGGAGATCATCTGGGCCTCCTGCCCTCTCACTTCTCCCATTCTCTCACTCGGTCTCTCTCTCTCTCTCTCTCTGTTTCTCTGGTGACAACGTGGCAAAGACAAGAATCAGACAACTGTGCCTTTAACTCTCTCAGCTGCTCCCGCTATTTCATCTGGCATCAGTGCGGAGGAAAACAAGCGTTTGACTTTCATACGCCACATCATCAAAGCAAAGCTCCCTTCAGGGACCCCATGCTGATTATTTAAAGGCTTTAATTTACAACGGGAATGATGAAATGGACTGTTTTATGATACGGTGGTTGGCAGTGGTCATGGATAGATTTACAGGTCAGGTACTGTATGATGCGCCAGTTGGGCCATCTCTCAGGTAACTGGGTAACTGATAGCAGCAGCATAATGAGGATGAAGAATCCATTTTCATGTCTGTTCTGCAAAGTGGCGTTCTTGTCCAACAAAACATTCAAAACAGTATGAGGGGGACAGGCGGATATAGATAAAGAACATTGTTCTTTGATGCATCTAGCCATCTGTCTGGACTAGAGATGCTCATACAGATTCTTCAAAGTAAAGTCTAGTCCTGAGTTTCGGGGTCATTTCATTGCATTTCTCATGCACCCCCCCCCCTCCACTCAAAAAAAATAACGCTCACTTCGGCTGAGCACATTAGCAGGTGATTATAGTTACACAGAGATTTGCGTGTTTGTTGACACGTCAGATGAGCCAAGCGACACAATCCCGCAGTCTGAGGGAGGTTGGGGGGGGGGGGGGGGGTGTCTTTCAGATTATGGCAGTCAGATGATCACGATAATAAACAGCACGCTTCATTTTCACAGGTCCCATTGATTGGATTACTTCAGTGTCAACATAACGTTTTTTTCTTTGCCGTATTGCCCCTCTGCCTTGGCTCTGGAACTCAGGCTCTCGGGCCAATTTTGTCAGGCAGCTGATGGACTGAAACATGCTGGTGATTACAGCTTCTGGCTGTGGCTTTTGTAACCTTGCTTTTATTTTCCTGGAAGGCGCCTCTTTCTCCCCGGTGCTGTGAACTCATTTTAATCTTTTGAGCAGAGCGCTACACTTTAGTCCTCACACCTCCCCTGCACAAAATGCCAAGCTTGTTCCAGCAAAAACACCAACCTCCGGCCCTGACTCCCACCAGAATAAGAGCAGCGGGGCAACAGGTGCTGGAAGTGTCAGAACGTCTGGTTATCTGCTGCTGTAGGGAAGGTTCCTGCTGATATTGCAACAGCAGTGGTCCTTGTGTGACCAACTACATTGCGCATGAGATAGAAACCTTGGATGCGCTCCTAAATGTTTGTTCTAATCCTTTTGCGCTGCCTGCATTCCTGGAGCATTCTTAAAAAAAAGACATTGGCTAATTATTTCGGTATCATCAGATCACCAGATCATTGTCCTTGAAGAGTTGCAGTCAATAAGAGCTAGGTAGTGTGTGACTTTCTATTTGTCAATCAGTTTCATGGTTTGAAGACAAATATTATGCTCACAATAGATGGAAAAGCTTTAGAAAATATTTTTTAAGGACTACAGACTCACATCATCTCACAGACAAGTCATTGAGGTTTTAGTCACAGGCTTGGTTACCTTAATGTGACTCTTGCAGGATCACTTTATGTCTTGGTTGTTGACAATGTACATCATTGTTGCAATGAGCCAAGACTTAAAATACTTTATGTATTCAACATCTAGGAAAAGCCTCACTTAAATCATCTGACACCAAATGATGGAGATGACACCATAACTCCAGATGACACCATAACTCCTTTTGAAAATGATGTAGGGTAAGGCCGATATAAGGCGTCACTCCAGCATATCCCACAGGTATTCAGATGGGTTCTGGTGCCTGAAGATCACAGGATCTGGTGGTCATTTTCATACTTAAGAAGCATTCAGTGATGGTTGTGTGCAGCAACAAATGTTCACTGTTTGTTCGGATTCTATTACATTTTTCTCTAAGGAGCTGTATGTGAACCTTCATAAAAGACATCATTTTATTACAGTTTCCCTGCACCAAAGTGCTCCTGTTCTCTGTGAGCGGTTTTGCATTTAAATGGCTGTTCCACACTTATGGTCCCTTGTTTAGTTAAAAGGCGTTCTTCATGGCACCAAAATGACAGGTCTCTGCTATAAGAACAGAAATAGACCTACCCATAATCTCGTGTTAAACAGAACTTCTACCAGCCCTGGAACCTTTGAGGTTTGATCCAATTAGCAACCAAAATGGCTCTTTAGCCCTGGTAAGGTTGGAGAAGAGCAAATGTAAGCACATCAGGGTATGTGTGTGTGTGTGTGTGTGTGCGTGTGTGTGTAGGGTGGGAAGTGGGGTTTGGTTAGTTGAAAATAGAGAGGGAGAGTTTTTGGCCACGTTTGTTTATCCGGCCCGTGAATCAGTCCTCCCATGTGTGTTTCCACTGCCGCCCTCTATTCAGCCTGCGCACAGCTTGTGCCTCACGCCCCATAAAACATTTGCTTATCAAATTTTGGACTGTGACAGCGTAGAGAGAATGAAAGTACTGTGTTTGCATCTGTGTGTGTGCACACTTGCACATGTTTTAGGTCTGACCTACTGCCTCCTTCCTGTGGTGTTGGGCATGTGCATAGACGGTGTTACCTGTCCCAGTTTCTAGGCTGTGGAAAGTACATATTTTTTGCTCTGACTCTGCAGAAGAGGTGATGACTGAACGCACACATTCTCTGCGCGGGGGGAGGTGGGGGTGCCGCTGTTAATCCACATCGTCTGGTTAGAGCGCTTACTGAGCTCTCTCCACTTTTTGCTTTTCTCCAGCCTGCAGGTGAACCCGGCGGCCTGGCTATGGAGGTGCAGGACGTCCCCGGAGGCAGCCCCCGGCATGTCTGCGGCAGGCAGAACGTGGTGAGGTGTGGGTGGCTGAGAAAGCAGGGCGGCTTCGTGAAGACTTGGCACACTCGCTGGTTTGTGCTCCGGGGAGATCAGCTGTACTATTACAAAGATGAGGACGAGACAAAGGCCCTGGTAAGTTGAAACCTTCAGCCATCCTCCCCCATCCCCAAACCCCTTCCCTACACAGACTCGGATCTTGCTCGATTTCAAAGCCCCATGTTAGATTCTTGGCTGCGTGGTTGCATGCAGGGTGACCTCCGCCTTACCTTTAGTAGCCTCTCCCCTCTGTGCAGGCTTATTGCTGATTATCCGCTCACTGCAATATTTCATCAGATGACAGTTGGGTTCATTCACAATCACTTACAGCAACCTTCCTTATAGGTGTTGGGAAATTTTGAGATATACAGCAGAGGCCAAAAGTTTAGACACACCTTCTCATTCAATGTGTGTTCTTTATTTTCATGACCATGTGTTCATTTTCATAACTCCACATGTGTTCATTCATAGTTTTGATGCCTTCAGTGAGAATCTACCAACGTAAATGGTCATGAAAATAAAGAAAACACATTGAATGAGAAGGTGTGTCCAAAATGTTGGCCTGTACTGTATATTGTGTAATTTTACTACAGGCTGAACACATAATAAGCCACATTTTAAATTTAGATATTGTGCAAACTCATTGAAATTTAGTGGTAGCTTAATGATAAACCAATGACAGGACCTTTGTGGAGGGCAATGATCTGAGGAATTAAAGCAACATATTTAAGGTTAAGGTCAGCTCTTTTTAAAAAGAATGTGTTAGAGAAACAGCTCGATAAAATCATTTCATGAAAATTCATCATAACAAGACAATACAAACCACTTTCATGGAAGGTAATGTGGCGATGGTTGCCAAGCAGCACATCAACAAAAGCAAAAGCTCCTCTGCATTTATACAATGTCCATGCGTTATGTAATCAGGTACTAATTAGAAGCTAGAACCAGAACATTGTGTTAAAATGTAATGTTGTACAGCTGTTCAGCTGGGGCAGATCACAAAAAATGTAATTGCCATGAATTTTCATTATGACAATACGTCACAAAAAATGATAACTAAAAAATAAGATGGAGGAAACAGTGATATTGCACAGTAAAGTTCAGTGTTTACACTGTTAAGAACGTTATTTGCCATAATTAGGGTTCAGGGGAAAGTACGCATGTAGTCAGTATTTATGTGTGTGTGTGTGTGCCAGATGTAAGATAATTATCTTAGTGTACAATTAATAATTCCAAAGATCCCATAATGTACAATACTTTTACCCCTTCATTTTGTTCCATTAGCAGTCAGGGTACAGTTACCTAGCTGAAAAGACATACTTGGCTTGCAACCCATGGGTCACATCAGGCAACCGCAAGATCGTTGAATATAGATCTATTATTATGGGTCAGCAATATGAAGCACTGAAAAAACACAAGCTGCAGATCCCATAATGCAGTGCTTCAGTTGCCTTGCACTTCCTGTAATTAAAAGTTGCATTATACAAAATAATATGAACAGTCTATGTGTCATTGTGTTATAACACATTATGTGTTATTGAAGCAGATTTTATGGGCAACGTCAAAAGGCTAATTGTGTGTGTGTGATAATTTTTCTCAAAATATGATTATTTTTAGCTGCTGGTACCACACTTCAACGTTTAAGATCTGGCAACACTTGTTTAGTGACTGTGAACCCCTTAAGGCAGGGGTTGTGGGGGTTTGGGAAAGTAGCCATTCTATGTATCACACAAGAATCACGTTATTTGCTAAAAAGGCCAATTAATCCTGTGGCCGAGAGCTCATATGCGTGTGAATGAGTGGGAACAATGACAAGCTGCCTGCAACACTTTCCCCTGGAAAGAGGCAAACATATCCCTTAAATGTGGTTCCATGACAAAAAAACTGGAGAATTT
This sequence comes from Denticeps clupeoides, assembly GCF_900700375.1. NCBI lineage: Eukaryota > Metazoa > Chordata > Actinopteri > Clupeiformes > Denticipitidae > Denticeps > Denticeps clupeoides. The sequence goes on along the minus strand of NC_041709.1, from coordinate 14,007,272 downwards.
ATGTTCCTGGCTCTTCCCCTCCCTCTCCTTGGTTTGATGTTCCCCCAGTTTGTCTTTGAAGTTGCATGCTGTCTCTGAGTTTTAATTTACATGTTTAGCACGTTGTTAAAACTCATTTCCAGCCCATGGGCTGCTTTTAAAGCTAAGTATCAAATGACTACTGTAGACAACACCTCGGCCTGAACAAAAAAAAAAAACGACTCTTTTATCAAAGGACACTAAATATGTGTTTTAAAGAAGCAGAAAGTGTTTGAAGTCTTCTTGAGGCCTTAGCATTGGCAGTTTTATGCAGCTAATAGTATAGCTTCCATATAACTTCCATATAACGGGTGGCAGCCCGTCTCATCTTCAATCAGCCAAAATACACCCATGTCACGCCTCTTCTCACCTCTCTCCACTGGCTCCTTGTAGCTGCTCGCATTGAGTTGATGTTTGCCTACAGGGCTGTAAATGGAAGTGCACCCTCCTATATCAATACACTACAAGCTAGCTACACTCCTGCACGCCCTCTCAGATCTGCAAACGAAATGAGACTGAAAATTCCTCTTCACGGGGGTCTCCGATCCCAATCATCTCTGTTCTCCTCTGTTGTCCCTGGCTGGTGGAACAACTTGCCCTGCTCCATTCAACTATCCGAGACGACTACCATCTTTAAGAAGCAGTTGAAAACCCACTTGTTCAAAAAGTATTTCAGACAAATCTAACACTTACACAAGCACATGCACACACTGCACAAAATAAATTAACAATTTCCGAGCATGTTCTTTTTCTGACAAGTTAGGCCTTATCAGGGCTCTTAGTTTTGTAAACTCAAAATCTATAGAAATCAAACTAGAATTGCAGTTATCTTCCTCTGTAAGTCGCTTTGGATAAAAGCGTCTGCAAAATAAAGTAAAGTTTCTGTTTGGTCCCTATTTTCACATATGCCATAAACAGACAGATGACATTAAATTAAAATTCTCTGAATGAGTGATTGGAGAGGTAAGAGTCACTATAAATCAGTAAGTAATTACCGTTTTTTCCAGTGATGGGAGTGATCTCTGCCAAGATAACACAGAACACTAGCGTCACAGATCGGTCGTTGAGCACTAAAAAAGATGCAAAACGGAGGCTGTGAAATGTGTTGTTCCCTTATATACCGCAATATTTAGGTCTGTGAAGCTCAATATTAGCTCAAATGCAAAAGAAAAAAAAGAAACATTTCAAGAGACTGTTTTGACTGCATTCGAATACTTAGTAACCAAGGTCTGGTGGAAAGATCTGCTGTGTGCGTTTCGTACCCCTCCAATAAGGCAGACAATGACTCACCACACACACAAATAAAGCGGTTTCTGGAGCTCTGTATCCAGGCAGCCGTCGGCAGGCATGTGCAGGCAGCACCGTAACATAGTGGCCAGGCTGGATGGAAGCAGGAAGTGTGTGTGTCTGTGTGTGTGTGTGTGTTTGGGGGTGTGGCTGTGGTGTTCAACAGTAAAAATGCAACCACGTCCTGGGATGAGCTTCTGAGTAGAGATTCCTTTTCACTAACGGTTTGTTGGCCAGAAGTGACTTAAATTGGCATTTGGGTAATTCACATGGCTCCTAAAATCCTTCATAAGGTCTTTAAGAGTTTTGCAGGCATGTTGCTGAATTTTTTTAATTTATAGTAATTCACTGATTCGTTCCACCTACTACAAACATTGTTTTTTACTTTACAACACTAAGAAAACTATTTCTACTCTTTTTTACTTTTCTGAGATTGGTGTTTGAAAAAGATTGGTGTTTAAAATGAAAAAGATGATAAATATGATTCATTTTTTCAATCAGCTTCTGTATTGGATGCATTGACATGTTTGTTCTTACTGGTTAATTATATAATTTTATGGAGATACAAGGAATACATGCATCACTTTTTGCTCTTCTCTTGATCTTTTTTTAAATATAACAGCCTCCAGTAAAGATCAGATCTTGTTTTACAGAGGGGTCCATGCTGGATTTGCTATGCAATATAACAGCCATGAAATAAATACAGACATGCAAATTCATTTATAGCACATTATAATAATATCTTATCATCTTACACAATGACCTAGGGTCACTTTTGTGTGACAGCATAAAGAAATGTGTGATGCTGGAGTTCCCATGATCCCCATGTTGTCCACAGCAGCTGCAATTTCCAAGAGCTGTTAGTCCAGACCACCTCCTCTGCACTGGATGGCGTCCATACTGCCAAAAACAAGAGGTCAGGCCTCCAAAAGTCTGGAAGTGGGCGGCAAGCAGGCAGACAGGACCTCCAACGGTCCACAACGCAGTTGTTGTTCTCTGAATTATCCTGCCATCTGAAATATACTACAGTCCGGGACTACTAAACATGATATGGACAGACAAGAATAGTCCACTGCACAACCTGGAATAGCATGTACAGTGGGTATGTAGATTATAGAAGAACGTGGAGTGGGTACAGAAAGTATTTAGATCCCCTTAAATCTTTCACTCTTTGTTATACAGCAGCTTTTTGCTAAAATCATTTATGTTCATTTTATCCCTCATTAATATACACACAGCATCCCGTATTAACAGAAAAACATTGAATTGTTGACATTTTTTGCAGATTTATTAACAAAGAAAAACTGAAATTTCACATGTTTTCGGGTCCTTTGCTGTGACACTCATATATTTAACTGAGAGATCCTTGAGATTGTTCTACACCTTTGAGTCCAGTTGAGAGAGGTGAGAGAGGTAAAGAAGAACCCAAATATCACTGTGGCTGAGCTAAAGGGATGCAGTCAGGAAAAGTTGTAGAAATTCAACCCTCACTGCAGCCTTCAGAGGATCACCAAATCCACGTGTGAAAAACTTGTTGCATCTTTCCCCCAAAAACTCTGAACACTTAGGGCAAAGTTGTCAATTCTGTGTTTTCTGTCAATATGAGGTGCTGTGTGTACATTAATGAGAGAAAATTATATAAAATGTATATTAGCAAATGGCTGCAATATAACAAAGAGTGTAAAAATTTAAGGGGATCCGTACTGTATAGTGATAAATCAATTGAATTTAGATCATTTCTGAAAGCAAACCTGCTACCTTCTCATTTCATTTAAGGAACTAAATATAACATCTCCCTTATATTGAATTGACCACATTATATATATTCTTTCGTCCAACCTAAAAACAGACTGGCATTGCCATTATTATTATTTTTTTTTATTAGGTAGCTTGTGCTTGTTTTATGGGCCAACTTGAATAAAACTGGGGCAGACAAGCACACACAAAAAAAGAAAAATCACTGCCAACAAAGTCATCAGCCAACCAGCAGTAAAGTTACACAATCAGAAAAAGAATGGTTAGCATGGTGAAATTTTTTTCCCAAGCTGAATGCCCTGTGCAGCTCGGTCAGACTCCCAGAATCCATCAGTGCTCCTGTGGATACTGGCAGGGAGAGTAATTACTGTTTGCCTGGATTCAGGAGCCCGGATAACAAATAAAACCTAATGGAGTGTCAAGGCATGAGAGGCTATTAACTAGCTGTGCTATCCTTTTGTTACTCGAACAAGTTGCCTGATTATCATGAGTAACTCTAAGGTCCCCAGCTTTTCACCCTGCAACATTTTTTGCTCTGGCTTAAGCTTGACGTGAGAGTCATCCTTATCATCACTTTCTGTAATGGTCACAGCATGCAGGCTGTCTGTGTGTTTTGACAGCAGTCAACAGCCTGTGATGCATGGAATGTGTGGAATGGTCACAGAATGGGGTCGGAGGTCGTCCGTAGACGCATGCATAGCAGCAGACGTAGGCTGGGCATCAGTGTCTGTCCCCCGTTGTTCACAGCATGCGCAAGATCACACACATCATTTGCCAAAACAGTGGGCATTTGTATGGGATGGGGGTTGCATAATTATTGTATTCCAAACTGCAAATTGTCTTAATTCTACATTAATGAGCCTCGTTCAGCACGGTAGGATCTTCCAGTTGTGTAGTGATGGCTTCGATTTCTCATTTGCATATTTTAAAATGAATAAGCATTTACTAAAGTGCCGACTACAGACAGGAAGAACTTTCAAAGGCATTAGTTCATTGCTTAAATCCTTTTGCCCTTGGCATTTTCAATGCTTATTAAAACATCCATTTAAACTTTAATTATTCATAACTCAACATTGTTCGGTTCTGTGTTGTACGAGTGGAATTAGAAAGCAGATTCATTAGCATATCCAAAGGCCCTGAATGTAAAAACATCTGGGACTTTTGCTAAAATTTGCGGCTTGCAGGTAGCAGAGATACATGTTCAGATAACAAAAGATGAAGCACACCATGCTTCAGTCCACTTTACATTGTACAAGGCATTTATGGTTACTTGTTAGAGGAATACGGGATTATACAAACATTAATCTGCTTCAACCACTCCAATGCAGATGTGGATTACTGTCAGAGATAAATAAAATGTATGTTGTTGCAGTTATAAAAAATTATTGATAAACTCACCACCCAGAAGCAATGATACAGCTCAGAATTTTTTTACATGCATTTAAAAAATTTATTTTATTCTGAATGCATGTTTTTTTGGATTGTGTATATGGTAATATATTCATTATTCAGCCATTATTCCTTTTGAAAAACTGTTCCCCAACCCTGCTGGCCAAAAACATAATGTTCAATGCTCTGTGATTAGATTATGTTTCTAAGATTCTGATTACAGATCATCAAAAATTAAATTCTCTCAATAAAAACCACCCTCACTTAAGCACTTCTAGTTTGGACTAGCTACTATCTACAGGACTAGGACTTGCGGGCAGTGATGGCCTAGCAGTTAAGGAAGAGAATCCTAATCAGAAGGTTGCCGGTTCGAATCCCGATCCGCCAAGGTGCCACTGAGCAAAGCAGCGTCCCCACACACTGCTCCCCAGGCACCTGTCATGGCTGCCCGCTGCTCACCAAGGGTGATTAAAACCTCTGCTTTCGTTGTGTGCTGTGTTGCAGTGTATCACAATGACAATCACTTCACTTTTAATCAGTGTTTTTGCTGAACTGTGGCTCTCAGCAGAACAGTTACCTTTGTTCCTTTTTCTTAAAAAAGGGGAAAAAAATAGGCAGTCTGATTAACATGAATGCTAATTATATTCTGATTTGTTATATTATGAAAAATGCATGCCTTTTCTTTTCTCTTGCAAAAGGTAACCTTACCATTTTGGTTCAGTTCATTGTTGCTGATGGACTCTCTGTATTGTGATGTGATGTTGCTATCTGTCAGGGATCGGCGCAGGGCAGGAAAGAAAGGGTGCAAATTCAGGGGACATACTAGAACTGAAAAGAACTGAACCAACAACAACAACAACATTTATTTCTTATATAGCCCAAAATCACATACAGTATGTCTCAATGGGCTTCGACAGGTCCTACAGTTGACACCCCCACACTTGACCCTTCTGCACACAAGGAAAAACTCCACAGAAAAAAAACTCTAGGAGAGAGAAAAAGTGATACAAAGAGTGACCCCCTTCCAGGGTAGAGTGCGCCTGCAAATGGTGTCAGTGCAGGGCTGGTGATTATTTGTACAATATAATAAGTCCTACAGTTGTAGGGTTGGAGGAGTCCAGAATGTAGTCCAGTGTCATGGTCTAGATTACGTGTCCATAATGATACTACTGGTCCACTTGAAGATCCCTGAAGCTGTAGTTGTTACGGTTGTGGTGGCTGTGGTGACCCTCTGGTTTGTTTCATGGTATGTCCTCGTTTAGCAGTTGTCAGGAACCAGGATTTATTTGCTGGTCTCTTCACTGGGGTCTGCCAGTAGTCTGGGTGCTTGATTCCGTATCTCGGAGAAAAACAAACAGAAGCAGCGGCAGATGGTTGCACTGTACGACCGATACTGAAATATGTGGTTATAGTGGTATATTGGTGCTACAGTGGCCTGGTACCCTAACTAGGACAGCCTAACTAGGCTGAATTTAACTTTGTCTGTGTCTAACAGGGGGACTCTGTGATAAACTGGACTTTATCATTGACACTGTGTCAAAATGAAGTGAAATGAGTGTCTAGGACTTTAACAAAAAGCCAGAGAAAACAGAGATTGGATTTAAACACTGAGACTGTGTCTGAGTCTTGCACTGACAGGCAAGCCGTTCCACAACTGCGGTGCTCTAAAGGAGAAGGATCTGCTTCCAGCTGTGACCTTCTGTTCTTTTGGTACCAGTAGAGACCCTGCACCCATTGATCGAAGGGGGCGTGGCGGTTCGTAAAGAACCAAAATTTCACTCAGGTATTGCGGGGCGAGACCATTTAGAGCTTTATAGGTCAAAAGTAGGATTTTGTAGTCAATCCTAAATTTGATGGGTAGCCAGTGCAGTGATTGTAAGACTGGGGTGATGTGGTCAAATTTCCTGGTTCTAGTTAGAACTCTAGCATTCTGTACTAGCTGGAGTTTACTAGAGCATCCAGACAGTAATGCATTGCAGTAATCTAACCTTGATGTAATAAATGCGTGGGCCAACTTTTCTGCATCATGCATTGAAATGATATTTCTTATTTTCGCAATATTTCTAAGGTGACATTATCTACATGTGAATTGAATGAGAGACCTGCATCAATGATGACACCTAGATCCTTCACTTCAATACTTGGTGAAATAGAAAGGCTATCCAGGGTTATGGTGTAGTCAGCCAGCTTATACCTGGCTGCTTGAGGCCCAAGTACAAGAGCTTCTGTCTTGTCAGGGTTTAACAGGAGAAAGTTGGTGAGCAAGGGACCATGGGACCAGGGACCGTGTCGTGTTAAACATCAGCGACACATCAATTTACATTAATACACTTGAACACAGGTGCCAACAATCGAGTAATCGGGGCAACGCTGGACAAATATGGACCGGAATCCGGATCTGGAACACTCCACAGAGTCTTCTTTACTACACTATCGTACATCCATCACGCTTTTTTACATGCCGATGCACCGTGCAGGCCTACCTCATAACGTGTTATGTGATATTTCTGGCAGAATGATCAAGTATTATTGAACTGCTGAAACCAGCAGCTTTTATTTGACACTCTAAACAGTTGCAAAGCTATTTTTACCCAGGCAGGCATTATATAGAGGTTATCGACAGGTAGAATTTGAGTCACTGCTCTCTTGCTTCACCCCTGCACAATTTTTTTTGGCCCTGCTCAAATCAACCCAATTTCCACTTGCTGGCTAATCGTCAAGTCTTCCTCAAGCTGAGTGCAGTTGGAAAACACAGGCCTGAAGCATGACCTTGTGTGTCTACATGTCCTCCAAGAACCCACAGATCTGCCAGCGCTGCACTTTAATGAATGTAGGGGAGAATGACAGCACCCTCTGGAAACAGCTACTAAGAGTGCATAGGATATGGAAAATGTATGTTAATTGTTGTTTCAACCTTTCGGCAGAGCATTAGAATTCAGTGTGTCAGTACGTCATGTGATGTTTTTAAAATGCCTTTAGAGGGTTTTGGAGATCAGCTGCCATCACTGAGTTGACTTTACAACACCATTACAACAGCCAGGAAAGTTTTACCAGCAACCCGAGAGAGCGAGGAGTCACTTTCAACCAGAAAGTATGTCAATGAGTGAAATCATTTCTCATTAAAGATTTATGATTAAAGACCTTATTTTCCTTCCCACGTATGCACTGCAGTAACCTGCTTTTGTTCCTGGTTTCTATGTGACGGGTGAACCAAAGCAACACCTGAACAATGAACCTTTATGGACAAGCTATTTCTATTCATACATCCACTACACCAGGCCAATGGTCTTCATGGGCAACACAGCAGGATTCATTTGGCCAACAGACTAGTTAGATGTGAAAGCTCTCTCACTCTCTCTTCATCCATAACTGCTTGATGCTCATCAGGGTCTTGAATCCCGAAGCCCATCTTTGGATAATGCACCCAGGGTACGGCAACAGCCCACTGCAGGGCACACAGACCATTCACTCACACTCTCACACCAGTGGCCAATTTAGAGTCACAAATCCACCAATCTGCCTTTGGGTGGCAGGAGGTAATTGGCCAACTGAGCAAACTCTTGCCAGTACAGGCAGAGCAAAAAGAGATTAGGATTCGAATCCATGACCTTGGAGGTATGAGACCAACAAGGTTAACAAGGTGCAAATGTTTTTTTGCTGCAAAAATAAAACATAACATAAAACCATTACACTTAAATAATTTGAATAAGGAACAGGGGAGCATTTGATCTGAAATTTAAGTTGCTTTACAAATAACCTAAAATCTTCAAAGAAACAATGCACAGTGGGTTAGCAATATAAAATGTTTAGCCCATTTTATTTTTTTCCTGAGTATGTGTATAAAGGCATCTGCTTGGTTTCTGTTCATTTAAGCTTCCAGTCAGCAGTCGCAAAGGTTTTGTTCTCACAGCTATTTCTTTTTTGGGGGATGTTAAAATGCACTATGTGCAAGATCTAGGTGTGGGGAGCAGTAAATATTGTTTTGATTTACTGTTTTTTGGTGCATTTCCATATACTGTTAGGAGGGAGGGGGTTTCTCTGCTGAGATTCCATGAACACAATTGTCTTCTACATTCAAAAACATTTAAAAAAGCAATGCTTTGAATAAAAAAAAAGACAAAAACTCTTAAAATTGATAATTAAGTGCACACTATAGCCCCACTATTACTATGCCTACACTATTAAACCCCAACCCAATAGCAAGGATAAGCGTATTGCTCCTTAGTAACTTATAGATTTTTTAAGTGTTTTTTCAAGTACAGCAACGGATTTTTAAGAAGTTCCGGAGTCACTTATTATTTTAGTACAACTATTTCCACACTTTGATGTCTGATGTTTCAAATGGAGGCATATCACACATTTTAAAAGCCAGTGTGCAAAGACTTTTATTTCAGAATCAAAAGAACTAATGCCTTAACCTTTGGTCCCACTGTTGACGTATTATAGATCACACAGAATGAGGTTTATGACATTACAAAAGTTGTGCACCTGCTGAGACAATTATTACTTCAGGTATGGTAGTGGTAGTAGCGGGTAACACAGGCTGATGTACAGAGCAGGCTATAGTTTCCTCAATGGTCTGCTAGTCTGTGCAGAATCAGCAGTAGGTTTGCCCTTTGGTTAACCTCTCACTATCCCATTTTTGCAAAGACCCGGGTTTTCTGCGACCAATTCTGAAGTGTTTAAAAAAGAAGCCCAAGGCACAGACCAAGCTAATGACCAAGGATAAAGGCGCCGGGGCACAGAACAGTCAAAGAGCAGGGACTCTATTATGGGTCCGGACCTGTCTACGAAGGTGTACTAATCGAGCCTGTTAGGGCAATTGGAATTTTGCCATAAAAAGAGAAGAAGTGTCCCTCAACAAATGAGCTTCTTTGGTCTCATCTGTAAATGCTCATTCATGCACAAATTTGTGATCTTTCCAATCTAGGGACAACAAATATTTACAAGTGCATCAGCCATCTACAATGTAGGAAGAGTAATCTTTGACAGTATGAAGCCATGTGTCATTTCAGTAGTCCAACTGCTTCTTTTTTCCATTGTTGTAGAGAATTTGCACGAGGTAATGAAAACTCTACCAAGCACTTTCTTGGCTCAACTACTTAATGAATTTTTTTTTTAGCAGACCAGCCAGTCAGTGCCAAAGCCTGTAACAAGTGCAATAAAACAGCGCTGCAGGGGATGACAAGGTGCGGCGCCATGCTGAGATATGAACTGCTGCCTCTGAGCAACAGTCACGGCAAAGAGTGACTGATGGATGACCAACAGAGCCTTGATGCAGAGGTGAAAGCAGGCTGGATGTGCCTCGGTTAATGTGTAGCCTGTGGAGAGGGGTAGAATATGATTATGCTAAGTGCAATGCCACTGGCACAGGTCACAAAGATAAAATTAGCTCAATGCAAAAGTAGCCTGTGATTGAGTATTATTCAACCTGGACTAGGTGCTGTAGTGTAGTTTTGTGTTTTTAGTATGTACTGATACAGTATGAGCCTGCATGTGGTAATATCTGTAATATGTTTCAAATTGTTTGATTCTCCACAGTGTATATTTGTATTTTATGCAATAGGTTTATCTATTTTCATCTATTTTATTACAGTTATCTATGTGACAACTGTTAATATTCATAAATTAATAATAGTAATATTATTTTTATATTTTAATATACAGGAATACAATCATTCTGAGGACCCAATAGTAACAAACAACCACTCAAAACCATTCATTTATTACAATAGGATCGGGGTGTCATCTTAACTAATACCAGATAAATTTTGGGGTTTCAAGGAAAAACATGTAGTAAAAGTAAAAATATTAACAATTAATGTATTATGGGATGAGAAGTTCTCAAACTGTGGTACGGCAGTGGTACTCACACTCCATCTAGTGGTGTGCCAGGACTCTCTGATGTTCTTGCTAGAATTCACAGAATTTAAAATTACACACAGAAATTAGAATTTCCTGTTGAAATGCAGGGAAAATATTTTTCTTAAAACTACCAGATTAGTGCATTTAAAATCCTTACTTTCTGCATGTTTGCCTGTGGTATGGATGGCATTAAAAACATATTCATATTAAGAACCACTGGTTAAGACAAAATGCAAAAGGAAGCTTCAAATATTTACATGGTGACAGAAAATGTGTAACAAAAGCAAGGAAACTGTCAATTCGTGGAGCTTATTCGTTATTTGTGTCCAGGTACTCTGATACGGCTACTCTGTGTACCATGCTTCAGATTCCCAAGAGGAAAACTGCATGCTTTTACATAGTTTTATCCAATTCCATGGCAGTCTGATGAACCTGATTCAAAACAGTGGAACGATTGAAAATGTCCTGTTCAAACCTTCCTCCTTCTGTTTCTGTGGTTCCCGCTGGGCAGAAACCACAGACCACATCAAACACACCATCGCTGCCTCTTCCATTATCGAGCCGGTGGATGCCGTCTTTACAAGGCCTATTAATGCACTTCATGTGGGCTTCAGGTAGGGTTTTCACAGTCATGGCTCATTAAAAGCTTTTTCACAGCAGGAAGTAGCCCTCAGATCTCATTAATGTTTATGGGGCTCCAACTCAACAAGAGCCACTGCTGGACATCTTGCAAGAGTTACCATTCGAGCCAGAGACTAGATCAGAGGGCATATATTTTTCTTTTCATGCAGTTGAAATGGTCACCATTTTTCAGAGGTTTGGGGTAATTTTAAGAATGTCCATGGAAAATTAGTTTGGACAGAAGTTATTACAATGTTGATAAGAAATAGTCATTAACAAAAAAATAATGATTGAACCCACATTTTCTGAAGACCCAAATATGTAAACTAGTCTGAATAAAGCTAGTTGTGTAGCTTGTTTGAGGTATTCAAAACTGTATTCAGCTGTAGTAAGACCATTGAAGATGGGTTTAATTATCAAGTGACTTGCATTAGTGAACATCATTCCTTTCAAACGTAAGATAATGAGTCCTTCTACAGATATTCCATAGTTTGTCTCAACATGCATTGTGCTAATTTATTTGAGTATCACATATTCCTAAATTAATTGCATGTTAATGATTAACACTTCAGAAGTAAGCAATTGCAGCTAATAAACCTTGTATCATAAACAAAGAAACATTTACATTTACAGACACATTTGGTTGAAAAAGAGGGAAGTCCTAGAGCTGAAGAAGAGAAGTAAGATTGCAGGGGCACAAATAAAAATCAAAAAGTGGTCAAGACGACACGCAGATGCGGAACGGTGTCTATTACATAAGAATTTCAGTGTCTGTGTGAATTTTGCAAAGTTCTATTAATACCTGACTAGAGGAAATGGGAACCTGCTGATGCTGTGACTATTTAAAGCTTGCTGTAGATGTCCAAGACTCATCTGTTAGTTCAATAAGGCCCGGATGGCTAATGGGGGCTCTTTCTCAGTAACAGCAGCACTTTGTCAAGTTTAATAGCAGCTCAGCTCCGTCAAGCATACACCCCCTGGGATCCATACACACCCTGTAGGATGTCAGCCTGTTGGGACCCTTCTCTGGACCCTCTAATGAATGTCCCAGTGACAGACAGATTTCTCTGTGATGGCAATCATTCGACTGTTAAACACACTTAGGCCTGGTCTCAGTCAGGCAATTTTCTCATTTAATTGAGCTTTGTCCTAAAACTAATGCCAGACAATGTCAATGAGAGCTAGAAATTTGAGTTAGAAATTCAACTATATAATATAAAAGGCTTATTGAGCATCTGAAGTAAATTCTGCAATTACTAAAATAAAACATAACATCTATGTAAAAAAAATAGAAAGCCACCTCTCTACTGTTCTGTGAAATGGAAATGTCAAAGTATTCTTCCCAAAGAGCAAGGATCTCTGGGTTGCATGAAATCATTCTGATAATGTTCTGATAATGTCACCATACTAGTTTGAGCCAGTCCTGTGAGCAGGACCTCAGCCAAAAGGTCCAAAAGTATGAGAATAAAGCAATGATTCATCAGTACTTGCCTTTTCTCAGTCCAGCCTCTACATTGTTGGGCTGTATGCTGGATTAGGGCTGCATCTTGATCTTGTGAACATGCTTACATTTACAGCATTTATCAGACGCCCTTATCCAGAGTAACTTACAATCAGTAGTTACAGGGACAGTCTCCCTGGAGCAACTTAGGGTTAAGTGTGTTGCTCAGGGACACAATGGTACTAAGTGGGATTTGAACCTGGGTCTTCTGGTTCATATGCGAGTGTGTTACCCACTAGGCTACTACCACCCTGTGAAGATCACATCTTATCCCTTTTAGTATCCAAAATCACGCACATCATGTATCCAGCAGCTAAGCCCTCAAATACAGTATGCTATGCATATGGTGACTGTATCCAAATGAACCAAATGTGGGAAAATGTGGGTGTGTTTACATATACAAATGAGGCAATGAAACAATTAGGTACAGTGACTAATTGACAAACTGACAAAATAAATGTCATGTTAAGTTGAAATTATAGGTATTACTTTCTCTACAAAAAAAACAAAAAAAAAACTTGGGTGGAGTACAGTGGTCAACGGAAATCCACTTGCTGCGTGGAGGAAAAATGTTGCGGAGTTTCAAATTTAAGTTGGCAACCCTGTGCTGGCGAGTTTCAGATCCGAGCTTGCTGAGTTTAAATTAGACTGATGAGTCTGTGCTGGTGAGTTTCAGGTTTACATTTGTGACATCAACAAAATATGAAATTAATGTGACAGAAAGGGAAGGTACCCTCTACCAGGGTAGAGTGATTGTGCAGTAGGTGTCACATGGTGCATTGAAGACTGTATTTCATTATATCTTTATGTCTGGTTACGTTAACCCAGTGTCATGCAGGTGGCCCGGGTTCAACTATCAGTATGGGAACTCCACTTGGTGGTGGACTTTCAGTTAAGGAAGTGGTCCGTAATCAGAAGGTTGCCGGTTCGAATCCCAAGCAGCCAAGGTGCCACTGAGGTGCCACTGAGGTGCCACTGATCAAAGCACCATCCCTACACACTGCTCCCCGGGCGCCTGTCATGGTTGCCCACTGCTCACCAAGGGTGATTTAGTGGATTGAGAAATGATGCAGTGCAACCAATTCTTGACATTACAAATGCATGAATCAGTTTTATGCATCATAGCCAGGATTCTAGGTGTTCATCTTGGTTTTTGCAATATCCTGACGGATATTCAATCAGCATTATGGTTGGGGTATCATCAATATTGATTGAAAAGTGAAGTAGATATGACATAAAGAAAAAACAGACAGACAAATATACCATTCTATATAAAAAAGATAAATAGCACAAGTATAAATCATCACGTTGAATTGAGATCGTATTGCACATGTCCCCAGATTCTATTATAATACAGCAAACTCTAGATTATATTTCAAGGCTTTTCTGCACATCTTTCTTGCAGGCAAACTTTTGTATTCCAGGAAGCTACAGATACACTGACAGTCATCACAACCTCTAAACCCTCTCCTCTCAGTTACTGGTTGTCAGGGTAGGATGCTGATATGAGTGGCTGCACTGCATTTGTGTGAGGCAGGTTCTGGTTTTGAATAAGAATTAGTTCACAAAAGAAACAAATGGCCATTCAAAAAGTGGGACAGGAAGTGGGACACCTGGTCACCTCAGCTATGCATCTTTTGTCAGTCGTGTATTCAAATGGGAATTAAACTTTTCTGTTCCAAGATTTCTCAGTTGAGAGAATGTGGTAAAACCTCTGCTATTGTCAGTGTCATTTCATGTTGCCTGAACTCGCCACCCTTCTCTGTTCTGCAGGGGTCCATTTATCTACCCGGCAACAGAGTCATGGAGCACCCGAGCAACGGGGATGATGCTGGCAAGTTTCTCTTCGAGGTCATTCCAGGTACGGATACACCTGCGGTTTATTTTCCTAAAATGTTCCATGGAAGGGAACATCGGATGGATCACTTAGGACACACATGGTCAAAGATGTCTTTGGTAATGAAAGTCACAGTTTCATTTGTGCTCAATTTTAGAATAAACCAAAGCAGATGTGTGGTGTGGCTGCACTACTGCTCTTCATTACGTCAATGGATGTGTCCCCCTCTCAGGTGTGAGACGGAGGTGTCAAAGGTCAGGCCATTTCAGCCATCTGTGATGTAATTAACTGTCTCCTGCAGTGTGGTCTGTGAGGTCTTGCGTTTTTGGACCTTGTTGGGGGAAGAAGTGCTATGGGATCTGCTTTTTTATTTTTAGGCTGGCACAAATGCTCACCCCCGGAGCATGGGGGGACTCGGCATCCGCTATCAAGCGGACCCTGGCGCGTGTTGCCAGGCATGGGGGTAGTAAGAGGCAGGAAATTGGCAGACGCTGGAGCGGGTCTGCGCTGATGTCCCTCGCGTGCTGCCTGTAATGGCAGATGATGAATTGCGGAGGGCAGGGTTTTGCTGAGATGTCTGACTGGGGAACAATGAGGGCCTTTACCAGAACCGTCCTGTTCTGTAGCTGTTGGTCATGGGTGAGAGGACATGCCGTACTTGTTTGTACTTGAGAAGGACGGGCATATGAATAATCACGTCATTGCTATATTACATTTTTAATTAGTGGAGGCATAGCATACACTAAGCAGTGCTTTTTGATGTCAACTGACCAATAACATGAATGTGGAGATGTTGCGGAATAAGCCTCTGGGATGTTAAGGGACGTGTTGTGGTCTGATGTTTGTGAGGGAAGATCTGTGATGTATTTTTCACTGATCTCACTTTCTACTGCAATGCCACTTTAAGCCACTTTCATTGTGCATGTTGTTCTAAACTTTGCAATGTTTGAAGTGTCTAAGTCAGTTTGTTGCCAAGATGTTTTTTTTAATGCTAGAAAAAATATTTGTATAGGAAGTCAATAACTTTACTAATGTTCAATCACCTCAAAATTTTGACAACTCAAAATCTCCACCCAACTCAAAAAAAAAGTCCCAGCTCCAAATTGGTTGTATGCTCTCCCCATGTTGACACAGGTTTCTTCTGGGTTTTCCAGTTTCCTCCCACTGTCCAAAGGCATGAACACTAGTTGAATTGCCACCCTGAATTGTCCTTCAGTGTGAGAGTGTGTGAATAGTGTGTGTGTGTGTGTGTGTGTGTGTGTGTGGTCCCCACCCTCTGCCCAGTGTCTTGAGATGGGCTCTGGCAGCTATGACCCTGATTAGGAATAAGCCTGTATTGTTTATTTTGGGGGCGTTTTGCAGGTATTTTGGTACAGATTTATACTGCAGTCTGTTTTCATGATCATCATAATAACTCAGTTCCCTGCTATGATAACACGTTTTACATGAAACTCCATTAGTCACAGTCTCGCATAATTGAATTTACTATAAATGCTCCACTGGAGGCTTCCTATTGGCCATAGTTAAAATGGGTATTTTTTTCATCCCTGAGAGAGTAATGTAAGGAATGTAAATCCTGAGATATTATTTCAAAACTGGCCCACAGCTGTGAGGCCAAATCTATCAATTGACCAGCTATGATCTAAGCTTTCCCATGCAGTAAGCTCTTTCTCTCTCCTGCTCTCTGTCTCATATCACATGTCCTCATACTTACATGTGTGACAAGTCACTAGAAAGCGGTCTGCATTTCTCATAACCTGGGTAACAGTCTCCATGTCCTTCAGTATGATTGGACACATAAGCTAGGATGCTTTATGAAGTGCGACAATGCCATATTGTTTTGGCCTTGGGGGGTCACATTACCTGGTGTACTGGGATGAACTCAGCCGGGCCGTGGGCTTCTCTTGTGAAAGTCACAGTGCACTGTATCTTTGTCTCGGGGGCTATTTATGACCTTACAGGGCATCCTATGATTAGTTCTGCATTTGCAGTAAATTTTGCCACAGCCAAGGTGATTTCATGGCCACTTGATTCTCTGTCTTGTAACTTTTTTTTAATGCGGCTCTTATCTTGGAGCAAATAGGCTCCATTCACTGAGCTTTTATTGTGAGCCCATGACATCTTTGATAGGGTTTTCTGCTGCTATTGATTTATTGGCCCTTGTAAATGCCAGAGGACACAAATAAATCACGTTATTTCTGAGGACTTCATCAGTTGTCATGTCATCAAGTTCCTGTGAAAGGCTTCCTCACTCTTCACATTTTCTTGTTAAAAGGTCAGTGGTTTTGATCTGATCAAGTGTTGTCTGGAATCATCTTGGTATTTGTTCTTCCATGAAAAAATGAATCCCCATATTCCAAGAATACCCCATATTTCAAAGACCACCATTGTGAACCTTATGAATGGACTACTCAACTGATCAGAACGCTGTACTCCTCACACTACGCACCTTTCTGATTTGTGATTGTGTTGTTAAGGGTACCTGATTGATCGCTGACACCAAAACAACGTTCTGTCACAACATGAAAGAAGTGACCCTTTCATGAACCGAGACGTTTAAAAAAACGACTACTGACAGAATCCAATGTTTTAAAGCACAATGATTAGTTTAGTAGAAGCTGTGGAAAAAATACAGAGCCAGACAGCTTGTTGCATGAGCACGTTTCATTAGAACATCACTTTGTTGTTTCCTACTGTGGGAAATGTGACTGTGCAGCTAATGCCAGAGGCAAATAGAAAAAGGAAATCCTAGCATTTGGAGAGAGCAGAAATTGTTTGCATCACTCTGTCACCAGTTCTGAGCAATTGCTGCCATTGTTTTGCAGAGCGGGGTCTCATGGGAAATTCTCTGCATTTATGGATGTTAGATGAATTTGAAATGCTGTGCTTGTATTTGAAAAAGGAGTGTTCTCCTCTTAAAGGCTACTCTAAGCATAAATCTTTTTTAAAAGTCTTTATAATGAATAAAATTGTAGTTGCTTCTTAAAAAAAAATACTGACCCAGTTTAAAATATGAAACAAGCAGGCAGGCAACATGGGGGTTAGCATTTAAAAAAATAAGCTTTTAAAAATAGATATTCTCCACATTCCTCCTACATAGGCGGATTTGGAAAATGTTCTGCTTTTCAAACCTCAGATATTATTGATTTGCCTATGATTAACGATCATTTACACCATGGTTCACAATAAAGTGAAGTGATTGTCACATGTGATACACAGCAGCACAGCACACAGTGCACACAGTGAAATTTGTCCTCTGCACTTATCCCATCTGTTACGTCCCCGGTCTAGGGTCAGGGACATAACAAATGGGACATATGAGTATAAACTCCAAAACGACGCAACAACACTTAACGCTAATCTTTTATTACAACAAAGACATTTAAACAACAACAGAAACACAAAACAGGTCTGGGCAGTCTAAGTCCTATCTTCTCGTCCTAATACTTCACTTCACCAACAACAGTCTATCTTCACCAACAACAGTCTATCTTCCTCAAACACTCTCCTCCTCTTTTCACCAACTCTCTTCTCTTCACCAAAGCAGCCACCATTTTAAATCCTCTTCCCGATTACAGCCCACCAATCACAGCAGGAAGTGGGAGGAGTCCAATCAGGGGCTGATGAGGAGCCACCCTGCAACATTACACAGAAAGAAAGAGAGAGACACACACACAAACACAACAGAAAACACCCATAGTCTGCCACGGGACGTCACACATCACCTTGAGTGAGCAGTGGGCAGGCATGACAGGCGCCCGGGGAGCAGTGTGTGGGGACGGTGCTTTGCTCAGTGGCACCTCAGTGGCACCTCAGTGGCACCTTGGCGGATCGGGATTCGAACCAGCAACCTTCTGTTTACAGGGCCGCTTCCTTAACTGCTAGGCCACCACTGCCCCAATACTTATAATTTTTGATGGAAAACCAGCCTGAAATATCAATTAAATCCTGTCCAGATATTGTTTGTGTTGTAAATGACTATGGCGACTGAATATTTAATGAATAGATTATTAATAGTTAATGAATAGATGAATTAATGTAAAGGTGAGTTTTCTTGTTTTTTTTATAAAAAAAGAAAACAAGGACAATAAATGATATTGTATGTAAGATGCTAGTCTTGTGTGACATGTAATGGAATATGACAATGTGGTTATAAAAAAAAACCAAATTTTTTTCTTGCATTAAAAGAATTTTTAGTGCAATCAAACCCTGATTAATAGCAGACATAACTTGAATTTTGAGGATTTTATTTGAATTGAAGTGTCCAGTGCCTTGGCTGGACGTGCTGACAAAGCAGCAGAAGTCGGAATACAAACCGAAATGTTCCGAGAATAGCTGTGATTTATGTATGCAGACAACATGTCTGCGTATTGCATTCTTGGCCTTATTCTCAGTGGTCCAATGTGAGAAAGGTTGTTTATTTAGGAAGCTGAGGAGGTGCCAGAAGGTGTCTTAGGTGGAAGTGAAACAGTTTCTTTTTTTCCAGAGAAGCACCTGCAGAAACTTGGCTTACTTTTACTGAAAAGCTTTGCCCATTTGCACAGCTAGCCAGAGTAGCACAGCCTTGTTTCCTGTTAACTGAAAGGATCAGGACTCTTTAAGAATATGCTGGAATTGTGAAGTGTTTTTTGGGCATGGCAGGCTCCTACTGAGAGCTCGAGAGCTCGATACTGCTGTTACAGCTATGACCAACCTCCACAGTAGTCATTGCACAGAGGTCTCCCTGCAGGCATTTAACACCACAAAAGTCTTTTCTTCCAGCACTCCAATTTGAGTAGGGTGAAAAATCAGTGTCATCAATTAACAGGAATTAACCATAATTCAGGTAATCTTATTGAAATATATCCTCAGTCAACCGGTTTCATTGGCTGGCATTGCTCCGTGCATGAAAGGCTAAAAATGTACTTTCTGCTGCAAGCAATGAGAACAATTTAACTTGGCATTGAATGGATAACGACTTGTCCAATGCCTTGTGACTCCAGAGACCCTAATGGTTTACAATAGTGGCATCTTTTTCATGCTGTACAGATAAGTTTTTAGAGATGTAAATTAATTTAGAGCATAATTTTTTCCAGTTCATGATACTTTAGGGGCTCCAAGAGATCCAAATGTCCATTGTCTTCTATTCAAATCAAGGAATCATTACATAGCCATATTCATATCTTACCCAAGCTTACCCTGTCCCTGGTATAAGAGACCTAATATGAACACCTTTCTGGTACATCCCATCTCTTTCCCTTGATGAGGTCTTGCTGAGAGAATTGCTGAGAATATTATTTTCCATCAGGCCTTGTAACTATGACAAATCAGGGAGATTGTAAATGAGAAACATATGGATAATTTGATTAAAAAGACAACATTATTCATATTTAACAAGTAATAACACTTTACAGGAATGCACTTTTTTCTACAGTGGATCTGAGTAATATGGTGTCTATTCTAGCCCTAGTCTGATTTTGGTCTTGGTCTTGGTCTCGGTTTCGGTCTCGGTATCCTTCATCTCGCAATGTCTTGGTCTTTGCTTAGGCAGTCTTCACCACAACACTAGCGAGAAGTTAAGCACAAGTGAAACATAATTTTCAGTAAATATCCTGAACTTTATTGTATGCAAGCATTAATGAGCATTAGAGCAATGCAATCTAATTGAATACTGATCTCAGATTAATCAGTTGTGCTCTTGACATTAAGCAGGAGCATAAACTACACATGGATCCAGTACAGTGGCTCAAATTTTAATAGCCCTGTTCTCTGAGGCCGATGCGCAGCGCTATCATTTTTAGCTTTTATTAGTTACAGTGTAATTAGCATGCATGAGGGTGCGGCCATTATAATTCCAGTGGAAGCCCTAAATGACTCTTGGTGCTTGTTCAACACAGAGGTCACACTAGCCTGGCATTTATGATATTAGAACAATTTCAAGGGTTGATGTTTTACTGATTGCTCAGAGGGAAAAGAGAAAGAAACAAAGAGAAAAGAAGAGAGGGATGGAGGATGAAAAGAGGGTTGGAGAAGAGTTGCTGTAATTTGGAGTGGAAGTCAATGTCAAAGACAGGGGCCACTGCAGATCTGCTTTGAACTATGAGCCAACAAGACATTATTTTAATAAGCAGGGAATGTCAAGAAATGTGTCCTTCAAGCTGCTGTGAATAAATAGAAAGTCTACTTACTGATGCATGGACGTACCAAAAAGAAGACTGGTACTAAATTGACAGTCAGTCAAGAAAAACTGGATGTTCAAATGGATGTTGAAACTCCTCTTCTTGAATATTTTACTTCATTTTAGACAGATTTACACTTAAATGGCAAACATGCTGCATTTTAACAGCTAACTTTGGCGGATGGACTTGATTCTGCTCGGGACTCTACTCCAGCTTGGTGGTTATACTGTAACAACTAAACCATTGACATCCAGGTGGAACTCTCTTCTGGACTGGTTTGATGCCTGGTTCATGCATGTAAAGCTACAATGGTGAAGAAACGGCATTGGCTGGGTAGCTTGTGTTGTTATTATTGCCTTTTGTTTGCTTCATAAAACATTTATTAACATTTACAGATTTCCTCGCTGTAAGGCTTGCTGAACTGCAGCCTGCTAAGCGGTATTTAAGGTAGAACAGACAATTTGAATAAAGAGCTAACTTCAGCGTTGTGTTTTAATTTGTGAGATGGTTATAAGATGCTCCAGTCAGTCAGAGAATATCCTGAATAAAACATAACATGCTCTGTGTTAAATGTATCAAATTTCCAAATGATAAAAAACAATCATCATGCTGAAAAAGATTGTTGTTGTTGCAATTCAACAAATAATGGGCAAAGAATGGCTTCTACATACAACACAATGACATCAAATAAACTACTATATAACACCATTTGTTACTGCTGGGTTCCTTGTGCTCAGGCATGATGTAAATCAGAGGGAGCTCAGCATCGCTGCAACTGAGGCACACACACAAACATATCATCCAGACAGTTACTTGCAAATAGAACAGTTATGGATGCAAATTAATATGTCTGAACACCCTTGTAAAAGCTCACATAAAAAAACAAATGATCACAGACACAGACGTACACTCAGACGTTTACACTGATGAGTTTTTGAGAACAGGATCAGGATTCCGGGTCTGCGGGTCAGGCTTCTCCCACGCTCTCTTCCTGCTTCCTCCCTAACATCTGCCCCATCCTCATTCAGCATCCCCAACATGCAAGAAGCAATATCCTAATAATCCCAGAAACAAGATTTCTTATTTTTATGGGCATTTACATATTTAAGTTCAACAGTGAAAACTAATATTTCAACGGGCGACAGGGATATCTTAGAAGTCATGTTGGAGATCAGCTCTGCAGAATCCGGATCACACGGGGGTTTATGCAGGGTAGCAGATTAGACCAGGAAGGAGTTTCGACTTGGGATGGGAATGTGATGGCAAACCCACACCCCAGAAGTTCAAGTACCATGAGCAACATGACAGGCAGACACAGACACCTTAATACTCAAGGGAGGGGGTGGGGGAGCATGTCATGGGGGGTGGTTTTATTTAGTGGGGTTGAATTCATGGTCATCTTATATTCGGACCAAAACAGCGGCTTTCTTTTATTGTATTTGACCATTCACTCATCATCTTCCCATAAGCACTTATGGGAAGTGCTGGGCTACATTGGTCAAATCCAGTATAAGGTGCGCAGGGTGGGGACTCACCTCCCACACACCATCCCACAACAGGGTGCAGACATTCACTCACATACTCGTATGCACTGACATGTCTTTTGATGGAGGTTCGAGGCCACATCCTTAAACACTGCCGTCCCCACCATTGTACAGTATTCTTGAATTTGGAATGTCAAGTAAAATTGTTGCACAATCGTCCTTCCACTCGTTTATTGGTCATCCATATGAGCATGAGCATCAGATTATTACACAAAGTCTATTTACAACTCTAAACGAAGGAACATTTTAGTCCATTTCCCCCGAAGGATGTGGGAAATCTATTACAGATTTTCCATGGCAACCCATCTCTTCTGGGTTCCAGAAAAATGGATAACAAAGGGCTTTAAAATTTCCAGTGAAAAAAGAACCCAAAGAGAACCACCCCAAAAACGGAATAGTGAACTATCGAAAGAATGGGAGAAAAAAATGCCACAAACAAATTCTGTGCTGCTAAATGTGGCCTCAGAGCATAAGCGCGCATAATTGTAATGGTCGCCCCATCTGGGCTCTTAGGCCTGTGTCACAATGAGGAGAGGAAGGCTGAGAACAGAGTTCCTCATTGTTTCCAGCGCTTCAGATACAGCCTGGACTCCAGCCCGTTTGGCCGGGGAAACCTGGGTCTACTGTACGAGTGCAAAACAAGCTGGGAGGCATACTGGCAACCACTTACTTCTCAGCTTTGGTTTCTGCTAAAAGATGCTTGTCAGAATGGAAATTGCTTCGTGTTGTTAGCCGAAGGAAATGATCCATGGGGTTAATTACTTTTTTATTTTTTTGTTCTGGGAAGAGTATCGTTCCTTCGATATTTACACCATTATCCTCTGGAATTGTGCTGCTGGTTTATGGAGACAAAAAGCCAGTCACAGAGGTGTTGAAGCTTGATAACAAGCTCTTCTGCATGCAGGTACTGCACAGCTCTACTAACAGGCGCAGGCCAGACACGTCACTGGCAGTGTTTGGATGGCAGATCTGACACTGAGATGGATGAGTCTCTGTCGGTAGTTCCTGTGCGCTTTGCTTTCCTACGCATTTCCACTCATGAGGAACTGTCATAATTATCTCTGACAGTTGGAAGGAATCCATATAGGAGGTGAAACTGGGATGTTTGTTCCTATGAGCATCCTGCGTGGCTGCATGGTTGGCAGACCACCCGTAACAACGGGGCCCACTGAAGAAGTCAGCACTACCATCTCAGCATGAAGATACTTCTCCCTTTCGCACTGTTCCTGCAGTCCAAAACCATGCAGGTCAGTCCATTGTGCGAATGTGGTAACCCTGTGACAGACTGGGGCCCTTTTTACCTGCGTGTCAACGTGCGAGTTAGGGGACGCACTTGCAGACATGTTTGGAGCGGGGGGGCAAGTCGTCGTACGGGAAGTGGACACTGGAAGAGCTGGGGAGGATGACCAGAGGCGCTTGATCTGTGAGAGGGAGGCCGAAGGTGAGTGGGAACAGTAGGGGAGCAGTGAACGTGCCGCAGCCCGGCAGGGGGGAGGAGAGGGGAAGAGACTGGGGTGGACCGGGGCAGAGGAGAACAGGAAGACGGCTGGCTTGAGGACGGTCCAGGAGCAAACTTAAGGTCGAGGGCAGGCAAATGTCCCCCCCTGGCCACCTGACTTTTATACTGGGCGCTGCCCGTTCTCTCTTCCGCTTCCACAACGCTGTCTCCCCGGCTGATCTTGCTCCCTCTGGTGGGCTGGAGGTGGTACGTTGGCCGTGACTCTGCGGTACCCTCCATGGACATGAACATTGATGGGATGGACTACAGCTTTCCTGTATCTCTAACTTGGATATGTGTGTTAAGAAAGTGACGTGCTGTAGGATACATCACTGCTGTTTCAGCTGTAGCTTGCTGATGGAGATGTTTGGTGATGAAAAATGAGTGTGTGATGTTGATCACCTTGACTACTCAGTCTCATGTAAGATCTGTATGTGAATACCGGAGACGTACTCTGGCAAACCGCAGGGCAAAGCAGATGTCCATTATACAAAAGCAACCAGTGGCCTGCTTGTTCGCCAGCATTTTGATGCTTTAGGCGTGTAACATGTAAATGGAGGCTAGAGCTGCCAATCAAAGCTCAGTCTGAGCTGCCAATCAAAACTCTTCCAATGTAAACAGCAGGCATTCATTCCTTGCTGAAAACACAGAGCTCAATAGCTTGTAAGGTACAAGACATGATCATTCTGACAATCCAATACCAAGTGTGTTTTTTTTTAATACAATGGCCTTTGGCTCTGCTATGTCAGGCTAAATAACCCTCTCAAATAATTATTGCAATGTGTTTTAATGGTTGGCTATGTTGGATGTTGTAATTTTATATTCTGGATGGATTTGGAATTAAATAGCAACATTTTAATTTACCCAAGGACTCCGGAACTGATGAAAACAATGCTGTATTGCCCCCGTGTGGTCAAAGACAAGACTGCCCGTTCATGAAGGAATTCAAGGAAATGCATTATATGTGCACTTTTTATCTCACTGAATTGGTTCATGAGGAAGGTTTTTATCCGTATATAATCCATTAAAGGTCCAGGAGATTGATTTATTATGTCTATATTGACTTTTTAGATTAGTGATGAGGCACTGATTACTCTAATTACTGCTCCCAGTACTATGGCCAGTTCTGGAAATGGTTAAATGTAATGCATTTTAATATATAAGTCAGCTACACACAGTGTTAGGTATATTATGGCATTTTCTTTTACACTGACAAACAAAAATAATAAAACACTGATATGAAGCTGTGTTGCATCTTGGTGCATGTTCAGACTAATGACATGTAAGTGTGTTTGTGTGTGTGTGTTGTGTGTGTGTGTGTGTGTGTGTTCTGGTTTGAAGCACCATGTGCTACTCTGAAAAGACAGTAGCAGAGCTTGATGCTGGCATGCAATTTCCATGAAACTACAGATGATGTAAGAGATGAAATGCCTACAGATTTAATTTCAGTGATATGACTCATATATTTTATATTATTATATTATTCATTATATTATTCATTTTTCATATGACTCAAAATGTTCAATAGTATGTCAGCTTGATAAGGAAGCCATACCAAACCATTAAAAAATTCCAATATTCATGTACATTTCATGTACACTCCCATTCATGTCAACCATGACTCAAACATTATTGATGTCAGTAGTACATTTTTTCAGTAGTACACTGAGAGAGATTCTGGGAATCACTGAAGATAAACAGATTACTATTGGTAAGCAAAAGACAAATTCATCCCACTGTTCCTGAACCACGAACATGAGTAATTCTTGCTGTAATAAGTTTCAATTGAGAAACATGATTATTTGGAAATGTGATTATGTGCACAGCCTTGCATTGATCTCATCCCCATTAAAAAAGCTTGTGTGTGTGTGTGTGTGTGTGTGAACCATTCAGGCAAGCATTAAATCCCACTCTCAAACTACAGAAACTATACAACTGTAAAAAAAATAAATAAAAAATTAAGCAAATTCAGCAAAAACTTGGAAATATTGTGTGCTATAAGTGTTAGGGCAAGGTTAGATTTAATGATTTTCTCTTATTAACGATACATAATTCTTGGAAACATTGCAGAACTAACAATTTTTGTATGAGGGACTAAAAGTGAACTAGCATCATTAGTCTGTTTTATTTATGATGCATAAATAAATCTGCAAATCTGTTTTTTTCTTTCCATTTGCTTTAAGGATTTTCCATTTGCACTGCCTACAATTGTGCCAATGGCTGCATCATTTTGCAGTGCTGTGTGCTGTTTACTCGCCCTGGTGAGCATCTCTGCTCTCATTCTCTTCAAATGGAGTCTGAACCCTCCAACCCAGCATCCTATAGCAGCCAGATGCATTTTGCAAATGACTTCATCTCACCAAACATTCGGCAAATAGTAAATGTGTTGGATCGAGTTACCTCCACCTGCCTCTTGCTTTCACAGAGTCTGATCTCCACATGCCCAGGCGATGCCTCCCAGCCAATTAGAGAAATTAAAGCCAACTGGAGTGCCGTGTGTTTTTGTTGTCTTTTCCCACTATGATCTATGATATATGTACCCTGACAATGTAGTTATACATTAGAAGTATAACTACTTACATTTTCGAAGACCTATAGGCTTATTGAATAGACCTATCTATTAGTGCTGCCAATCAATTCATAAATTTAATTATTTGGCAGATTTATCATGATTAAGTCTTTTTTAAAAACATGGCTTAAACTCCTCCCACTGTCCATCTCCATCTCCATACGTGTGTGTGTGTGTGTGTGTGTGTGTCAGAGAGAGAGTATGTGTGTGTATGGAGATGCTGATAGTATAAATTATAGTATAAATATTAATAAGCAATAAGATCATTATGATCTTGCTTCTACTTGTCACATTCATGCAGGGAACTGTTATGAACATTTTATTGAGGATTTATGGGGGTGGTTGACACTGATTGAGATCTCAGAAGCATAATTAGATTTTCCAGTTTTGAAATAGACTACCCAACGCAAACACACAAGTGCTCTGCATAACAAACAGCAAGGAAACAGCTCTGGTGACATAAAAGGGCCTACACCCTCTGGCCTGAAGAACATTACTTGCAAAAGTAAACAAGGCTTTAATTAATCAAGAACTCATACAGTTGGTATTATGCGGTGTGACAAGCTTTATTATGTGGTTATGGTCAGCCGACATTGCAGTGTTCCTGTCTCTCTGATGACCCTCTGAATTAAAAGGCATACATCATAGTTACTAGAGCCATAATATGAGCTGCCACAAGCATAACGTCGGTGTCCATTGTTTACATGAATTTACTGGTGGTGTTTGCCAAAGCAATAAAAGTTTTCCATCTGATATCTCTTAAACAATTGAATTTACAAAATTACCCCGTTAGGTCTGTATACAGTAGTCGTAGTCTTACGTGGTCAGTAAATGGTCATTTAAAAGTGTTACCTAAATGTTGAGTAGATAAAATACATTCACAATACTGCAGAATCTATTGTAGTCATTGTCTTTGGTTCCCAGTAATACAAATGTGTGTATGAATGTTCTATTTCTATAGCATATGACTGAGACCAAATTATTTATGTAAATAAATAAGGTAAAATCTTGTAAGGTAATTAGTTTAAAATCTTGGATAGGTGGTAGACAAAGTATTACTCAGAAAAGTTTTACGGAGGGGTACGATTGGGAGTTGAAAATAGACTGGTCTCCATTTTATATTATTTTGTATAGTCATCCTCCTCAGTTTCAAGAAATACGAAAGTATGTATGTGTGCTTAGATTAAACTTGATTTTCAATCTAGGTTTTCAATGAGGAGTGAAGATCTGGATGTACATGTTCCACAAGTAGCCAGTGAGCTCCATCCAAAGCTGCTCTGTAACATAGCATTCACCAGAGGTGAATGGTAACGTGGGGGTCACCAGCTCAGCTTCATCTTCATTTATCACCCTCACTTCAATAATGTAAATGAAGTCTGCTGGATACCATGCGATCTACACCCTTTTGGCCATTTAATTTTCTCTGCTGTCATGAGTGGAACATATTTTTCCCCGCATCGAGCTGCTGGTTTATTGCTTTTCTGTTGACAAACTGCAACAGCACTTGTGCCTGAGTCCACACCGATGTGTCTCAGATTGAACATGTCCTAATGTTTTGCCCACACTGTCTGTTATGGTGTTGTATTCTTTTTGGCTGCCTCACATCTATTTGGGTCCAGTCTGCAGCACCAGCATGCAGGCTTTGGACATTAACACCATTGCAGGACCTTGTCCTGATGAAATATCATCAGCGATTAAAATAATTGGTTTCCTGCTGCAGCCCCTCCGGAGTGAATCGTAAATTCACCACCTCTTCCTCATCATACCCCTTTTTTATATTCTTCTCATGAGGAGCTAGATGTCATCCACAACCTCTTTTTTCCCTCTCTGTTTTACCCACGATGCGTTCTGTGACTCTCAGTGCTGACGTGGGCTTTTCAGATTTGTGTCTCTGGGGCCAGAGCTGATGGATTTGTAGAAAGGAGATGTTTATCCGAGACGCAGCAAGGTGGCGGGTCTGTTTAATCGGTGCGCATAAAGAGAGAGATGGTGAGTGATGGGGCCTCCTGAGGGTTCATCCCGAGATCCCGACCTCATGCAAAATGTTCCCATATCAGTGTGTGTGTGAGCGTTTGTGGGTGTGTTTTATTTAGGACACCCCTCCCCTGGCATGATTTTTCATGCATTGCACTCAGTGAGGGTTGGCTGGTATATTTTGAAGGCACCATGACAGTATGGTGCATCATTAAATGTACACTCACACACGTTGCACAATGCTCTATTTCAGTGTTTTCACTGAGCTAAAAAGAGGAAAACTGCTAAGGCCAGAATGTAATAAAGAATGTAAAGAACTTTTTACAGGCCAGCAGCTGTAGGTGGAAAAGACATCTTTTAGTAAGAAAATCCAAATGAATATCCCATTGGCATGTACTTTACAGTTAATTTTAATTGGAAACACAAAACTACATCTCTGGAGGTCTGCCACCTATAAATTCCGATTATTTGCTTAAAAGGTGTCACCTTGTATCAATAATGGAACAATAATGGAACAATAAAGGAAACTAAGAAAACTAGGAAATGCAGTCAGCACACTAAATAGAAGAACCCTTAAAATTAAAAGAATACCTTAATAAGAACATTAAAACAGATTTTGTTTTTGTAGATGCGTTGTATTTCAAAAAGCAGCTGTGTTTGTGAAACTGCCTCTCTTCACTATGATGCAAAAATGCAGCATCTTTATCATGGGGGTCCTCTGCCACTAGGGGTCGATAAAGAAAGCAGAACTTTGTCATTGTTTGTTGTGTTTGGTCTTTCCCACCTGTGCTTCATCCTTGAATATGTCCATGCATTTGCTGCACATAAAACCAAAATATGAACTATTGCACTGCATTCATTAAAGGCTCTAAGAAGGAATAACGGATTTACATCAAACCCTATTAGGGGTCACCACAGCAGATCAACCTGGTTCAGTCTGGTTCTCTGCATAATTGATTTGGCAAAGGTTTTACCCCAGTTGCCCTTCCTGATGCAACACTCCCCATTCATGGCTGGCACCAACAAATGCTTGGTCACATGTGTCCCCAGTTGCTGGGTTGTGTATTATTTAGATATTAAACATGCCATGAATTTATTGTATTATATGGAGTCATTAAAATGTTGTCCAGTGTGCATTTTAATGAACATTGAAAAGAGAGATTGTGATCTACGTTTCTTCTCTCAGTGCAGGGAGAAACCCATCGTTTCAAGAAATATTTCCTTCAGCATGTACTCCGACACATTTGTCAATTTTCTGATTAGTTCAACACTGTTGGTGTTAGAAATTTATAAGATTAGCAACAGTAAATGCTATTTTAATTCTTCACAGAATATTCACTTGACTGTTCACAAGGGGAAGAGCTTTGGAGAATTTGTCACAAAGAGGATCATGACATCAGGTAGAAAAAATGTCTCTGCTTCACAAAAAAAAAAAAATCAAAGTAACAAAACTGGAACGGAAAGCCATCATGCCTCCTATGACCAGGGGAAAATCAATGTCTATTTCTTCACTTGAAAGCTCTTTCCAACACCTCAATTAATTCTCCCCATCACGTTGGAATGTAGCCACAGAGGATATATATATATTTTTTGTCCTTCATTTTTCATAGTCTTTGAGGGGGTTCTCTGAACCGAGAGTGGGGTTTTGCTCCAAGGAACGGTTTGATTAAAGTTTTTGAAATTGAATATGGCCTCCTGAGTCAAATGCGAGCTTGGATAAAAAAAATGTTTACCTCAAGCACTTCTCAATGAACAACTGGTATTTTATCTTCCTTGCTCTGCCGGGACACCTGCCTCCTGTGCTACTTTATGGGCCAGAATGTCAGACAGAGTGGCAAGACGGCTGGGACATAATCGCATTATAGCTCTGGCAGCAAAAGTAAATGCTGATTAAACCAAAGGTAATGTACTGCATTCATTGAAATGTCTAAGTGGGAATAAGTGTTTTCATTTGGGAAATCAGTATGTCTGTAATTATCTTAAATTTTACTTAGATACCAGTGAATCAACATATGATGAAGTGAACATATGATGAAGTGGCACTGAGGTGCCACTGAGAAAGCACCATCCCCATACACTGCTTCCCGGTGATAGGTTAAAAGCAGAGGACACATTTCGTTGTATGGCACTGTGTGCTGGGCTGTGTATCACAATGACAATCACTTCACTTTCATGGTGTCAATGATTTAGATTTTTTGTGGTTGTGATTTCCCCATTGTCTGTACATGACGTTCAGGTCATTATTATTGGATTTGGGTATGTGAGTTTGAGGGTATTGCCCCTGTGATGGACTGGACCCCCTCTCCAGGGGTTTTTACAGTCTTTAACTTTTACAGTCTTTAACTTTGGATCGCTACTGTTAACACCCACGGCATCTGCAAAAAGCCTTGGAGTTTGGATAGATGACAAACTGAGTTTGAACCATCATGTTGCTGCGATCTCCAGATCCTGCAGGTTCACTCTCTACAACATTCGCAAGATTCGGCCTTTTCTCTCACAACAGGCTACACAGCTCCTCGTCCATTCAATGGTCATCTCCAAACTCGACTACTGTAACTCTCTCCTGGCTGGAGCCTCTGCAGTCACCATAAAACCCCTCCAGATGATCCAAAATATGGCAGCCTGTCTCATTTTCAATCAGCCAAAATACACCCATGTTACACCTCTTCTTACCTCCCTCCACTGGCTCCTTGTAGCTGCTCGCATTGAGTTCAAATCCTTAATGCTTGCCTACAGGGCTGTACATGGAACTGCGCCCTCCTACATCAACACACTACTACCTAGCTACACTCCTGCACGCTCTCTCAGATCTGCAAACGAAAGGAGACTAAAAATTCCTTCTTCACGGGGTCTCCGATTCCAATCATCTCTGTTCTCCGTTGTTGTCCCTGGCTGGTGGAACAACCTGCCCTCCTCCACACGACTAGCCGAGACTATCACCACTTTTAAGAAGCAGGTGAAAACCCTCTTGTTCAAAAAATATTACAGACAAATCTAACACTTACACACGCACATGCATACACATTGCACAAACAATACAAAAATGTATAAATACATCATAATTTTTCTTCGTCTAGCACCTAACAATCTCTGAGCATGCTCTTCATTGACAAGTCTGAGCCTTATCAGGGCTCTTAGTTTGTAAACTCAATATTCTATAGAAATCAAACGAGAATTGCTGGTGTCTTCCTCTTGTAAGTCGCTTTGGATAAAAGCGTCTGCAAAATAAAGTAAAGTAAAGTAAAGTAACTCAAACACTCCATCAAAAATAAAAATGCTGTGGTTATCCAGAATTGTAATAGATTTCTCTGCTTTAGTCTGATCTGCACTTGCCCAAGCAGATCAGGTGCGTGCCAAGTAAGAGCGGCGCACATGTGAGAGTTTACAGCAGTGCACTCAGTGACCCCTCCCTCCCAGGTTCACCGCAAGGCCGATTAGTCAGCACTCGGCCGGAGCTACCACTCTGTGGCTCTTCTGAAGACTGGGGCTGAAGACGTTGACAAGACTCAGAGTGGCAGCAGTGCCTGATTACATGAGACAAAAGGGATTTAAAGCAAAATCCAGTGGCAGAGGGAGAGGTTTTTGTTGGAATTTTGAAAGATCTCCTAAAATGCATAACCTCTTATGTGATGTATGTAGTTGAGTCTATTACCTAATGTAGTTATGTATACTTTTGTTTTGACTTATAAAGCTTTGTAAGTTCTGCATTATTTTTTTCAAAACCTTGCTTTGTATTGTTGTTAATATTTTGCCTCCCTCGCCCCACAAACCGTAATTAAAATTTTGTAATGTAAAGTATGCTGTGACTTTTCTAGTTCAACCCATTATAATGAAAAGGTTGGACAGCCTTTCATAATAACCCATCTCATATAAAGAAGCTTTATAGGAATTGGCTGTGAGTTTACTATAAATTGCCTCTTGTGAGTGTGAGCACGATGTGTATGTGCTTGTGTAAAAAGATCCTATCCCTCACATGCACTCAACAGCGCAGTACAAACACGTTGAGCCCTTGTCTCATGTAGTCCAGAGCTCTGTGGTCTCTTAATGGCCACTAATGATGTTTGACTTGCTTGTTTGTCTGAGCAAGATTAAGACGTCACACAGAAAGACTGTTAAAGTGAATGAATTTACCCCAGGTAGAAGAAGCAGACCGTGCATGCCTTCGGTAGTCAAGCGGTATTTATAGAACTCCAGAGGGGTGCACAATTTGGCAGCGAGCCCACTCTTCGATCGTCAGATGTACAGGACACCCTCCCTTTCTTCCAAGACCCCCAGGAGGCCCTGGAGTGCTGATTTACGGCCAGCTCTTCCTGTGCTTCCTGCAGACACTACACCCTCTCTGGCCCCATCTGAGGTTCTCATGCATACGGCAGCGCTGTTGCCTCTCTCTCTCTCGCTCTCTCTCTCTTTCCCTCTCCCCCCTGGAGGGCTAGACCAAACAGATAGTGGATTGCAGCCTAAGCCCTGACCTTGTCGTACGGCAGCGCCGTAACTCTGCCCTGACTAGGTTTGCCAGCTGTGATAGGGGAGAGAGAGAGAAGGAGCAGAGTGAGAAAGAGAGAGAGAGAGAGAGAGAGAGAGAGAAGCTCGGATCTGGGAAGAGAGTGCTGGCTGGAGGAAGAGGGGGCTCACT